>NC_052161.1:7032119-7334163 GCF_902713615.1 Scyliorhinus canicula
ACTCTCACCAAGTCCCGCTCACATACAGAATAATAGAACCACCCACAGGGCAGAAGGAGGCCATTCGGCCCATCGAGTCAGCACCAACCCTCTGAAAGACCATTCTACCTAAGCCCATTCCTCCACCGTATCCCAGTAACCCCACTTAACCTTTTGGACACTAAAGGGCAATTTAGCATGGACCATCCACCTAATCTGCACATCTTTGGACGGTTGGAGGAAACCGGAGCACCCGGAGGAAACCCATGCGGACAGTCACCCAAGGCCGGAATCGAACCCGGGACCCTGGAGCTGTGAGGCAGCTGTGCTAACCACTGTACCACCGTGCTGCCCCCTGTGCTGTCTGAGCTGTATTACCTTCTGCTCAAACAATGTCTTGGTTTCGATTTCGATTTTAGATTTATTGTCACATGTACGAAGGTACGGTGAAAAGTATTGTTCTGTGGACAGTTCAGACAGATCGTTCCTTACATGGAAAACATAGAACATACGATAAATACACAATGTAAATACATAGACACACACATCGGGTGAAAGCAGTGGGAGGTGTTGATTGAGTCAATAGATGGCAGGCGGGTTCAAGAGATGGACTGGGCTGTGTTCACGACTCTGTTGTTTCTTACGGTCTTGGGCCGAGCAGTTGCCATGCCCGGCTGTGATGCAGCCGGATAGGATGCTTTCTATGATGCATCTGACAAATTTCCTTATTTTCCTGACGAAGTATAGGCGCAGACAGGGGTTTGTACGACACTTCGCTTCCTGAAGTCGAAGTCCAACTCCTTAGTTTGGCTGACATTGAGGGAGAGATTGTTGTGCTTACACCACACCACTAGGTCCTCTATCTCCCTCCTATACTCTGACTCATTGTTGTTTGAGATCTGACTCACTATGGTCGTGTCGTCAGCAAACTTGGAGATGGAGTTGGAGCTGAATTTTGCCGCACAGTTGTGTGTGTATAGGGAGTAGTAGGGGGCTAAGTACACAGCCTTGCGAGTGTGGTGATATGCATCACTGTAAATACACAAGGGGATAATGTAAATACATGTAGACTAGCTAGACACTAGAGGGAGCACCAGAGACACGACACACAGACGCTTAGCCAATAGATCAGTTAGATAGGACACGACCAATGGGCATTCACAATACACACTGAGGTGACACTACCACAGGAGGGCATTACACCAACCCATATATAAAGGACACAGCACACATGATCTTCCTCTTTCCAGTGGAGACAGTCAGTGAGTAGAGACACAGGGTTGATTCGATATCACACCCACCACATGGATTGTAGCAGACTGGTTCGTCAGTCTGAGTAGCTATAGAAGGATTAACAGTAGAGGCGAACCCGAGTAGGAGAATTGTAAATAGGTTAATAAACGTGTTGAAGTTATCTCCACGTCTGAACCTTCCTTTGTCAGAGTGCACATCAAGGAAGCCGCTTATGCTACGCCAAGAGCATAACAAGACAGCGAGGCCCCGGTATTCAGGACTATCATGGAGGAAGTGTTGTTATTTATCCTTACTGATTGTGGCCTATGGGTCAGGAAGTTGAGGACCGAGCTGCATAGGGAGGAGCCAAGTCCTAGGTTTTGGAGTTTGGATATGAGCTTGGCTGGGCCCCTTTTTTGTGATGCTGCTAGATAGATGGCAAAATGGCTGTTTCAGGATATGAGGCTGATCGTTTGGGACTGAGATGAGGAGAAATCTCTCCACTCAAAGGGTTTTCTACCCCAGAGGACTATGGTTGCTCCATCTCTGAAACATTTAAGACAGATGTTTGGTGTCTCAGGAAATCAAAGGATACGGGGAGTAGGCAGGAAAGTGGAATTGGAACCCAAGATCAGCCATGATCGTATTGAATAGGAACATACAAAACAGGAGCAGAAGTAGGCCATTCGGCCCCTAATTTTAAAACAATGCCCCCGGTACTGGACTCACAAGAGGAAACATCCTTTCCGCGTCCACCTTGTCAAGACCATTCAGGATCTTATACACTTCAATCAAGTCACCCCCTCACTCTTCTAACCTCCAGTGGGAACAAGCTCAGTCTGTCCAAACTTTCCTCACAGCCTGCTCATTCCAGTTATCAATCCAGTAAACCTCCTCTGAACCACGTTGAATGCGTTTACATCCTTCCTTACATAAGGAGACTGATATGCCATCAATGAACACACGATGAGCGGTGAACGTAACTGAGGCTTTAATACACTGAACAGAAAGCCTCCTGGCCCCTGATCCCGAACTGGATCAGAGGCGGAGACCAGCCACCTTTATACCGAGCCCGAGGGGAGGAGCCACAGGCGGAGCCAGCAGGGACAAGCCCAGGCAAGTAGCGATACAATACAGTGCTTTACCACAGAGAATTGAAACTCTATTAGCATTCAAGATGCAGTCTCACTAATGCCCTGTAAAACTGAAGAATAGCAAGCTTGCTTTTCTGCTCAAATCCTCTTGCAATAAAGGATATTATTGCATTAGCCTTCTTAATTACTGTTGTACCTGCACTGTAGATTTTTAGTGATTCGTACAGATTTTTGGTGTCTCAGGAAATCAAGGGATCCCTCGATCCCACTGCACCTCGGCATTCTGCAGTCGTTCTCCATCTAAGCCATACTCTGCTTCTTTATTTTTCCTGCCAAAGTGAACAACTTCACATTTTCCCACATTACACTCCATCTGCCAAATTTTTGCCCATTCTCTTCGCCTATTTACATCCATCTTCAAACCCCTTGAGCTGGATTCGCCACTGTAGGGATTCTCCGTTGCGCCGACAGCGCACACACGCCCGGGGATTTCCTGACGGCGTGGGGCCGCCCACAATGGGAAACCCCATTGGCCAGCTGGCGGGATAGAGAATCCCTCCGCTGGCAGGGACGTGCCGGACCAGAAAACTGGCAGGATGGCGAATCCCGCCCCTTATGTCTTCGTCACAACATACTTTCCTACTAATTTTTGCATCACCTGAAAATTTAGCCTTTGCTTCCCTCATCCACGGCATTGATGTAAATTGTGAAAAGTTGATACCGCAGCACAGATCCCTGCTGGAGTTCACTTGTCACATTCTGCCAATCAGGTAAAGCCTCATTTATGCAAACTCTGTGTTCCAGTCAGCCAATCTGCTATCCATGCTAATATGTTACCTCTACACCATGAGCTTTTATTTTCCACAAGAACCTTTGATATGGCACCTTAAGAAATGCCTGCTGGAAATCCAAGTACAGTACGTCTACAGGCTCCCCTTTGTCCACAGCATATGTTACTCCCTCAGGGAACTCCAATAAATCGGCTAAACAATTTCACAAACCATGCTGACTCTCCCCAATTACCTTGGGTTTTCTAAGTGCCCAGCTATCAACTTTTTAATGATTGATTCTAACACCTTCCCTACTACAGAAGTCAAGGGAATAGTTCCCTGTCTTCTGCCTCCCTCCCTCCCTCAACACAGGGGTTATATTTGTTGCTTTCCAGTCTGATGGAACCTTTTCAGATTGGCGGAGCTGGCTCGCTGGGCAGTGTGGTCTACTCCTGATCCTATTGCTTGTGTGTTATTGTGACACACCTTGGAATGCTTTGTTATGTAAGAGCTCTATATAACTAAATGTAGTTGTTGTCGGTATTACTTCAACACCTCAAGTCTATAAACTTAAGCAGATTTGCAAAAGACACGGCGAGAAAAAAACAATGACAATTTTAACAGATAAAAGATTTCCCCTTCTTTGATTGTAATCGAGGGTTCTTTTCTGAATGTCTAGATTATCTCTTGAATGAAGAATTTCTCTCCCCAACGGTGACCTCTAACCTCTAGAAGGACAAGGGCACATGGGAACAGCGGCATCCCCAAGTTCAGCTTCAAACCACACACCATCCCTGATGTGGAACATGGGTATGTAGGAGAGTCTGAAAGAGGTGGAGAGGTTTGAGGAGGAAATTCCAGAGCTTCACGGGTCTAAGTCGCTGGAGTTAGGCCAATGGTGGGGTAACGAATGTCGGGGATGGGCCTGAGATCAGAATTGGAGGAAGCAGAAATCACGGGGGTTTGTGGGGCAGCTGGGATAGAGGAGGGGGTACTGCTTGAATTAAACAGTGAGAATTTTCAACTGGGTCATTTAAGAACTTATGGGGTTAAGAAGCAAAGGGCTTTGAGCGAAGCTGGCTGTAAAAACTATAGCAACATCCCACACGCACAAGCAGATGTTGGCAGCAGGCAGCATTGTTCAGAATGCAAATAATCCCCAGCACTGTGCTCAGTGAGCCCCAGTCAGATGCAGTGTGACATTTGCAAAAAGGGGCTGATTATATAAAGTCAGGGAGATTCCGAGAAGCATCTCTGCCTTTGAAATTCTTCAACTTTGAAGTAGCACAGCACTGTCATAACAACCCCTCAGGCCTCACATAGGCTGATCTTTTGGCACACTAACTTGGGCCTCATTTTGTTCTTTCTTATTTAACCTTACATAACCTCAAGAAGTCCCAAAATGCTCTTCACAGACAGTGTCGGGGATAGTGTAGTCACTGCTGTAATGTAGGAAAAGCGGCAGCTAATCTGTGCACAGCAAGCTCCCAGAATAGACCAATAAAATAACAGCCCGACAATCCATCTTTTTTGTGACCTTGATTGGGGGCGGCACGGTGGCGCAGTGGTTAGCACTGCTGCCTCACGGCGCTGTGGATCTGGATTTAATCCCCGGCCCTGGGTCAGTGTCCGTGTGGAATTTGCACACTCTCCCCGTGTCTGCGTGAACCCCACCCCCACCAACCCAGAGATGTGCGGGGTCGGTGGATTGGCCGCGTTAATTGCCCCTTACTTGGAATTCTAAAACAAAGTTGATGTTGATTGAGGGATAAATATGGGCCAGAACACTGGGGAGAACTCAAGTGTTTATCAAAAAAACACACCTGATCTTCCTCAATCTACCCTGGAACTTCTGTAGACAATTGTAATGTTGCCCCGTGCAGCCTTTCTGGCTGTGTTTGGCGGACTGGGATGCAGATCCGAGTATTCCGTCCCCGTCACTCTTCGGGATCAACGCCCTGCCCAGAACAAAAAAGTCAATTGGGAATAAACTTTGTGGACGTGGGAGAAAAAGGAAAACTCCTTTACCCTCGGCCATGTGAACCTCCAGGGGTCTACGCCCCAGCCCTTCAATTCCTTTGCCGCCGCCGGCCTCTTCCCTGTCCTGGATTTTGAGTGGTCCAATTCAGGTTAAATAACTGTATTGAAGTCCCCCCATGATCAAGTTGTGTGACTCAAGGTCCAGGATTTTGCCTAACACGCACCTCACAAAATCCATGTCATCCCAGTTCGGGGCGTAGACATTCACAAGCACCACTCGGACCCCCTCCAGCTTCCCACTCACCATTATATACCGCCCCACTTATCAGCCACAATTCTCCCAGCCTCAAATGCCACTCGCTTACTGGTCAAAATTGCTACCCCCCCCGGGTCCAGCCCTGAGTGGAACACCTGACTAACCCAACCCTTCCTTAATCTCATCTGGTCTGTGACCTTTAGATGTGTCTCCTGAAGCATTGCCACGTCTGCCTTTAGTCCATTTAAATGCGCCAACATGCTTGCTCTCTTAACTGGCCCATTCAGACCTCTCACGTTTCACGTAATCAGCCTGGATGGGGGGCTACCCCCCCCCCCCCCCCCCCCCCCGACTAGCCATCATCCTTTTCAGGCCAGCCCCAAGCCCACGCCCCCCCACTTCCCCGAGCACCCCCTTAAGCAGCAGCCGTACCCGACCTCCCCTTTATTCCCTGAAAATAATTTTTCCCTTGCCAGCAAAGCAGCCACACCCCTCCTACCCCCCCCCCCCCCCCATAACACCAGAAACCTAATCTTCCAAGTCAGACACCAACTCAACACTAGCTCACCCCCCACTACACTTCCGAGAGTCAGCTGACACACGCTGACCCCGATAACACCCACCCCTTGGGGCCGATCAGACTATCACCTTATTGTTCGGACCCCTCTCCCCACATAGAAAAAACCTATTTACAGGAGAAGACATTAACATAACCACAAACCAGAACAGAAACACTCACTTAAAACAAAACCCAGTCTCCCAAGGATAATGCTAACTTCAGGGCCCCCCTCCCTCCCCGTATCAATTCCCAGCGAAACAAAGCGCTCTCCAACTATCCAGCACGGTTGCACAGTGGACAGCACAATTGCTTCACAGCTCCAGGGTCCCAGGTTCGATTCCCAGCTTGGTTCACTGTCTGTGCAGAGTCTGCACGTTCTCCCCGTGTGTGCGTGGGTTTCCTCCGGGTGCTCCGGTTTCCTCCCACAGTCCAAAAATGTGCAGGTTAGGTGGATTGGCAATGATAAATTGCCCTTAGTGTCCAAAATTGCCCTTAGTGTTGGGTCAGGTTGCTGGGTTATGGGGATAGGGTGGAGGTGTGGGCTTGGGTAGGGTGCTCCCGTAACAGCCTCCCCAAACAGGCGCCGGAATGTGGCGACTAGGGGCTTTTCACAGTAACTTCATTGAAGCCTACTCGTGACAATAAGCGATTTTAATTTTTTCATTTCTTTCAAAAAGGGCCGGTGCAGACTCGATGGGCCGAATGGCCCCCTTCTGCACTGTAAATTCTACGATTCTATGATCCCTCCAGCCCACGCTCTCGCCCAAGATTAAATACAGCCTGTTTAAAACAGAGCACAATTACAAACCACCGCCACATCCCATCTTCGAGGCTTAAGTGTCTTTTAACTCGAGTCCAACTTCTTCTCTTTAATAAATGTTCAAACATCATCTGGCGACTCGAAATAGTAGTGTCGATCTTCATGCGTTACCCACAGCCTCGTTGGGTATAATACCCCAAACTTCACCCCCTTCTGAAAGAGGGTTGCCTTTGCCCGGTTGAACCCAGCACGTCTCTTGGCCAGCTCCGCTCCCAGGTCCTGATGGATGGGCTGCTCACTGTTCTCCCACTTGCTGCTCCGTTCCTTCTTGGCCCATCGCAGGACCCGCTCCTTCTCTGAAAAACGGTGAAAATGAACCACTATGACCCTCATTTTTCCTTGGGCTTCCTTGCAAGGGCTCTGTGCGCTCCATCCAGTTCCAGGCGTCGAGGGAAAGCCCCCGCTCCCATCAGCGACTCCAGCATACCCGACACATATGCTCCCGCATCTGGTCCCTCAATACCTTCAGGAAGGCCAGCGATTCTTAAATTCTGCCTCCTGTCCTGCTCTCCAGCTCCTCCAGCTTCTCCTGCATCTTCTTGTGGTGGTCCTCTAGCACCTCCAGCTTGTGCTCCAGCTCAGTTATCTCCTCCTCTTGGCTGGATAGTTTTAACTCGATCTCCTGGATCGCTTTCCGCTGGTCCGCCTGACTCGCGACCATTTGGTCGATCGATGCTTTCATCGGGTTAAGCGTATCCCTTTTTAGCTCGGCAAAGCAACTCTTGAAAAGCTCCATCTGCTGCTCCTTTGGCCAGTGAGCCGCCGCTCCCTGGTCCTTACCGCTTCACGGCACTGTCAGCTCCACTCGCTTCCCTCTATCGGGACTACTTTGCTTCACATGGCCACTTCTGGTCCAGCTATCCATACACCGGGGGGAAATCCTCCTGACCGATGCTAACTCCACCGATTTATTTCATAAAATCCACAAAATCCGGGAAAAAAGGTTTGAAAGTCGGTTTCAGGCGGGAGCTATCGAATGTGCGACCTACTCCTCCATGGCTGCCACCGGAAGCAAACTTAACCTTCTCAAGAGTCAATAATTCCAGCAGGTCCCCCCCCCGCCACACCAGGGCACAGGGTGGAGAGGTTGCTCTCCAACCTATCAGAATCCGCCTTCGGTCGATCAACGAGGCGAAGGCTACAACATCTGCCTCCGCACCCATTTCCAACCCCGGCTGGTCCGACACCCCGAATATGGCCTCCCGAGGGCCCGGGTCCAGTTTCACGTGCACCACTTTAGAAATTACCCTAAAAACCTCCTTCCAGTAATCCTCCAGCTTTGGACAGGACCAAATCATATGAACATGGTTAGCCCCCCCCCCCCCCCCCCCCCCCACAGGCCGCCGCAACGTTCACACACATCTTCTATTCCTTCAAAGAGCCGGCTCATCCTCGCCCTTGTGAGGTGCGCTCTATACACCACCTTCAGCTGTATCAGCCCCAACCTCACGCACGAGGTGGAGGCATTCACTCTCCGGGGCACATCACACCAGAACCCCTCCTCCATATCCTCTCCCAACTCTTCCTCCCACTTTGCTTTGATCCCTTCCAGTGGTGCCTTCTCCTCTTCCAAAATAGCCCCGTAAACCGCTGACACTATCCCCTTCTCCAGTCCCCCTGTTGTCAGCACCTCCTCCAGCAACGTGGAAGCCGGCTCCACCGGGAAGCTCTGTATCTCCTTTCTGGCAAAATCTCGAACCTGCATGTATCTAAACATTTCTCCCTGCTCCAGCCCATACTTCGCTTCCAGCTCCTTCAATCCTGCAAACCGACCCCTAAGAAACAATTCTTCCCGTGTCTTAATCCGCTTCTCCTTCCATTTCCGAAAATTTCCATCCCACCTCCCTGGCTCAAATCTGTGGTTCCCCCGAATCGGCATTTCCCTTGACCCTGCCCCCAACCCGAAGTATTGACAAAACTGCCTCCAAATTCTCAATGAACCCCGGGGCCATCGGGGGGGGGGGGGGGGCGGCGCTGTTGCTAGTGCTTTCAGCCCTGACCCCCTGCACAAACTCTCCTCCATTCTGACCCACTGGGAATCAACCCCTCTGACCCAGCTCCGCACCTTCTCCACATTCACTGCCCAGCAGTAATACATCAGGTTCGGAAGACCCAAACCCCCTTCCTGCCTTCCCCTCTGTAGCAGCACCTTTCTCACTCTGGTCACCTTCCCTCCCCATATAAACGCAGTAATCCTTCCCTCAATTGCTCTGAAAATTGCTCTGAAAAAAGCCTTTGGCAGGAAAATTGGCAAGCATTGAAAGATAAACAGAAATCGCGGCAACGCCTTTATTTTAACCGCCTGTATCCGACCTTCCAGTGACAGAGGGAGACCATCCCACCTCGCCAGATCAGCTTTCACTCTCCCCACCAAACTAGAAATGTTGTACCTGCGGAGCCCCCCCCCCCACTCCCGGGTAACCTGCACCCCCAGGTACCTAAAGTGAGTCCCTGCCCTACGGAATGGCAGCCCCCCCCCCCCCCCTCCCCCGCCCTCACCCCTGCCCCCTCTCCTGGCCGAGACACCACAAAATGCCCACTCTTGTCTAGATTTAGTTTGTACCCTGAGAAAGACCCAAACACGCGAAGCAGCTCCAATATTCCCCCTATCGACACACTCGGTTCCGACACGTATAACAGCAAGTCATCAGCATATAAGGACACCCTATGCCATTCTGCAGCTTAGCCCCCCCCCCCCCTCCGCAGTGGGTTCCCCGACAGGGGGACACGTGAGTAATCCTACCCAGTGATGATGTTGTGGCATCAAAAAAACCCTGCCGGTGCCGAGATTGGCCCGAGTCATACCTCCCAGTGTTGTGCCCCCTGATGCACAATCAATGGACACGAAACGTAGGTGAAGTCCAAAACGAAAGGCTTCATTAGCAAGAAGTGAGCCCGGCAGCAGACGTACAGGAAACGGCCTGGCTGCAGGGGAACACGGGTTCTTATACCCTGCCTCGTAGGCGGAGCTACCTTCCTCTTTGCCAATAGGGATAAGAAGCACACGATACTTGGGCCAATGGGCAGCTCGCACTCCCAGGTACCGTAATACCCTTAGTCATACTACCACAGACCCCCAGAGACATTTTAAAGCTGTATGCCGCAACCCAAAACCTCTTTCTCAAAAATTTGAAGGGGGATAAATTAGATCAAGCAGAAATGGAAGATACAAAAGTTGCAAAATGCAAGAATACCTTCTGGAGTGTGGATATTTTTTTACAATAACCTTTCTTATTGTCACAGGCAGGCTTACATGAACACTGCAGTGAAGTTACCGTGAAAATCAGTCAATGGCCACAAAGCCTATTTTAAGTCAGACACAGGTGTCCATTCTTCCCACGGTGGCTGAAGGCCGAATTTCTCCAACCATCTCTGACTCGACGTCATGATCCAGGGGGCACCCTATTCAAGGTGCAAGGGCAGATGACAGGGGGGCTTTGATGTAATGGAAGAGAACTTACCGACACTCTCTACTCTTAATCACGACTTCTCTTTATTAAGCAGAAGAGGTGGTACAGCTTTGCAGCTTCTTTATTCGTTCAGGGCAGCCTCCACAGAGGAAGATCCACAGCTGCGGCCGCAGGAAGACATCTTGGAACTTGTGTAAGTTGCTATTTGAGGAGAAGGTGGAAGAAGGAGACCTGACCCCAGGTCACATCCGACTCCATTCCAGAGGGAGCAAGAGGATCCAGAGGAAAAGATTCTTAAGATGCATGACAGCTTTAGAGTTAGACAGAAAGGCAGAAGCTGAGCAAATGAACACACTACTTTATTCAGTCGGTCCAATAGCCGATGATATTATTGTGTGGCACGTAATAAACAAATCCTCAGATAAATTTGATGACGTTCTAGCCTCATTGGATACATATTTTAATCTAAGAAGTGACAAAATGTTGAGAGAGCGAAATGTAACAAACGTGTCCCAACAGTCTGCAGAACTCATTGACTCTTTTAAAAATGAATTGTACAGATTGGCAGAAGGCTGTGACCGAGGCCAGAATTCTCCGGCCGTTTGCTGGTGGCGGGCGGGATTCTCGGCACACGCCGGCAGCGCACCCCCCCCCCCCCCCCCAGCCTACAGGTTTCCCGGTGGGGCGGGGTGGCTTCAATTGGAATTCCCATTGTTTATGGTGGGGAGCAGAGAGTCCTGCTGAAAGGCACGGCGGCTTCCCGCAGCCGGGAAACATGTGGCTGGGAAGCTGGAGGATCGCATCCATAAGGCTGAACTCATAAGGGACAGAATTGTTGTCAGAATAGCGGCCGACGCCCTTTCACACATGCTACAGGCCAAGGAAGATCTGACTCTACAAAAGGCCATCCAAATAGTCATAAATCTGCCCAAAGCACCAATCCATCTTACATGGAGAAAATAAGCCACAATACAGAGCACCCCAACTGTCCAGTTAGTAAAACAACAATGGGGCAGAGAGACTCCAATCCAAGGACCACAATAGGGTGGACAACCAAGTCAGCAATGCGGAGCAGAATGGCCTCACAGGCAGAAGAACATCCAGCAGCCTCAGTGCAGTGTTCAAACTGCAACTTCCTGGGGCACTTTGGAAAGCTACACGAAAGCTGAGACACCCAGACTGGTGGAGAATCCCGTGACAATCCATGAGACTGAAGTACCACAGCAGGTAGACACAGCAAGCTTCTTGGGTCAGGTCAAGGATCTCTTTGTTGTAATGCAGCCAAATGGTCAGTAAACGGTCACCAACTTCAGATTAGACACTGGAGCCAATGTTATGGTCACCTCGGACAAGGAACCGAGGCTGAGAGACCTCTGGCTGCCAATAACAAACACTCCACGCCCCTGGCCTGGAATCAGGACCCTGGCCATCTGAACCTGAATGTCAACAAGCAGATATTCAAAGTCATGTATGCCATCTAAAACTAATCCTGTTCTCTCTGGAGCAGAGATGCCTGTTTTGCCCTTAAACCTGTGCAAACAGCCGCCAACTACATGGAACTGCAAGTTCCACGAGGCTGATGGGGGTCAATAAAGGTCGATGGGGACTTCAGCTCGGAATTACTTTCACTCTTTGCAGAGCCGGTTTGTCACGTTTCTCTGCAGGGGCAGAAGCCCCTCTTTGGTCAGAGCAGCCAAACCCTGCAGATAATCACCACTCACCTCGAGTGGGGAAGGCACACAGGAAAATCACCAGCTATGGAAGAATGAGCCTTAACCCTGGGCTCCAGCGGTTACTGTCACACTAGCTGTAAACACAAACACGACAACCTCCCGCCAATACACAAAGCGGCAAGGTGATGCTGGGGCAAGGAAGCAGCGCCCATTAACTCACCAGAGGGCACCTCAGGAGGCGTAGAAAAACCCTGAAGAACACTGCATCGTGAGAAAATCCAAACTGCAAGGTTAGCCCATGAGGATCTCACGGTAGCATGGTGGTTAGCATCAATGCTTCACAGCTCCAGGGTCCCAGGTTCGATTCCCGGCTGGGTCACTGTGTGTGTGGAGTCTGCACGTCCTCCCCGTGTGTGCGTGGGTTTCCTCCGGGTGCTCCGGTTTCCTCCCACAGTCCAAAGATGTGCGGGTTAGGTGGATTGGCCATGCTAAATTGTCCGTCGTGTAAGGTTAATGGGGGGGATTGTTGGGTTACGGGTATTCGGGTTACGTAGGTTTAAGTAGGGTGATCATTGCTCGGCACAACATCGAGGGCCGAAGGGCCTGTTCTGTGCTGTACTGTTCTATGTTCTATGTTCTAGGACCATCCAAGTGACAGGGAGAGACACCACAAAATCACAGCGGACCACACGGAAAAGAAAAACTGGGTTCGTACCGTGAATGAACGGAGTGAACACGTTCTCCAGAAAGAACAGGATAAGCTGGTGGCCCCCGAGCAGAGCAGGTGGGGACTTGGCAACGAGAAGTCCAACTTCAAGGAGCGAGAGAAACACTGACTACAACGCAAACTCTGAATCAACAAGGTTTCCCAAATCAGCAAAGCCTCCCACTCCAGCAAATGTGATCAGAACCAGATCTGGAAGAATTGTCAAGCCTCCAGACCCTCAGAATTTTCAAGTCAAAGACTTGAGGGGGGAGAAGGGGGTTGCATGATTGTAATGTAGATGCATGGGGCAAAGACTTGGGAGGTGGTGTGGTATCAGGGTATCTGCATAGCAAGGGTTAATGTGAGACTGGGAAGCAGTACCACCCACAGTGTGATGTAAAGAGACACATGACCTGAGACTAGAAAGAGTTGTGGATTGGACCGAGACCTGTGTAGAAGCAAGCATGGAGTTAGTCCATAGCTTATGCTGTACCCTGTATGTATGTACATAGCTATGCGGCATCAATAAACTTTTAATGTTCAACCATACAAAACCAGACATTTCTTCATGGCACCTACTGAATGGAGACAAGGAAGAAAAACGAAAAGCAGTGTCGAGATGGAGGTTAAAGAGATGGAGAGAGAGAAAGGGAGGCAGCTAGAAAGAGTGAAAGATTTATAGGACGCCCAAGAGAAAGCGGCACAGGCGGAAACTAGAATCTGCAGCCGAGACCAGTTTGTGGAGAATGTATTCTTGGCTGCAAGAAGTGCAAAAGTTGATCAAATATTTAAGAGAGTGTATCATTCCTCATGGGAGGGATGTGGAGTTCGTGCCTGACACATGGGGCCAAGCGAGATTATGGATTTTTTGGGTTGTATTCAGTTCTGTTTTATAGTGATTATTGTCAGGTCACCAATCTGTCAAACTCTTCTTGCAATCTGAAAAAAAGAACAATAAAAATCTGTGTATCCAGGCAGTCTTTGTTTTGTGAAGTAAATACACAATTTTAAATTAATCCCCAACGCTGTAACAAATGCCGGCTGATGCTTATCAAAACACAGACGGACACACAAGATATGAGATACTGGGAGTTGGGGCCTAACTGATACTTTATAAAACTGGAACATAACTTCCACCCCTTTTGACGGTTGCGTTAGTTTTTATTGAGTAACCTCAATAGTTTTACTAGCTCTGAGTTCCCCCCCCCCCATCAAGCTGGATGAGACAGGCAGCTCAGTATGTGACGAAGGCTGGAAGAAGCATTTCTATACTGCCTTTTTGCAACCTCAGACCAGCACTGAGGGTTTTACAGCCAGTACAGTATTTTCAAATTCCACTCACAACTGCCATGTAGGAAATCCTGCAGCCAATTGGTGCACAGCAGCATCCCATAACCAGCAATTTAGTCTATTAAAAGTGGTTGATTGACAGATAGCTATAACACTGGGGATAACTCCCGGCTATTCTTTGAAGTGGTGCCTAGGAGTCTTATACATACACCTCAGATGGCAAATGGGGCTTTGCTTTAACACCTCATCCAAAGGTTTTCCCTCTGACAGTGCAGCACTCCCTCAGTACTGACCCTCGGACAGTGCAGCACTCCCTCAGTACTGACCCTCTGACAGTGCGGCACTCCCTCAGTACTGACCCTCTGACAGTGCGGCACTCCCTCAGTACTGACCCTCTGACAGTGCAGCACTCCCTCAGTACTGACCCTCTGACAGTGCGGCACTCCCTCAGTACTGACCCTCTGACAGTGCGGCGCTCCCTCAGTACTGACCCTCTGACAGTGCAGCACTCCCTCAGTACTGACCCTCTGATAGTGCGGTACTCCCTCAGTACTGACCCTCTGACAGTGCAGCACTCCCTCAGTACTGACCCTCTGACAGTGCAGCTCTCCCTCAGTACTGACCCTCTGACAGTGCAGCACTCCCTCAGTACTGACCCTCTGACAGTGCAGCACTCCCTCAGTACTGACCCATTGACAGTGCAGCTCTCCCTCAGTACTGACCCTCTGACAGAGCAGCACTCCCTCAGTACTGACCCTCTGACAGTGCAGCTCTCCCTCAGTACTGACCCTCTGACAGTGCAGCACTCCCTCAGTACTGACCCTCTGACAGTGCAACACTCCCTCAGTACTGACCCTCTGACAGTGCGGCACTGCCTCAGTACTGACCTTCTGACAGTGCGGCACTCCCTCAGTACTGACCCTCTGACAGTGCGGCACTCCCTCAATACTGACCCTCTGACAGTGCGGCACTCCCTCAGTACTGACCCTCTGACAGTGCGGCATTCCCTCAGTACTGACCCTCTGACAGTGCAGCACTCCCTCAGTACTGACCCTCTGACAGTGCAGCACTCCCTCAGTACTGACCCTCTGACAGAGCAGCACTCCCTCAGTACTGACCCTCTGACAGTGCGGCACTCCCTCAGTACTGACCCACTGACAGTGCAGCACTCACTCAGTACTGACCCTCTAACAGTGCAGCACTCCCTCAGTACTGACCCTCTGACAATGTGGCACTCCCTCAGTACTGACCCTCCGACAGTGCGGCACTCCCTCAATACAGACCCTCTGACAGTGCGGCACTCCCTCAATACAGACCCTCTGACAGTGCGGCACTCCCTCAGTACTGACCCTGACAGTGCGGCATTCCCTCAGTACTGACCCTCTGACAGTGCAGCACTCCCTCAGTACTCACCCTCTGACAGTGCAGCACTCCCTCAGTACTCACCCTCTGACAGTGCAGCACTCCCTCAGTACTGACCCTCCCACAGTGCGGCACTCGCTCAGTACTGACCCACTGACAGTGCAGCACTCCCTCAGTACTGACCCTCTGACAGTGCAGCATTCCCTCAGTATTGACTCTCTGACAGTGCGGCACCCCCTCAGTACTGACCCTCTGACAATGCAGCACTCCCTCAGTACTGACCCTCTGACAGTGCGGCACTCCCTCAATACTGACCCTCTGACAGTGCGGCACTCCCTCAGTACTGACCCTCTGACAGTGCGGCATTCCCTCAGTACTGACCCTCTGACAGTGCAGCACTCCCTCAGTACTGACCCTCTGACAGTGCAGCACTCCCTCAGTACTGACCCTCTGACAGAGCAGCACTCCCTCAGTACTGACCCTCTGACAGTGCGGCACTCCCTCAGTACTGACCCACTGACAGTGCAGCACTCACTCAGTACTGACCCTCTAACAGTGCAGCACTCCCTCAGTACTGACCCTCTGACAATGTGGCACTCCCTCAGTACTGACCCTCCGACAGTGCGGCACTCCCTCAATACAGACCCTCTGACAGTGCGGCACTCCCTCAATACAGACCCTCTGACAGTGCGGCACTCCCTCAGTACTGACCCTGACAGTGCGGCATTCCCTCAGTACTGACCCTCTGACAGTGCAGCACTCCCTCAGTACTCACCCTCTGACAGTGCAGCACTCCCTCAGTACTCACCCTCTGACAGTGCAGCACTCCCTCAGTACTGACCCTCCCACAGTGCGGCACTCGCTCAGTACTGACCCACTGACAGTGCAGCACTCCCTCAGTACTGACCCTCTGACAGTGCAGCATTCCCTCAGTATTGACTCTCTGACAGTGCGGCACCCCCTCAGTACTGACCCTCTGACAATGCAGCACTCCCTCAGTACTGACCCTCTGACAGTGCGGCACTCCCTCAGTACTGACCCTCTGACAGTGCAGCACTCCCTCTGTACTGACCCTCTGACAGTGCAGCACTCCCTCAGTACTGACCCTCTGACAGTGCGGCACTGCCTCAGTACTGACCTTCTGACAGTGCGGCACTCCCTCAGTACTGACGCTCTGACAGTGCGGCACTCCCTCAGTACTGACCCTCTGACAGTGCGGCACTCCCTCAGTACTGACCCTCTGACAGTGCGGCATTCCCTCAGTACTGACCCTCTGACAGTGCAGCACTCCCTCAGTACTGACCCTCTGACAGTACAGTACTCCCTCAGTACTGACCCTCTGACAGTGCGGCACTCCCTCAGTACTGACCCTCTGACAGTGCAACACTCCCTCAGTACTGACCCTCTGACAGTGCAGCACTCCCTCAGTACTGACCCTCTGACAGTGCGGCAATCCCTCAGTACTGACCCTCTGACAGTGCAGCACTCCCTCAGTACTGACCCTCTGACAGTGCAGCACTCCCTCAGTACTGACCCTCTGACAGTGCGGCACTCCCTCAATACTGACCCTCTGACAGTGCGGCACTCCCTCAATACTGACCCTCTGACAGTGCGGCACTCCCTCAGTACTGACCCTCTGACAGTGCGGCACTCCCTCAGTACTGACCCTCTGACAATGCGGCGCTCCCTCAGTACTGACCCTCTGACAGTGCGGCGCTCCCTCAGTACTGACCCTCTGACAGTGCAGCACTCCCTCAGTACTGACCCTCTGACAGTGCAGCGCTCCCTCATTACTGACCCTCTGACAGTGCGGCGCTCCCTCAGTACTGTCCCGCTGACAGTGCAGCACTCCCTCAGTATTGACCCTCTGACAGTGCGGCACTCCGTCAGTACTGACCCTCTGACAGTGCAGCACTCCCTCAGCACTGACCCTCTGACAGTGCAGCACTCCCTCAGTACTGACCCTCTGACAGTGCAGCACTCCCTCAGTACTGACCCTCTGACAGTGCAGCACTCCCACAGTACTGACCCTCTGACAGTGCAGCACTCCCTCAGTACTGACCCCCTGACAGTGCGGCACTCCCTCAGTACTGACGCTCTGACAGTGCAGTACTCCCTCAGTACTGACGCTCTGACAGTGCAGCACTCCCTCAGTACTGACCCTCTGACAGTGCGGCACTCCCTCAGTACTGACCCCCTGACAGTGCGGCACTCCCTCAGTACTGACGCTCTGACAGTGCAGCACTCCCTCAGTACTGACCCTCTGACAGTGCAGCACTCCCTCAGCACTGACCCTCTGACAGTGCGGCACTCCCTCAGTACTGACCCTCTGACAGCGCGACACTCCCTCAGTACTGACCCTCTGACAGTGCGGCACTCCCTCAGTACTGACCCTCTGACAGTGCGGCACTCCCTCAGTACTGACCCTCTGACAGTGCAGCACTCCCACAGTACTGACCCTCTGACAGTGCAGCACTCCCTCAGTACTGACCCTCTGACAGTGCGGCACTCCCTCAGTACTGACCCTCTGACAGTGCAGCACTCCCTCAGTACTGACCCCCTGACAGTGCGGCACTCCCTCAGTACTGACCCCAAGGCAATGCAATGGTTTTGGATATGAGATGTCTGCCCCTATTTTTGAATAAAGGCAGCTGTTTGCACTTCCTAGTCTCCAATCTGGTGCTAATGGTCTAAATCTATGGGCGGCACAGTAGCACAGCGGTTAGCACTGTTGCTTCACAGTGCCAGGGTCCCAGGTTCGATTCCCGGCTTGGGTCACTATCTGTGCGGTGTCTGCACGTTTTCCCCGTGTCTGCGTGGGTTTCCTCCGGGCGCTCCGGTTGCCTCCCACAAGTCCTGAAAGACGTGCTGTTAGGTGAATTGGACATTCTACTTATGTCCATAAATTGGGGCATGGAGCCACAATCGTCTGAGAGAGTTACCCAGCGCACCACGCCTGTGCACTGGTTGCAGAGCGCAAGGTCGCAATGACCATGCCAGGGGGGAAAAACCGTGAGGAAACATTTCTCTCTGGTGCGATGGGAGGAAATGGAATCCTTCAATCAGGATAGAGTCAGAGGCACATCCACGCAGGCTGGGAAAGAGAGAGACACAGGGAAGAACAAGAAACTCTACCTTAAAGAGAGGCAACGTCCCGTGGTAATCCGAGGGCTACGCCTGCTCTATAAAAATGGGCACGTTTCCACATTCATCAATCACTTTATTTTGGGATGTCCAATGGGGGAAGTTCAGTCTGGAATGAGAACATACAGACTGTGCACAGAAACAAGTCTCTCTGCTGATTCCAATCTTAATTGCCATCTTGTCAATCAATATTAGTCTCCTTAAGTTAGTTATTGAGTCAACACACTTTAGACTAGTTTCAACCACATAAATATTTATTGCCGCAAGCCTGAGCACATCTTCCCATCAAAGAAATATTCCAATTATTACCCTCCATGGGAAGGGACTTCCAGTCTCATTAAGAGAGTAAATGTCTCTCGAGTTGCAATCAGCTTTTAATAACTCTTCTATCGACCCTTGGCACTCAACATCTCAGATTGTAAAGACGGTGCCAGCTTATTAGTTCTCAAGTGAGTCCTTCTGTACAAGCAATTTAAATTTCATCATGTTTATCGTGACAAAGATTCCTCCAGAGCGAGCTCTTAACCAACATCCCAAGGAAGGATGTCTTAAAGAGAGAGGCGGTCACATTGAGAGAGGGAATTCCAAAACACGGATCTAGGCAGCTGAGGCACAGGGCTGGATTCTTCGTTCTGGAGACTAAGTCCCCGCGGCGGTGTCAAAACGCAGGAAAACTGGCGCAAAACGGCCACCGATTCCCTGTTCCGGGGGGGGGGGGGGGGGGAGGCGAGCAGCCAGGCGGCATAGAGCTCCCAGCTCTAGCTGCCAATACAGCCTGGAGAAATGCCGGGGCGCGCATGCGCATGGCGGCGACCTGCAGCGGCCGCGCTGTGCTACATGGCGGGCGGCCGCCCGCGGACCCGGCCCGCAAAATATTCCCCAACTTCCCCCAACTTTTGGGGCAGCAGGGTAGCATGGTGGTTAGCATAAATGCTTCACAACTCCAGGGTCCCAGGTTCGATTCCGGCTTGGGTCACTGTCTGTGTGGAGTCTGCACGTCCTCCCCGTGTCTGCGTGGGTTTCCTCCGGGTGCTCCGGTTTCCTCCCACAGTCCAAAGATGTGCGGGTTAGGTGGATTGGCCATGCTAAATTGCCTGTAGTGTCCTAATAAAAGTAAGGTTAAGGGGGGGGTTGTTGGGTTACGGGTATAGGGTGGATGCGTGGGTTTGAGTAGGGTGATCATGGCTCGGCACAACATTGAGGGCCGAAGGGCCTGTTCTGTGCTGTACTGTTCTATGTTCTATGTTCTTCCGCCGGCTCGCACGCCCCCAGATTCTTGATTAACAAGGGGATAGGGGTTATGGGGAGAAGGCAGGAGAATGGGGATGAGAAACATATCAGTCATGATTGAATGGCAGAGCACACTCGATGGGCCGAATGACCTAAGTCTGCTCCTGTTTCTTATGGTCTTTTAGCCATTTGCATTCATGCACTCGGACGTCCAGATCCCTCTGCATCTCAAAGCTCTGCAATCCGTCACCATTTAGACAATATGATTCATTTTTAGTTTTCTTGCCAAACTGAACATTTTTCCACGTTATATTCCATTTCCCAGGTCTTTGCTTATTTACTTAATGTTCCGGGTCGGGGGTCGTCTCTGGCCTCGAGCGGGAGGGGGGTGGGTGAGG
The DNA here is from genome assembly GCF_902713615.1 of Scyliorhinus canicula. Lineage (NCBI taxonomy): Eukaryota > Metazoa > Chordata > Chondrichthyes > Carcharhiniformes > Scyliorhinidae > Scyliorhinus > Scyliorhinus canicula. The sequence goes on from NC_052161.1 coordinate 7,052,024, forward strand.
GAGTTCTTGTCTGTGAGGCCTTCAAGCCATCTTTAAATATTGTGGATACCCGTAACAGGAACAATTAGAGCTGCTGCCTGTCTGTCGCACCAAACACTCCCAGGTCAAAGCCCTGCTCTTGGTTCTGTGCTGAAAGCCACTTCAACTCCCTTTGACTGTGAGCAGCCCCTAGCTTCACAGCTGAAAACTATTGCTAATGAGGAATTGGCCTGTGTGTTATGAGAGTGTTTCTAAGGACTGGAACCATCTGAATCCTGGGATCCAGCAGACCTCCGACTATTGTCTCCCATGGATGTTCCTGCCTCTACCTGATGTGGTGCAACTGTGTGGTGCTCAACAGATTGTGCCCCAGAAGCCTATCCGTTAATGTCACCCACCGAGGTGTGTGTCTGTGCTGCTGGAGGGTGGGGGTGAGAGCTGTGACACCTCAATGGTGATCTCCTTGGAGTTCTCCTCCGTGGTTGTCTCTTGGGTGGTTGGGGGGGGGGGGATGACTCCGAATGGCCCAGCCGCATCAGATCCTGCGAGAGAATGGACTTGGTGGTGAGTGAAAGGGAAGGATCACTTTGTCTGACATGAACAATCACTTGGGACAAGTCATCTGGGTGACGGGGCAGTGGAACTGCACCTCTGCGATGGAGGCCAACCTCGCTGTCGGTGACTGCTCTCTCCTAGGTCAACCCTGCGATCTCAGAGCGGGTGAGGACTCAAGTCTCTGGTACTACCCCCCCCCCCCCCCCCCCCCCCCCCCCACCCCATGTCAACCTGGTGAAACTACAACATAGGACTACTTAAGTGCCAAACAGCATAGGCTGCAAGTGATAGACAGGGCTAAGCGATTCCACAACAAACACATCAGGCCTAAGCTCTGCAGTCCTGCCACATCCAGCCGTGAATGATGGTGGGCAATTAAACAACTCACTGGAGGAGGAGGCTCCACAAATGTCCCCATCCCCAATGATGGAGGAGCCCAGCACATCAATTCAAAAGATGAGGCTCAGGCATTCGCAACAATCTTCAGCTAGAATTGTCGAGTGGATGGTCCATCTCAGTCTGCTAAGGAGGTCCCCAGCATCACAGATGTCAGTCTTCAGCCAATGCGATTCATTCCACGTGATATCAATAAATGGCTGAAGGCACTGGATACTGCAAAGGCTACTGACCCTGACAATATTCCAGCAATAGCACTGAAGACTTGTGCTCCGGAACGTGCCGCACCCCTAGCCAAGCTGTTCCAGTACAGCTACAACACTGGCATCTACCCAACTATGTGGAAAATAGCCCGGGTGTTTCCTGTCCACAAGAATCAGGACAAATCCAACCCAGCCTATTACCGCCCTATCAGTCTACTCTCCATCAACAACAAGGTTATGGAAGGGGTCATCAACAGCGCTTCCTCAGCAATAACCTGCTCACGGACGCTCAGTTTGGGTTCTGCCATGGTCACTAAGCTCCTGACCTCAATACAACCTTGGTTCAAACATGGACAGAAGAGCTGAATGCCAGAAGTGAGGTGAGAGTGACTGCCCTTTGACATCAAGGCAGCATTTGACCGAGTATGGCATCAAGGAGCCGGTTGGCGTGGCACCAAGCCCCTTCCATGCCAGCTGGCGGGGCGCAATCCAGTCCGGTGCTGGCCTAGCCCCTTAAGGTGCGGAGGATTCCGCACCTTTGGGGTGGCCCAACGCCGAAGTGGTTCATGCCACCCCTTCGCGCCGGAGCTGCCGGCCCCGTCGGTTTTCGAAAACTCCCGCCCCATATCTGGAATATTTTTATTTGCTAAGTGATGGTTGACATTTGGGTATAGGCAAAGTGGCATTTCCACCCCAGGCTCGCAATGAGATCTGCAACCCTGTGCCAATCTACCCTCCAGTAAGTTCATTCTGTGCCTCACACTGCCAACCAATCAGCACCAACCATCGCATTTCCCATTGACTGTCTTGCCCAGATTGTAACGTTCGATCAAGTTATTCGTTCCCCTGCCAACAATCAGAATTTAGGTGTTGGGCGCTGACTCAAGTCAACTATTAAACTAATCTGAGTGCTCTTGATCTCATCTCCTTTCTCCAAGAAGTTCTCGTTTACAGAGTGAAGATGAGACTCCCCCCCCCCCCCCCCCCGAGTAGGATGTGTTTTAGAGCGAGGTTTTATAACATGAGATGTTATTCTGCAGCCTGGATTGTCAGGGTCAGCAGCACCCCCACTTCGACTTCCAACGTCTGCTCAGGTGCAGAGTAAATGCAGAATCAATCAATTGATGACAGTTTATACGGCACGGTAGCACAGTGATTAGCACTGTTGCTTCATAGCTCCAGGATCCCAGGTTCAATTCCCACCTTGGGTCACTGTCTGCACGTTCTCCCTGTGTCTGCGTGGGTTTCCTTCGGGTGCTCCGGTTTCCTCCCACAGTCCAAAGATATGCAGGTTAGGTGAATTGGACAGCCTGAATTCTCCCTCCGTGTACCCGAACAGGCGCCGGAGTGTGGCGACTAGGGGCCTTTCACAGTAACTTCATTGCAGTGTTAATGTAGCCTACTTGTGACTGTAATAAAGATTATTATTATTATTCAGCAGGGTCATGAAATCTGGCAACCAATAGACGTTCAGAGAGTCTTAATACGGAAACATCGACAGAAACTCAATAAGATCCTGGGCTGGATTGTCCGCCCCGCCGCGCCACATTTCTGCCTCGGCTCGCCAGCGGGATTCTCCATTACGCCGGCCGGTCAATGGGGTTTCCCACTGTGGGGCAGCCCCACGCCGTCGGGAAACCCCTGGGAGCCGGCAAAACGGAGAATCCCGCCAGCAGAGAGTCCGGCCCCCTGCGCCTTCAATGGAGTCAAGCAGGAGTGCAATTCAGACACAAATTGACACTCAGTCACTCAGGACAGGTGACCAGCCAGGGGTAGGTTTTAACGTGAGTCTGAAAGGAGTAGAGAGGTTGGGAGATTTAGGGAGAGAGTTGAAGAGACAAGGTAGAGACTGCTGAAGGGCAGCACAGTAGCATAGTGGTTAGCACAGTTGCTCCACAGCTCCAGGGCCCCAGGTTCAACTCCCGGCAGTCTGTGCGGCATTTGCACGTTCTCCCCGTGTGTGCGTGGGTTTCCTCCGGGTGCTCCGGTTTCCTCCCACAGTCCAAAGATGTGCGGGTTAGGTGGATTGGCCATGCTAAATTGCCCTTAGTGTCCAGAAAATGGTAAGTGGGGCTTACTGGGTTACGGGGATATGGCAGATCCATGGGTTTGACGAGGGTAAGGGCTTGTGCAGACTCGATGGGCCGAATTGCCTCCTTCTGCACTGTAAATTCTACAAAGGTGGTGTAGCCAATGGTGGAGTGATAATAATGGGGATGAGCGTGTGGCCAGATTTGCAGGAATGCCAATATCCAGCAAGGTTGCAAGGCTGCAGGAGGCATGTGCCAGGTCAGCATCTAACTCCCTTACTGCAATTACAGATCTGTTTCAAGTCAAATCAAAGTATTGAAGACCAGATGCCAAAATTTTATAGATTCGGAACAAAGAACACACGTTTTTCACTTTCTGTCTGACAAAGAAATTCAGGAAAGGAGCAATTAGTATATTTGATCGTGTAAGCATGGGAAAGATCAATTGCTTACACACACATTCCTGTTATTTGTGCATCAGTGAAGGTCACAAATCATTTACTCTGGCACGGAATAATAAGAACATAAGACAGCAAAGATGACAGACCACAAAGACCATTGGGTTAGCAATTGGCATTCTGGTAACAGACCAATAGGTGGCAGACCTGTAACGTAAAGATTCAACATCAAAGAGTGAAGGTCGGAAGCCAAGAGAATCTTTGGGTGTTTTATACATAGAATAACAGATACCCGGGAGTTAGTTACAGACTGGAATCTAATCGAGGGGTTCGGAGTGGTTTATAGATAGAATAACAGACACCCGGGAGTGAGTTACAGACTGGAATCTAATCGAGGGGTTTGGGGTGGTTTATAAATAGAATAACAGATACCCGGGAGTGAGTTACAGACGGGAATCTAATCGAGGGGTTTGGGTGGTTTATATATAGAATAACAGATACCCGGGAGTGAGTTACAGACTAGAATCTAATCGAGGGGTTTGGGGGGTTTATATATAGAATAACAGATACCCGGGAGTGAGTTACAGACTGGAATCTAATCGAGGGGTTCGGGATGGTTTATATATAGAATAACAGATACCTGGGAGTGAGTTACAGACTGGAATCTAATCGAGGGGTTCAGGGTGGTTTATATATAGAATAACAGATACCCGGGAGTGAGTTACAGACTGGAATCTAATCGAGGGGTTTGGGTGGTTTATATATAGAATAACAGATACCTGGGAGTGAGTTACAGACTGGAATCTAATCGAGGGGTTCGGAGTGGTTTATATATAGAATAACAGATACCCGGGAGTGAGTTACAGACTGGAATCTAATCGAGGGGTTCGGGGTGATTTATGTATAGAATAACAGATACCCGGGAGTGAGTTACAGACTGGAATCTAATCGAGGGGTTTGGGGTTTATATATAGAATAACAGATACACAGGAGTGAGTTACGGACTGGAATCTAATCGAGGGGTTTGGGTGGTTTCTATATAGAATAACAGATACCCGGGAGTGAGTTACAGACTGGAATCTAATCAAGGGGTTCGGGTGGTTTCTATATAGAATAACAGATACCCGGGAGTGAGTTACAGACTGGAATCTAATCGAGGGGTTTGGGGTTTATATATAGAATAACAGATACACAGGAGTGAGTTACGGACTGGAATCTAATCGAGGGGTTTGGGTGGTTTCTATATAGAATAACAGATACCCGGGAGTGAGTTACAGACTGGAATCTAATCAAGGGGTTCGGGTGGTTTCTATATAGAATAACAGATACCCGGGAGTGAGTTACAGACTGAAATCTAATTGAGGGGTTTGGGTAGTTTATAAACACAATAACAGATACCCGGGAGTGAGTTACAGACTGGAATCTAATCGAGGGGTTTGGGGTGGTTTATATAGAGAATAACAGATACCCGGGAGTGAGTTACAGACTGGAATCTAATCGAGGGGTTCAGGGGGTTTATATATAGAATAACAGATACCCGGGAGTGAGTTACAGACTGGAATCTAATCGAGGGGTTCAGGAGTGTTATATATAGAATAACAGATACCCGGGAGTGAGTTACAGACTGGAATCTAATCGAGGGGTTTGGGTGGTTTATATATAGAATAACAGATACCCGGGAGTGAGTTACAGACTGGAATCTAATCGAGGGGTTCTGGGGTGTTATATATAGAATAACAGATACCCTGGAATGAGTGACGGACTGGAATCCGGGTGCTCTGATTTCCTCCCACAGTCCAAAGATGCGAAGGTTAGGTGGATTGGCCATGCTAAATTGCCCTTAGTGTCCAAAACATTTGGGTGGGGTTACTGGGTTACAGGGATAGGGTGGAGGTGTGGGCTTAGGTAGGGTGCTCTTTCCAAGGGCTGGTGCAGACTTGATGGGCTGAATGGCCTCCTTTAGCACATTGTAAGATTCTGTGATTCTAGTTGCATACGAATAGCATAGCTCGGTTCTTTTGTAGAAATGGAAGTAGGAAACCAGACAGTTTAGATAGTGACAATGGATTCAAGTATGACCACCTCAGGGGAGAACCTTTGTTTGAGGGGCTGGGTGGAGCTTAGAGAGACAGGAAATGCTGTTGTGAATGGTTACAGAGAAGGAAATCCTGTGGAAACCCGGAAGAGAAGTCATGGAAGTTGCCACTGAGGCAGGTTTTGGAAACAGATTCTGAACCAATGTCCCATCAAAAGAAAAGTTGCTTCGTAGATGCAAATATTGCTTTTTGTCTGTGACAGTGGAACAAGAGCTGCAGGTTTATGTGCAGTGTTGTTTAATGGAAACTTGTGTGTTAAGGTTAAGAAACTGCATATAATATGTTTGTGTTAGAGTTGGAGTAAAAGTTTTCTTTTCTTTTGTTTTAATAAAGTATGTTTATAAAATAACCAAGCCCTATCTCTTATATAATGACTCCTGGAATGAATCGATCTTCCCGCACTGCATTAAAACTTTAAAAACGTTACGTGTCTGGCTCAGTATCTTAGTCTTTGCTGAGGGCCGACCAGGCATCTGTAACAATGCCTCCCAGAATCCAGAGGTTTATCTGTCCTCATGCGGTTCGTCTATAACGTCCAAGGTAAAAACCAGACCATAACAGGCACGCTGTCGAGGGCTACAGAGGGCCTCCCAACAAATCAGGATGTCAATCGCATCGAATAACTGTAAGTGTACTCCCAAGGCAATATCAGAAGCAAACCCCAACAGATTGCATGATGAGGAATGTGTCCACATCCGCAGATACTGCCAACAAGGATGGCCTCAGCAGAGACTAAACAGAGGAACCATGAAAACCTGCTTCGCAAAACAAAAAATCTTTCTGATTATAGATGACCTCCTGGTTTACGATGAGCGTCTGGTCATCCCAGTCTCCCTACAGCCAGAGATCCTTCAACAAATACACCTGGAGCAGCTGGGGATCGGCAGGAGTAGAGTACGGGCCCAATCTTCTGTGTGGTGGCCAGGCATTTCCAAGGCGATTGAAGACACCAATGCAGATGTGTGCGTTGTACAGGCAGGACCAAAGACAGCCCCCTGGGAGAGGCCTGTTCATCTTCAACAGCAAATGGTTCCTATCGGGGGACTACTTCTCCAGGTGAGTTGAGCTGAAGCAGCTACATAGGACCACCACAGAGGCCGTAATTAAGGCATAAAATAGATGTTCACAAGCCGTGGAATCTTGGACGAAATCGTGCCTGACATTAGCTGACAATCTTCAAACTAGTTATTCAAAGACTTTGCCACAACATCCACTGCACCCGCTCCCTGAGGTATCCACTGTCAAATGGGAGGCTGAAGGAGGAGTATGTACAGTAGAAGCCCTCCTAAAAAAGAACAGGGACTAAGATGGGATGGTCTCCTTCTGTCACTGGCGGGTCCGGTACAGGGGGTTAAAATGAATGTTCTACTGCGATTCCTGTTCATTTTTCAATGCCTGCCGATTTTCCTGCCAAAGGAATCTTTCGAGAGGTTGAAGGGATGATTACCTCGTTCATATGGGGAGGGTAAGGTGGCCAAAATTAAAAAGGTGCTACGACAGAGAGGAAGGCAGGCAGAGGGTTTGGGTCTTCCGAACCTGATGTATTATTACTGGGGAGCGAATGTGGAGAAGGTGCGGAGCTGGGCCAGAGGGGTTGACTCCCAGTGGGTTAGAATGGAGGAGAATTTGGGTAGGGGGTCGGGATCGAAGGCGTTAGCGACAGAGCCGCTCCCGACTGCCCCGGGGAGATACTCAGGGAGTCCGGTAGTAATAGCTTCGTTGAGAATTTGGAGGCAGTTTCGACAGCACTTCGGGTTGGGGGCAGGGTTAAAGGGAAATGCCGATTCGGGGGAACCACAGATTTGAGCCAGGGAAGTGGGCTAGAAATTTTCGGAGATGGGAGGAGAAAGGAATTAGGACAATAAAAGATTTATTTCTTGGGGGTCGTTTTGCAGGATTGAAGGAGCTGGGAGCGAAGTATGGGCTGGAGCTGGGGGAAATATTTAGATACAAGCAGGTTCGAGACTTTGCCAGAAAGGAGATACAGAGCTTCCCAGTAGAGCCGGCTTCCACTTTGCTGGAGGAGGTGCTGACAACAGGGGGACTGGAGAAATGTTGTAGCCTTCGCCTCGTTGATCGCCAGAAGGCGGATCCTGTTGGGATGGAGATCAACCTCTCCACCCTGTGCCCTGGCGTGATGGGGGGACCTGCTGGAATTCTTAACGCTTGAAAAGGTCAAATTTGAACTGAGGGGTTCTACAATTCATGGGCGTTATTCATTCTGCACTTTCGAGAATTGGATCACATCGTACATTAGGGGGGGTTGGGGCTGGGGAGGTTGGGAGGGGACTGTATGTGTTGATGGTGACGATGGGAGATTCCCGATTCCTTTTTGTCCTTTGTTTATGTGAACATGCGGGCTAATGTGAACATGGTGGGGTGATGAGATCATTGTTATTGATATAGGGATTGACATTACATTACATTAGTTACTGATTATTGTTTACTGTTGGGCGTAAATTTGGGAGAAAATGTGAAAAAGTAGGAGGAAAAAAAAATATTAAAAAAAAAAGAACAAGGACTTCCTCATAACACTGCTAACCGAAAAGTTCATCCGTTTACAATACGGTCTGTCCCCATCTGAACGCCTGATTGGCAGTAATCTCCACACACCTTCCAATCCGGCTGAAAAAGTCATACCAGGTTTGGTACTAAGCAAGACAGCAGTCATACCACTTCAGAGGATTCCGCAAGACACTTGCCACAATTACAAAAAAGGTGACAAGGAATGGATTTACGACAGAGAGAGAGAGAGAGAGAGAGAAGGTTCTGCCATTTGAAAGGACGAGGGCCAACCTCACTCCAATCTGGTTGACCCCGCAGAGGGCAGAGTCAGGAGGGGTCTCCACCTCATCACTATATTGCCCGCCCTCTCTGTGCAATGGGGAGACTCTGAGGAACGTGCCCTGATGCCATACCAACCTCCAAAGCTACAGGACAAACCAGCAGTGAAGGAGTCTCCAACGTCTCTGACAGCGATGTGAACGAGATATGGGCAACCACCTGGTCCTTTGAATTCTTGGACTTAAAGTGGGGGGGAGATGGGGACACGGGGTAGTGCTAATGTAGCAATGACAATGTAAATGTATCAGAGTAATTACAATTTAAGACATAAAGTAAACTATAATCATTTAGAATACATTGGGGATAGAATTAGGGGAGGTATTATATGGGTCCGGTACATAAAGGGTTAATTTGGGACTGGGTACATTACTAGCCATACAGTGATGTAAGAGAGCATGTGGCCCACACCCCAGGTCAGTCAAGTGTTGGACAGATTTATCTATCTTATTCCTTGTTGGCTTTAGTATGGGCACAACAACAACTTGTATTTACGTAGCATCCTAAAAAAACCTTAAGGTCCTTCACAGCAATGCTATCAAACCAAGTTTGCCACGGATTAACATAAGGAAATGTTGGGCCAGATGACGAACAGCCTGGATAAGGAGATCGATTTTAAGGAGAACCTTAAAGGAAGGAAGAGAGGTAGAGAAGTGGCAAAGTTTAGGGAGAGAATTCCACAGCTTAGGGCCGCGGGCCGCTGGAATCGGCGGGGCCGCCTGTCCTCCGGCCCGTATGGGCCGAGCGGCCGTGCGGATACGACAGAGTCCAGCCGGCGCTGTTCACTCCTGGTCGCTTCTGGCGGGAACGGTCGGGGGGGGGGGGGGGGGGGGGGGGCGGTCTGTGGGACGGGGAAAAGCGATCCTCCACCAGGGGGGGGGGTCTCCAATGGGGTCTGGCCCGCGATGGGGGGCCACCGATCGGCGGGCCGGCCTCTCCCCCCCAGGGCCTACTTTCCAGCGTGGCCAGCTCCTGAACACCGACGCCATGTTGAGTCGGGGCTGGCGCGCTAAACAAGTCCCCCGTGCATGCGCAGGTTGGCGCGAGCCCATTTGGCACTGGAAGGGGAGACTGGTGCGGCGTGAACCGCTCCAGCGTCGTTCTGGCCCCCTGTGGCGGACAGAATCGGCCGTCCACGGGCCCGTTTCGCGCCATCGTGAAACGCGACGGCGTTCAAACACTCGGGCTCCATTTGGGAAAATCGCCCCCTTTAAATTCAAAACACTGCAGGACCGCACGGGAGCTGACGCAGGCCAGCGAGGGAAGGGACGATGACCCACAGGACTTGATGAAAATGAGGTTATGTCGCAGCAGGATATTGACACAGAGTCCACTGGGAACACAATCTGTTATGAAGTGTGAGCCAGCACTCTGTGCTGCCACTTCTCCATACGTAGAATGTTTAATTTTGTTCGATGTTCTTCAATTCCCCTGTGCAATAACCTTTCATTTCTCCGACAAGCTCCAAGAGAACTGTAATAACAAATTATTGACGAGGCCCAAGTCTGGGCTGCGCAGAATGAAATTTCACTTCACCTTGCCCATATTTCATGCACAGCCTGTTTCTGCCTCGATCGTGTAACTCAGGCGCAGCACACGCGAATGCATTCAGGGCAGAAAACGTGATTCAGATAAAAATCTGCCCCTTTCCTGGAAGCATCACTTCCCAGATTGTTTCATTAAAATTCCTTCCAGGGCCTCGTTCTTCCCTGAAGAGCAACTGATCGGCTGCACTGGCCTCTGTTTTCTCCGAACCCTCTTAGAACATAGAACATAGAACAATACAGCGCAGTACAGGCCCTTCGGCCCACGATGTTGCACCGACATGGGAAGTCAAAAACTAAAGGCCATCTAACCTACACTATGCCATTATCAACCATATGCTTATCCAATAAACTTTTAAATGCCCTCAATGTTGGCGAGTTCACTACTGTTGCAGGTAGGGCATTCCACGGCCTCACCACTCTTTGCGTACAAAACCTACCTCTGACGTCTGTCCTATATCTATTACCCCTCAATTTAAGGCTATGTCCCCTCGTTCTAGCCACCTCCATCCGCGGGAGAAGGCTCTCACTGTCCACCCTATCTAACCCTCTGATCATTTTGTATGCCTCTATTAAGTCACCTCTTAACCTTCTTCTCTCTAACGAAAACAACCTCAAGTCCATCAGCCTTTCCTCATAAGATTTTCCCTCCATACCAGGCAACATCCTGGTAAATCTCCTCTGCACCCGTTCCAAAGCTTCCACGTCCTTCCTATAATGAGGCGACCAGAACTGTACGCAATACTCCAAATGCGGCCGTACCAGAGTTTTGTACAGCTGCAACATGACCTCATGGCTCCGGAACTCAATCCCTCTACCAATAAAGGCCAACACACCATAGGCCTTCTTCACAACCCTATCGACCTGGGTGGCAACTTTCTCGGCCAGCTGAGCTTTCTGTTTCTGCGCACCTCTTCCCGTGGTTTTCCAAACAATCAACCAGCTCACGGCCATCAGCGACTGCCTCCCCAGCTGTCAGTCACAATGTTCGCCATTTTCCAATTTTGTCGCAGATGTATGGCCCACCAGGAGGGCACGACCAGCTCACCAGACAGAAGGTCGTTCGGTCAGTGGCTGCCCTTCACCTGGAGAACATGGCCAGGTTAGCACAGAGCTTTGTTGGCTCAGCAATACTGATAAAATTAACCCGCCAGGAACTACCCCCCCCCCCCCCCCCCCACCCCCCACCCCCCCACCCCCTTAGCCTGGAAGGTGGGTTTGTAGAATACCATCATGACAGTTTCCTGGAGCAATATATTGTGTAATTAACTAGGGATAAAGCTATTTCCAATCTGGTGCTGCAAACCAGATGGTTTGCATGGGGCATGGGCATGCGGAGAACATGCCCCTGTCTACATCAATGGGAACAAAGTAGAAAGGGTCGAGAGCTTCAAGTTTTTAGGTGTACCGATCACCAACAGCCTGTCCTGGTCCCCCCCAGGCCGTCACTATAGTTAAGAAAGGGCGCCAACGACTCTACTTTCTCAGAAGACTGAGGAAATTTGGCATGTCAGCTACAACCCTCACCAACCTCTACAGATGCATCATTGAAAGCATTCTTTCTGGTTGTATCACAGCTTGGTATGGAGCCTGCTCTGCCCAAGACCGCAGGAAACTACAAAAGGTCGTGAATGTCCATCACACAAACCAGCCTCCCATCCATTGACTCTATCTATAATTCCCGCTGCCTCGGAAAGGCAACCAGCATAATTAAGGGCCCCACGCGCCCCGGACATGCTCTCTTCCACCTTCTTCCGTCAGGAAAAAGATACCAAAGTTTGAGGTCACGTACCAACAGACTCAAGAACAGCTTCTTCCCTACTGCCATCAGACTTTTGAATGGACCTATCTCATATTAAGTTGATCTTTTCTCTACACCTTGCTATAACTGTAACATTATATTCTGCAGTCTCTCCTTCCTTCCCTATGTACGGTATGCATTGTTTGTACAGCATGCAAGAAACAATACTTTTCACTGTATACTAATACATGTGACAATAATAAATCAAATAAAAAAAGGCAGGTTTAATTAGCAGTCTCATACTAATAGATCCTCCAGGAGAAAGTGGTAAAATTAAAATCGAATTTCATGTAAGATTTGAAAGCGTCAGATCTAGTACAAAACAATAATCTTAAATCTTTTATTTTTAAAAAAAAATAATTTTTATTGAAAATTTTTGTATTTATATAACAACGAACCGCAATAAAATACCAACAATAACAATAATGATAACAGTCATAAACATTCGCCCATCCTCAATGAACAACAAAACATATTAACAACAACTTAAATTAACACAATATTAAGTTAAATAACCATAGAAAAAATAGAAACAATAATAAAGAACCCCCCCCCGCCCCCGAGTTGCTGCTGTTATTGACCAAGATACCTATCTTTGAGCCAGAAAGTCCAGAAAAGGCTGCCACCATTTATAGAACCCTTGTATTGATCCTCTCAGAGCAAATTTGACCCTCTCCAATTTTATAAATTCCGCCAGGTCACTGATCCAGGTCTCCACACTTGGGGGCCTCGCATCCTTCCGCTGCATCAAGATCCTCCGCCGGGCTACTAGGGACGCAAAGGCCAAAACACCGGCTTCTTTCGCCTCCTGCACTCCCGGCTCCACCACAACTCCAAACATCGCGAGGCCCCAACCTGGTTTGACCCTGGACCCAACCACCCACGACACCGTCCCCGCCACCCCCTTCCAGAATTCTTCCAGTGCCGGGCATGCCCAGAACATAAGGGCATGATTCGCTGGGCTCCCTGAACACCTGGTGCACCTGTCCTCACCCCCAAAGAACCTACTCATCCTAGTCCCGGACATGTGGGCCCGGTGCAGCACCTTAAATTGGATGAGACTAAGCCTCACACATGAAGAGGGAGAGTTGACCCACTCCAAGGCATCCGCCCAAGTCCCATCTTCTATCTGCTTCCCTAGTTCCCCCTCCCATTTAGCCTTCAGCTCCTCCACGACGACTCCTCTACCTCCTGCATTACCTTATAAATGTCAGACACCTTCCCCTCTCCGACCCACACCCCCAAAAACACTCTGTCCATCGCCCCCCGCCAGGGCAGCAAAGGAAATTCCTCCACCTGTCGCCTAGCAAACGCCTTTACCTGCAAGTATCTGAACATGTTCCCTTGGGGGAGCCCAAATTTATCTTCCAATTCCCCCAGGCCCGCAAACCTCTCGCCAATAAACAGGTCCCTCAATTTACTGATGCCCACGCTAAACCACCCCCTAAATCCCCCATCAGTGTTCTCCGGGATGAACCGATGATTTCCACCTAATGGAGCCTCCACCGAGCCCCCTGTTTCCCCGCTATGTCGTCTCCACTGTTCCCAGATTCTTAGGGTCGCCGCCACCACCGGGCTCGTGGTATACCTCTTAGGGGAGAGCGGCAACGGCGCCGTTACCAGGGCACCCAGGCTCGTACCTCTACAAGACGCCATCTCCATTCTTTTCCATGCCGCCCCCCCCCCCCCCCATCACCCATTTACGCACCATTGACACATTGGCCGCCCAATAGTACCCCAAAAGGTTGGGCAGCGCCAGCCTGCCTCTATCCCTCCCTCGCTCCAGGAAAACCCTCTTCACTCTCGGAGTCCCGTGCGCCCACACAAAGCTCAAAATACTGCTAGTCACCATCCTAAAGAAGGCCCTGGGGATGAAGATGGGCAGGCACTGAAAGAGGAACAAGAACCTCGGAAGCACCGTCATTTTGACGGACTGCACCCTCCCCGCCAACGACAATGGCAGCATGTCCCACCTCTTGAACTCCTCCTCCATCTGATCCACAAGCCTGGTGAAATTACGCTTAGAACATAGAACATAGAACATTACAGCACAGAACAGGCCCTTCGGCCCTCAATGTTGTGCCGAGCCATGATCACCCTACTCAAACCCACATATCTACCCTATACCCGTAACCCAATAACCCCCCCCCTTAACCTTACTTTTATTAGGACACTACGGGCAATTTAGCATGGCCAATCCACCTAACCCGCACATCTTTGGACTGTGGGAGGAAACCGGAGCACCCGGAGGAAACCCACGCACACAGGGGGAGGACGTGCAGACTCCACACAGACAGTGACCCAGCCGGGAATCGAACCTGGGACCCTGGAGCTGTGAAGCATTTATGCTAACCACCATGCTACCCTGCTGCCCTGCTTGTGAAGAGTCCCCCAGTCCCTGGCCACCTGGATCCCCAGGTACCTAAAGCTCTCCCCTGCCCTCCTAAGCGGGAGCCTACCAATTCCCTCCTCCTGGTCCCCAGGGTGCACCACAAACACCTCACTCTTGCCTAGATTTAGTTTATAGCCTGAAAAGGTCCCAAACTCAGCTAGCAGCTCCATCACCCCCGGCATCCCTCCCACCGGGTCCGCCACATACAGTAACAGGTCATCGGCATACAACGACACCCTATGTTCCTCCCCACCTCGCACCAAACCCCTCCACCTTCCTGAATCCCTCAACGCCATCACCAGCGGTTCGATTGCCAGTGCAAACAACAGGGGGGACAGGGGGCAACCCTGCCTGGTCCCTCGGTAAAGCCGGAAGTACTCCGACCTCCTCCCATTCGTGGCCACACACGCCATCGGGGCCTCATATAGCAGCCTCACCCATCTAATAAACCCTTCACCAAATCCAAACCTCCCCAACACCTCCCATAAGTACCCCCACTCCACTCTATCGAAGGCCTTCTCCGCATCCAGCGCCACCACTATCTCAGCCGCCCCCTCAATCGCCGGCATCATGATGACATTCAACAACCTCCGCACATTCGTGTTCAGCTGCCTTCCCTTAACAAAACCTGTCTGGTCCTCATGTACAACGCCTGGCACACAGTCCTCTATCCTGGTGGCCAGGATCTTTGCCAGCACCTTGGCATCCACATTAAGGAGAGATATGGGCCTGTATAAACCACACTGCTGGGGGTCCTTGTCCCTCTTTAAGATGAAAGAAATCAGCGCCCACGACATCGTCGGGGGCAAAGTCCCCCCTTCCCACGCCTCATTAAGTGTCCACACCAGCAGGGGGCGCACTAGGTCCACAAACTTTTTATAAAACTCCACCAGGAACCCATCCGGCCTCGGCGCCTTCCCTGACTGCATCTGCCCGATCCCCTTAACCAGCTCCTCCAGCTCAATCGGCGCCCCCAACCCCTCCACCTGCTCCTCCTGCACCTTCGGGAAAGATAGCCCGTCGAGAAACCTCTCCATTCCCCTCCTCTCTACCATTGGTTCCGACCGGTACAGTTCCCCGTAAAAGTCCTTGAAGACCTCATTCACCTCTACCCCCTTCCACACCACATTCCCACTCTTATCTCTCACTCCAGCAATTTCCTTAGCCGCATCCCGCTTACGCAGCTGATGAGCCAGCATCCTACTCGCCTTTTCACCATGTTCATACACTGCCCCTTGTGCCTTCCTCCACTGTGCCTCCGCCTTTCTAGTGGTCAACAAATCAAATTTAGCCTGTAGGCTGCGCCTCTCCCCCAACAATCCCTCCTCTGGTGCCTCTGCATACCTCCCATCTACCTCCAGCATCTTCCCCACCAGTCTATCCCTCTCACTCCTCTCGCTCCTCTCCCTGTGTGCCCGGATGGATATCAGCTTCCCACGAATCACTGCCTTCAGGGCTTCCCAGACCATCCCCACCCAGACCTCCCCCTCATCATTCACCTCGAGGTACCCCTCAATCCTTGCCCGGACCCTCCTGCACACCTCCTCCTCCGCCAACAACCCCACATCCAACCGCCACAATGGACGCTGGTCCCGCACCTCCCCCATCTCCAACTCCATCCAATGCGGAGCGTGGTCGGAGATTGCAATGGCCGAATATTCGGCCTCCTCCACTCTCGGAATCAGTCCCCTACTCAGTCTATCCGAGAATAGACCCTATGTACATGGGAGAAGAAAGAGTACTCCCGTGCCCTCGGCCTCACAAACCTCCATGGGTCCACCACTCCCATCTGGTCCATAAACCCCCTCAGCACCTTGGCCACCGCCGGCCTCCTACCCGTCCTTGAACTGGACCGATCCAGTGAAGGATCAAACACCGTATTGAAGTCCCCCCCCATAATCAGACCTTCCGCCTCTAGATCCGGGACCCGTCCCAGCATACGCCTCATAAAGCCTGCATCGTCCCAATTTGGGGCATATACACTAACAAGTACCACCTTCTCTCATTGTAGCCTGCCCCTTACCATAACAAACCTACCCCCCCTTATCCGCCACCACCTCAGATGCCTCAAACGACACATTATTCCCCACCAGAATCGCCACTCCCCGGTTCTTCACATCCAACCCAGAGTGGAAAACCTGCCCCACCCATCCCTTCCTCAGGCGGACCTGGTCCTCCACCTTCAGGTGGGTCTCCTGAAGCATAGCCACATCTGCCTTTAGCCCCCTCAGATGAGCCAGTACCCTCGACTGCTTCACTGGCCCATTCAATCCTCTCGCATTCCAGGTGACCAACCGGATCAGAGGGCGTCCCGCACCCCTCCCCCGTCGACTAGCCATAGCCCATCGACTGCCCACCTCAGGCCAGCACCCCCCCGTCCGACCCAGTCCCCACAGCGACAACACCTCACCTCTGTCCCCTCGGCCCACACCAGCTCCTTCCTAACCCTGCCAGCAGCAACCCGGTATTCCCCTTTCCCCCCCTCCCTCCCCCCCAGGCTAGGAACCCTCCTAGCCGCGAACCGTCCTCCATTGTACTTCCGTGGGTCAGCTAACTTCTGCTGACCCCGGAAACCCCCGCCAAAACCCGACCCCTCCCAAAGTGGGATCATCCCCCATCCTGTCACTCCTCCAGGCACCGCTCCAGCGCGGGGAGGAACCAGTTAAGGCCCCGCCCCCCGTCATCATCTCCACCCCCCAGCCCCGCAGCGCGGGAATCCAGAGGAAAGCCCGCGCTTTCGCACTGCCCCACCACACCCTTCTGACGCAGCTCCCAAATACCAGCCCCACTCCATACCCCCAACCCGACATAGAATACAACAAACCCCCCAACCCCCCCCCCGCAAAATACAAAACTCAAACAATGCCCCCCAACAGAAAACAGAACAACACCCCAATAAATAACCATATCAAAATTACAAAAGTACAGAAAAAACACAGCAACAGCAGAAACCAGAAATAAAACATTACAACCGACCCCGCAACCCCCAACCCCTAGTTCGAGTCCAGCCTCTCCGTCCGCACGAAGGCCCACGCCTCCTCCGGGGAATCAAAATAATAATGCCGCTCCAAATAAGTTACCCACAAGCGCGCAGGCTGCAACATTCCAAACTATATTTTCTTCTTATAGAGCACCTCCTTCGTCCGATTAAACCCGGACCGCCGCTTAGCCACCTCCGCACTCCAATCCTGGTAGATCCGTACTACCCCATTCTCCCAGTTGCTGCTCTTCACCTTCTTGGCCCAGCGCAGCACACACTCCCGATCACTGAACCGGTGGAACCTCACCAGCACCGCACGCGGGGGTTCATTCTCCTTAGGCCTCCTGGCCAGTACCCTGTGGGCTCCCTCCAGCTCCAGGGGCAGATGGAAAGATCCTGCCCCCACTAGCGAGTTCAGCATCATGGCCACGTAGGTTGCCAGATCCGACCCCTCCAGCCCCTCCGCAAGGCCCAAGATCCTCAGATTCTTCCGCCTCATGTGGAGATCAAGCTCCTCGAAGCGGTCCTGCCACTTCTTATGGAGTGCCTTGTGCCCCTCCACCTTACTCACGAGGACCACGGCCTCCTCCTCTCGTTCAGCGGCCTGCGCCTGCAACGCCTGGATGGCAGCACCCTGGGTCGCCTGAATCTCCGAAAGCTTTTTATTCATTTCCTGCAGAGAGCTCAGTACCTCAGCCTTAAAATCTGCAAAACAGCGCAGGAGAGCAGCTTGTTGCTCCTGGGCCCACAGCTTCCACTCCTCTGGTGCTCCGCCGGCCGCCATTTTGGAATCCTTCCCCCGTTTTTTCTGGGGAGCTGCTGCCGTTTTTTCCCCCTTTCCACTCCGAGTTCGAGGCATTAAATGTGGAGAAAGTTGATCATCACACCTTCTCCCACCGGGAGACGTCGAAAAAATTCCGTTTTGGGCTCTAAAAAGAGCCGAAAAGTCCATTTGAATCGGGAGCTCCCAAATGTGCGGCTTCCTACGTCATCGCTGCCACCGGAAGTCCTAAATCTTTTTTTTTTAAATAAACATTTTATTGAGGTATTTTTGGTATTGTAACAACAACAAAATAAACAATATACATGAAACCATAAACATAGTGCAAAAGCCATTTACCTCTCGTACAGGTCCCACCCTTATTGACCGTTAAAACATGGGGACAGGACGGGGGACACTGACTGTTAGGGAGTTTTACACAGAGGACAGGCTAGCGACCTTAGAGGTACTGATGGAGAGACTGGAGCTCGCTATCGGAAGCAAACTCCAACACCTACAGGTTAATAACTTTCCCAGAAAGGAGACAACAGAATACCCACGGATCCCGAGACACACAATGTTTTTTTTTTTTTAAATAATTTTTATTGGAATTTTTTACAGAAATATAACAAAAAGTATAGCAAAAAGCAGAAATATGCAACTAACGAGACACACAATGTTAGAGGAGTTACTGGACGCGGACAATTTGGGGAGGGAAACTGCGGGGATCTGTACGGACAACTACTGGGAAGGACACGCTCCCCACTGGATGAAACTCCGGGAAAATGGGAGGAAGGGCTAGGGTTGGAAATAGAGGGCGGGATTCTCTCAGCCCAGGGCCGGACCGGAGAATCGCCGTGACTGGTGCGAATCGCGCCATGGCGCCCCGATGCAGAGCGGAGAATCAGCGCCATTGGCAGTAGTGTGGTCGGCGCGGCGATGGTTGGGGCCTCTTTACGCGGCCCCCCCCCCCCCGCCGATTCTCAGCTGGGCGGCCGTAACAAACAACTTGCGTCCCGCCGGCGCCTTCCATGTGTAGTCTTACCCAGCGGGACCACGGCGTGGAAGGGTCTGGAGGTGGCCTGTGGCGGGGGGGGGGGGGGGGGGGGGGGGGGGGGGGGGGGGTCCAAACCCTGGGGGGGGGGGGGGGGGCTCCGCTGTGGCCTGGCCCGTGATCGGGGCCCAACGGGCCAGCCTCGGGCTGGGGGCCTCCTTTCTTCCGTGCTGGCCCCTGTAGCCCTGCGCCATGTTGCATCGGGGCCGGTGCGGAGAAGGGAGACACTGAGCATGCACGTGTTGGCGCCGGTGCCACTGCGCAAGCGTGGACCCCACAGCGCCCAGTTGATGCCGGGATCAGCAGCTGGAGTGGCGTAGGTAACGCCAGTGCCGTACTGGCCCCCTGTCGGGGCCAGAATTGCTGATCCTGAGGCCATATTGACGCTGTCGGGAAACGTGATGGCGTTTATGACGGCGTCAGCACTTAGCCTCAGGATCAGAGAATCCCGCCCACAGTGGGGACTCAGGAGCGAAGCACTGAAAAGGGTCAGCTCCACCTCCATCTCCTCATGCCCAAAGCTTAGCCTCAGGCAGCTGAAAGTGGGTCACAGAGCACCTGACAAGTTCCCCAATGAACAGGTTCTTCCCGGAGGTGGAGGGCAAATGTGAAAGGTGCCAGGGAGGCCCGGCCAACCACACCCACAGGTTCTGGGCATGCCCCGGACTCGTCGGGTTCTGGCCAGCATTCTTCGAGGTGATATCCAAGGTGGTAAGGGTAAGGGTGGAGCGGTGCCCGAGCGTGCCAGTCTTCGGGGTACTGGACCAGTCAGAACTATTCGTGGGGAAGGGGGCCGATACCCTTGCCTTGGCTTCTCTAATCGCCCGCCGGAGAATCCTGCTGGGCCGCCGATCGGCAGCACCACCCACAGCTGCAAACTGACTCGCTGACCTCTCGGAATTTCTCCACCTGGAGAAGATCACATTGGCTATCCGAGGATCAGGGGAGGCATTCCACAAAGCATGGAGGCCATTCACCAGCTGGTTCCAGGAGGTGTTCGAGGCCAACAACCAATAGTAAGAAGTCTTACAACACCAGGTTAAAGTCCAACAGGTTTGTTTCAAACACGAGCTCAGGTGAATGACCAATAGAGAGAGGGGAAGGTGGTGGGGTGGGGGGGGGGGGCACACAGAAGAATACAAGCCTGCACAAAACAGACAGGGGAGGGGAGAGGCCAGAGAGAGAGAGGAGGGGGAGGCCAGAGAGAGAGTGGAGGGGGAGGCCAGAGAGAGAGAGGAGGGGGAGGCCAGAGAGAGAGAGAGGAGGGGGAGGCCAGAGAGAGAGAGAGGAGGGGGAGGCCAGAGAGAGAGAGGAGGGGGAGGCCAGAGAGAGAGAGGAGGGGGAGGCCAGAGAGAGAGAGGAAGGGGAGGCCAGAGAGAGTGTGGCGCTAACAATTATACTCAAAGCCGAGAGACTAGTACAATAGAGGCTTTATTGCTGTACGATGTTGTCCCTCCATCCGCAACTGTAGACTGAGGGTCTGAGCAGCTCTCATACATATTTATACACAAGCTCCCTGTGGGCGGAGCTAGCCGGCAGGGGCTGACCGGACGAACCTGTATTACAGGTACAGGCATACATCCCCCTACTGCAGTACACATAACTACAGTGGTTATCTCACCACATTCACCCCCTGTAAAAAATGAGTCCGGCGGGGGTGACATGTAACTTCTAATACAAAGGATGCTATTTACAAGAGGGTCCAACAAGGATAATCAAGAGTCCATCCGGTGAGCAGGTTACAGGTTGAGCCGAATCGGTGGTCGGACGTTCCGCTGTGATCGGCGTAGCTGTGGTGGTGACGTCGGCACAGGCGGTGATGGCCCCGATGGTGCAGGTGCTGGCAGTGTTGGTGCTGGCTGCTGGCGGGATGACTCCGAGAGCAAGCCGAAATCTTCCATGTCCTCCAGGGTGGGCAGGGGGATGAGGGATGGACCTGATGGGGACGAATAGGGGGGCGCTGGGGTTGGCGCAGGAAGGGGTGTGGGCATGGGATCGGCACCTGAGGGAGCCAGGTCCCGGAGCGAGACTGTGTCCTGGCGGCCGTCGGGGAACTCCACGTAGGCATACTGAGGGTTGGCGTGGAGAAGGCGTACTTTGTCCACCAGGGATTCCGCCTTGTGGTGCCGTACATGCCTATGGAGAAGGACTGGGCCCGGAGTTGTGAGCCAAGTCGGGAGCGACACTCCGGATGTGGACTTCCTAGGGAAGGCAAAAACGCGTTCATGGGGTGTACTGTTAGTTGCGGTGCACAGTAGCGACCGAATGGAATGGAGCGCGTCAGGGAGGACCTGCTGCCAGCGAGCGGCTGGGAGGTTCCTGGACCGTAGGGCCAGCTGGACGGCCCTCCATACCGTCCCGTTCTCCCTCTCTACCTGCCCGTTTCCCCGGGGGTTGTAGCTGGTCGTCCTGCTGGAGGCAATACCCCTGCTGAGCAGGAACTGACGCAGCTCATCGCTCATGAATGATGATCCCCTGTCACTGTGGATATAGTCGGGGAAACCGAACAGGGCGAAAATGGAATCCAGGGCCTTGATGACGGTGGCAGACGTCATATCTGGGCATGGGATGGCAAAGGGGAACCTAGAAAATTCATCGACCACACTAAGGATGTAGGTGTTGCGGTCGGTAGAGGGAAGGGGCCCTTTGAAGTCCACGCTGAGGCGTTCAAAGGGGCGGGATGCTTTCACCAGGCGCGCGCAATCTGGCCGGTAGAAGTGCGGCTTGCACTCCGCACAGATCTGGCAGTCTCTGGTGACTGTCCGTACTTCCTCGACGGAGTAGGGCAGATTGCGGGCTTTGATCAGATGGTACAAGCGGGTGACCCCCGGATGGCAAAGGCTGTCGTGCAAGGCACGGAGCTGGTTCACTTGTGCACTGGCACATATACCTCGGGAGAGGGCGTCTGGGGGCTCGTTGAGCTTGCCGGGGCGATACAAGATCTCGTAGTTAAAGGTGGAGAGCTCGATTCTCCACCGCAAGATTTTGTCATTCTTGATCTTGCCCCGCTGCATGTTGTTGAATATGAAGGCTACCGACCGTTGGTCAGTGAGGAGAGTGAATTTCCTGCCGGCCAGGTAATGCCTCCAGTGCCGCACCGCTTCAACGATTGCCTGGGCCTCCTTTTCGACAGAGGAATGCCGAATTTCGGAGGCGTGGAGGGTGCGTGAAAAGAATGCCATGGGTCTGCCGGCCTGATTCAGCGTGGCGGCAAGGGCAACATCTGAAGCGTCGCTCTCTACTTGGAAAGGCAGTGTCTCGTCTACTGCGTGCATCCCCGCCCTGGCTATGTCAGATCGAATGCAGGCGAAGGCCTGTTGTGCCTCGGCCGAGAGGGGAAAATGTGTGGACTGGATAAGTGGCCGGGCCTTGTCTGCGTATTGCGGGACCCACTGGGCGTAATAAGAGAAAAACCCAAGGCAGCGTTTGAGGGCCTTGGGGCAGTGGGGAATTGGGAGCTCCATGAGGGGGCGCATGCGGTCGGGATCGGGCCCCAGTAGTCCGTTTTGGACTACGTAGCCAAGGATGGCTAAGCGGTCTGTGCGGAACACGCATTTCTCCTTGTTGTACGTGAGATTAAGGAGAGATGCGGTGTGGAGGAATTTATAAAGGTTGGCATCATGGTCCTGCTGGTCATGGCCGCAGATGGTGACATTGTCGAGGTACGGGAAGGTGGCCTGCAATCCGTACCGGTCAACCATTCGGTCCATTTCTCGCTGAAAGACCGAGACCCCATTCGTGACGCCGAAGGGAACCCTCAGAAATTGGTACAGACGACCGTCTGCCTCGAAGGCAGTGTAGGGACGGTCCGATTTACGGATGGGGAGCTGGTGGTAGGCGGATTTCAGGTCAATAGTAGAGAAGACCCGGTACTGTGCAATCTGATTGACCATATCAGAAATGCGGGGGAGGGGGTACGCGTCGAGCTGCGTGTACCGGTTGATGGTCTGGCTGTAGTCCACGACCATCCTGTGCTTCTCCCCGGTCTTAACCACTACCTCCTGGGCTCTCCAAGGGCTGTTGCTGGCCTCGATGATACCCTCCCGAAGCAGCCGCTGGACTTCGGACCTGATGAAGGCCTTGTCCTGGGTGCTGTACCGTCTGCTCCTGGTGGTGACGGGCTTGCAATCCACAGTCAGATTGGCAAAGAGGGAGGGGGGCTCGACCTTGAGGGTCGCGAGGCCGCAAACGGTGAGGGGAGGTAGGGGTCCACCGAATTTGAGGGTGAGGCTCTGGAGATTGCACTGGAAATCCAGGCCTAGTAGGAGTGAAGTGCAGAGGTCGGGGAGAATGTACAGACGGAAACGGTCGAATTCCACACCCTGTACAGTGAGTTTAACCAGGCAGAAACCCCAGATCGGGACAGAGTGGGAACCGGAGGCAAGGGAGATCTGCCGGTCGGCGGGATGGATCGCAAGGGAATAGCGCCTTACCGTGTCCGGGTGGACGAAGCTCTCGGTGCTCCCGGAGTCGATGAGGCAGGAGGTCACATGGCCGTTGACCAGCACTGATGTGAAAGAGGGTGCCAGGTTGCGAGGACGGGACTGGTCGAGCGTAACGGAGGCGAGCAGTGGTTGGTGGGCGGTTGAGTCAGATGAGTCCGACGAGGAGCGGTAGCGACCCGTGTCCCGTGATGGCGGCCCCTGGAGACGAGATGGCGGCATCCGCAGTACCTGTGGGTAAAATGGCGGCGTCCATGGCGCGCACGTTATGGGGTCGGAACAAAATGGCGGCGCCCATGGAACGCACATGGCTGTGGTGGATGAAGATGGCGGCGCCCATGGGGCGCACATGGCGGGGGCGGCAAAAGATGGCGGCGCCCACTGATCGCACGTGGGGTCAGGGGAAGCGGACGCCGGGGCCCATTGAGGGAGCGGCTGAGGCGTGGGGACCGGCGGCGCGATAGCGGCGACCGTCCGGGACTGACACACCGCTGCAAAGTGGCCTTTCTTTCCACAAGCTTTGCAGGTCGCTGTGCGGGCCGGGCAGCGTTGGCGAGGGTGCTTCTGTTGGCCGCAGAAGTAACAGTGGGGACCCCCAGGGGGTGCGGTGCGGCGGGCAGCGCAGGCATAGTGCGCGGGGGCGGCTGCTGGGGGGGCCGTTTGCGGGGTCCACGAGGGGTGGGACGGATGGGCCTGGGGAGCCGTTTGCGGGGTCCACGAAGGGTAGAACGGGTGGGCCGAGTGGCTAGCGGAGTAAGTGTGCGCACTACGGGAGGCGGCCGTCATGGAGAGCGCCAGGGCCTTTGCGGCCGCGAGGTCGGGGGCGACCCCTTCCAGCAGTCGTTGCCGGATGGGGTCCGATGCAATGCCTGTAACGAAGGCATCGCGCATGAGTAAGTCCGAATGTTCCGCGGCTGTGAGGGCCTGGCAGTCGCAGTCTCGTACCAGAGGTATAAGGGCCCTCCAGAAGTCCTCAATCGACTCACCCGGCTGCTGGACGCGAGTAGAAAGTTGATGCCTCGCAAACAGGGTGTTCGTCGATGGTGCATAGTTCTCCTTGAGCAGTTCCATAGCTGTGGTGTAGTCAGTCGCATCTCGAATGAGCGGAAAGACGCTGGAGCTAAGTCTGGAGTACAGGAGTTGCTTTTTCTGAGCCTCCGTCGGGGGAGGGTGTGCTGAAGAGATGTAGGCCTCTAAGACTGCGAGCCAGTGATCAAAGTCTTTTCTGGCGTGAGGCGAATGTGGATCCAGCTGCAGACGGTCAGGCTTGACTCTGATGTCCATGGTGACTGGGAAATCGTACAGCAATAAATTGTGGCGCTAACAATTATACTCAAAGCCGAGAGACTGGTTCAATAGAGGCTTTATTGCTGTACGATGTTGTCCCTCCATCCGCAACTGTAGACTGAGGGTCTGAGCAGCTCTCATACATTTATACACAAGCTCCCTGTGGGCGGAGCTAGCCGGCAGGGGCTGACCGGAGGAACCTGTATTACAGGTACAGGCATACATCCTCCTACTGCAGTACACATAACTACAGTGGTTATCTCACCACAGAGAGAGAGGAGGGGGAGGCCAGAGAGAGAGAGGAGGGGGAGGCCAGAGAGAGAGAGGAGGGAGAGGCCAGAACACAGCGGAAACAGATTCCAGGGGCCCCAGAGCAAGGCCACGAGAAACAGAACCCCCAGAGAAACACTGAAAGTGAAATGGGGGGGTGGGAGAAGGTGGGCCGACACCAAGAGAAATGTCTTGTATAGTGTAACCGACACACTTGTTGACTGGGCAGTGTATAAAATGGAAAACTTCAATAAAAACATTTAAACAAAGAAAGAGTGGCTGTCAGGGGTCCCGCCAATTTGTCAATAATTCCCTTTTACTTTTTAACTTTACCCTTCAGTTTTATTCACATGTTTACCCTCATTCTCTCTTTCTGTTTACCTTATTATTGTCAGGGTTTGAGAAAGAATAGTGAGTGTGTCAGAGTTGGGGTTATACCTGGACATGGATGCTTTGTCGATATGAAGGTGCTCTGAATACTGATGTCCATCCTTGAGTAGTTCTTCGATGGTATACGTTTTGGGTTTGTCGAGCAGAATTTTCTCAACAATTCAGTCTGCTCGGTCTGCGGTTGAAAAATCACAGCACGGATCCTTTCTCTGCAACTCCTGGTGAAGTGGTCCATGGATTCTGTTGTCAAAAAGACACGGGGCGGAATTCTCTGTCCTGGGACACACGATATGCGATGCTGATGGGACAGAGAATCGGGCATCAGGGCAAAATTGGGATCAGCGTTAGGTCTGTTGTGATAAAACAAACTTTAATTTAAACACAGAATTAGCCACAATAATTGCAAATAAATCGATTTACAATTAGCAGTTTTTAAATAGAAGGAAAATATTGTAACTTACCGTCTACACCTGCCATTATATATTCCAATTAAGCAACCCAATACAGTTCAAATGCCACTTATAAATAACGTTCACATTCAAGGTTACTTGCTTCTTTGTGTAGACCTTTGGAGAGAGACCCTTTCAGGAACAACCTGAAAATTCTTCTGTTCAACTTAAAATTCCAGAGCAGACTGCCAAACTACAGACAGGCCTGGCTCCTCCCATTAATGACGTCATCTATCCCATGTATAAGGCATTCTCCAGTCACTAAGATGTACCATGACCTTGCTTAGCGAAGACTAAACTCAATCCCTCAAAAATTATCTACACCCGAGATCCTCCAGAATCAAAACAATGTTTCATTAGCCATCTCTTTGTAAACAGGTAAATGGTTAAAACCAATAATTACCTCACCTTTGCAACACCTTAATCACAGCTTTAGCAGACATGCTGCCTGCATGTATATGAACCCATGGTTTTTAATAACATTACTATAACAAAAAGCAAAGTACAATATCTAACAATCTCCTCCATTCATCACAACAGCTCAGCTAAGATCTAAGTGAATGGCAGGACAGGTTTGAGGGCCGAATAGCCTCCTGTTCTCATTTTGTTAAATGGAAATTGAGTTCTATCTCCACTTTTCTTTGAGCCGAGAGGGAGAACAAGGTAAAAGCAGTTGTCTATTTGAAAGAAAAATGTTGCCCTGTTAGATGTACAGCGGCTCAGAATATCTCAGAATGTGTTCAAACATTTATTAAAATGTCATTGTGCGCAGGGTTAACTGGGCGCGGGGGTCGGGGGGGGTGGGCGCGGGGGTCGGGGGGGGGGGGGTCGGGTTTCCATTGACCAGCAGAGCCGACATTTCTGTAATGACAAAGAGAATGTCTCCATTATCAAACCTTAGAGGCTCGCTATGCATTTGAAAAGGTCACTTGTCAGCTGTGGAAAGTGATTAAACATTACAGGCGGATTTCCCAGTATGGGATAGAAATCTATTGAAATATTATGTGCCAACTTCAAAGCCTCGCAGCCGCATGCCATCACTACAATTACACATTTTTAAACAGTTGCAGAAAGCTATGGGGCGTAGTTTGACCTAAAGGTTTCTAAGTGTAGGGCCCGATTCATTAGCTTCATTGCTCTCGAGCAAGAACGCTGGTGACTAGCGGGAGAGGCCGCAAAGGAGATCTGCGCCGGACGGCAAAATGTTCGCAATTCAACCGGCACGCTGAACACCTAGGGGATGGGCCCCAGCCCCGGGCACATGTCCGCGGCGGGGTTGGCAACATTATGTTTGTGTGTCTGGGGTGCAGGGGGTGGGGCCCAGTGAGCAGGGGCCCCCGCTGCGGCCGGTTGCATGTGGGCAGAGTGAGTCGGGTGGGGAGGGGGAGTGCATCATCACCATGTCCGGGGGGGGGATGGGGCACAGCGTTTGCATCACTAAACAAGGAGCCAGAGGCATAATACCGGCTGTGGTGAAGGCTTTTTAATGTGTCGCTATCATGGGTACACCACTTCCCCATTCTCCCGAAGGTGCCACCCCACTCCATCCACCTCCCCCCCCCCCACCCCCCCTCCCCCCCCAGGCTCTTGATCCTCACCTTGTTTAGCCCTCCTTGTTCCACCATTACATCTAGATGTTTCCCCAGGATGCACATCAGCGGTCGAAGCAGCTGCGAACCTCATTCCATGGCCTTCCATGGGCGTCCTCTGGGGGCTCTGGGGCCGGAGAGCCATGGCACACTTGCCGGAGGCACATGCCCCGCCGTGCCACACTGTTCCAGGTGCTGCCTGCGAGACGCAGCCTCGTCAGAGTGGTGGAACCCAGGGGAGCGGTGGGCGCCATCGCCACTCCATGGGATGGGTCCAGGTTAGTTCACATCACCTGCCCCCGGGCGGTGCCCTTAGGGCCCTGGGATTTACCTTAGGATGGAGGGGCAACGGGGCTGCGCCCAGGCTACCCCTGTGCCATCTGGCTCTGCCAGCCCTGCCAGTTCACCAATGTCTGCCCGATGGTGATGCTCGTCAATGCCACGGCAATGCCCACCTGTGACCGGGACAAGCTTCACAGACCCTCGGCCATTCCCATCTGAGACCGGGTATATGTCCCGCAGAACTTCATCAAGGTCCGCCTGGTTCTGGGTCACATCCCCCATCTACTCGGGCAGTTTACCGAGGCTCTCAGTCATGGCCAGCACTGACTGAGCTATGCCTTGGACACCTCCATTCATGGTGCCCGCATCGTACACCAAGCTCTCCACTGCGGTCGCCACGCTAGCAGTGTTGGCCTCGATGCCACGCATTGTTGGTGACATCCCCTGTGCCCGTAGTCTCTGGGACTCCTCCAATCGGCTATGGACCTGCTGGAGAGTCGCTGACATCTCCCTCTGAATATCACAGCCACACTTTATCATCTGCATTAGTTCCGGGTAAACTCTGACTGGGGTCCAGCTGGGTCCTGGGATCCAGCCAACCTCCGACTGCTGCCTCGCCTGGGCAGTCCTGCCTCTACTTGATGTGCATCAAAATTTCAAAATTTACCATGGAAATCTTTTACATTCACAATAGATGAACGGTTCATTGATTTGATTTGATTTGATTTATTGTCACATGTACCGAAGTACAGTGAAAAGTGTTTTTCTGCGTCCGAGGGAACGTACACAGTACGTACACAGTAGACAAAAAGAATAATCAACAGAGAACATTGACAAATAGTATATCGACAAACAGTGATTGGTTACAGTGTGGACCAAGGGGCCAAAGGAAGCAAATACATGAGTAATTATATATGAAGTGGAAAAGAGTTTTTGTAAGTCAGAACGGTGAGAAGAGATCAAAGAAAAGGGTCTGGGAGAGCTCGCTCGCAGAGAGTCGCCATGCGCCCACGCCCATCAAGTCTGCACCGGCCCTTGGAAAGAACGCTGGGCGTGATTCTCCCTGCGCCGGGCCGGACGCCGGTGCCCGATTCTCCAAGTTGCGGAGAATCGGCGCCATTTGCACTGACGCATTCACCCCTGGTCGCTGCCGGCGGGAACTCTGCGTGAACGGTCGGGGGGGGGGGGGGGGGGCGGCCTGTGGGGTGGGGATAAGCGCTCCTTCACCGGGGCGGGGGGGTGGGGCCTCCAATGGGGTCTGGCCCATGATCAGGGCCCACCGATCAGCGGGCCGGCCTCTCAGCCCCCGGGCCTACTTTGCTGCGTGGCCGGCCCCTGAACCCCGACGCCTTGTTGAGTCGGGGCCGGCGTGCTGAAGAAGTCCCTGGCGCACGCGCAGGTGGGCGCGGCTCACATTTGGCACCGGGAAGAGAGGCTGGAGCAGCAAGAACTGCTCCAGCGCTGTACTGGCCCACACCTCCACCTTATCCCCACACCTCCACCCTATCCCCCTAACACCACCTAACCTTTTATTTTGGACACTAAGAGCAATTTAGCCTAGCCAAATCCCCTAACCTGCACATGTTTGGACCATGGGAGGAAACCGGAGCTCCCAGAGGAAACCCACGCACACACGGGGAGAAAGTGTAGATTGCCTCTCACAGAGTCATGACTAAAACCAAAAGTGCCCACCCCAAACTAATTTGAAACTCGGACTCATGACGTGATCAGGCCTTTCGAGTCAGACACAGCCATTTGATTATGAGCCTCCCATAATATAACAGTGGTAGGGAGAAAATTGCATTGTTTCCTATTCAAGGGCCACTTTTATCATTCTGCACTCTGGGATTCTAATTAATATGAAGATGGAACATGCAAGTGAATTAACAAGGCTAATTGTTCCTTGCTGAATGCTTGTAGTAATCAAAGCTGTGTACTTGGAACATATTGTTTCATGTGTATGAGTGATGGCCACGATTTACACCTTGTCAGACGTTTGTGATGAAAATGGATGATGTTCATTCTTACTGTGTGCACACTGTGGGGACAAGGATTGTCCTTGATGTGTCCCCAGTCTAATAGAAACATGAGGATGTCAGTCAGCTCCTCAAGCCTGACCACTATCCCATTTGGTGCATTTTATGACCAAAATTCCTTATCCCTGAATATTATTGTCCTTTTCATACATTCACCATGGTGGTGTTGAGTCACTGTTATCTCAGGGAATCCAAGTTGCTGTGGCAACATGCACTTATTTTTTAATAAACATTTTATTAAGGCATTTATGGTTTTATAACAACAAAAGATACAAATACAAATGTAAACATAATTCAGTGTGTAACCCCACCCCCCCCACAACCAACAAGGCAACATGTACTTTTACAGGAACGTTGGAGTCTGGAGCTATGGTAGAGGCTTCACTTTCTTTCCTCAACATGGCTGACCAGAAGTCTCTCCCGCTCTTACCGCCAGCCATTGGTGTGTTTGGAAGGATTTGCAGATTGACGCACTCAATCTGCATGAACGCATCTTCCTTCACCAACTCGTCCTGGGGTAGGACTCGAACTCAGGGCATCTGGCTCAGAGGCATGACACTGCCCACTGAGCCACAAGGCTGCCCAATGGACAATGTTTACAATGTACTAAATGTGACAGAATCTTGTTTCTTTAATTTTAGGAACATAATGCAGGCCGAGTGGCCATGTGATGAGGTGGTTACTTAAGAGGTCATGTGACGGAGGTGCAGGAGCTCTCCCCGGAGCGCGGACAGAGGAGAAGCATGGAATAGCTGCTCAGCTAATGAACAAATTATTGTTTGTTATAAGTCTTTGTGTTATTATTAAATGTTGGTATATGGTGGAGGAATAATACAGCAACGTGTCCTTTTACTGTCAGCATGTTTATTGTGCTTCCAGCTCAAGCGATACAAACTCCATATTAAATCCCCACAGCAACTGTATCAGCTCTGTCCATTTGTACTCTTTTGGACATTAAACCAATAACCATCACCTGTCTTTAATGAGACAATTAGCTTCACAATATAATTGTCACAGTGTGCCTTTGTCACCAGTCTTTGGGAACCCAGCACTTTGACATGTGTGGTGATATGATCTGCATACTCGTCTGCCATTGGGCCAGAACGTCGGCTTACCATTGGCCCTGGTCGGTCATGTGCCTCTCGACCGATTGGCTGAGAGGCTGAGTTAACCACGCCTCTATTAACGAGATATAAATGCTCAGACGCCTGACGATCTTCCCTTTCCACTGTAGACGATCGCAGAGCTGTGTTCTAGTCAATTAAAGCCAGACTTTGGTAAATCACTCGCCTCGCGTGCAATCGATGGTACATCAATATGGCGTCAGGAGTTGGCAGCGTGGCACAAGGACTTTGCCACATCCATCTGCTCGTATTTGATGAAAATACTGCGGGCAGCTGAGCCAAGTTTAAAACGGAGTGGCCTATTGCGGTGCTGTATTATCGATTAAATCAAAAAAGATACACCTTACTAAATCTGGTGGACCCTGAGGCTGTCGCGAAGTTTGAGTCATTTGTGTTTCAAATGGAGGAGGGAAAAACGAATGCCGAAATAATTCGAAAAGCGTTTGAGAACCTGGGGCGGGATTCTGTGATCCTGAGGCTAAGTGTTGACGCCGTCGGAAACGCCGTCGCGTTTCTCAACGGCGTCAACGCGGCCTCAGGATCAGCAATTCTGGCCCCTACAGGGCCTACAGCACAACGCTGGAGCGATCCACGCCGCTCCAGCTGCCGATCCTGGCATGACCTGGGTGGCGCGGGGTCCCCGCATGCGCAGTGGCTCCCTTCTCCGCGCCGGCCCCGCGCAACATGGCGCACGGCTACAGGGGCCGGCGAGGAAGAAAGGAGGCCCCCAGCCATAGAGGCCGGCCCGCCGATCGGTGGGCCCCGATCACGGGCCAGGCCACAGCAGAGGCCCTGCCCTGGGTTGGATCCGCCCCCCCCAACAGGCCGCCCCCGGACCCTTCCACGCCAAGGTCCCGCCGGCTGAGAGCAGGTGTGAACGGCGCCGGCGGGACTCAGCTTTTATGCGACTGCTGCTTGGCCCATCCCGGGCCGAGAATTGGCGGGGGGGGGGGGGGCCGCGTAGACTGGCCAACGACGGGTGCCACGCCAACCACGAGCGGCCCCCGACTGCCGCTGCGCCAACCGTGCCGGTGCCAATGCCGTCAATTCTCTGCTCTGCGGAGAATCTCGTCCCGGCGTCGGGGCGGAGTGGCGCGATTCGTACCAGTCGCGGGGATTCTCCGGCCCGGCCCCCGGGCTGAGTGAATCCCATCCCATTTGTCTGCCAGTGAAGAACATAATATTCCATCAGAAACTACAGAGAGTTGTGAACACAGCCTAGTCCATCACATGAACCAGCCTCCCATCTATTGACTCTGCCTTGGGAAAATGGCCGCGGTATTGTGTGAAGCAAATAATGGCATGATGGGAAAACTAGTCAAGTCTTCTTGGTACAATTGAATTTAACCTAAGACACAGATACAAAATACACAGATACAGCCGAGGTCAACATGACCTGAGAACTGGGTGACTCTGAAATTCTAAGATAATGCTTGTTCGTCATGAACCTAGAAGCAGTCTCAATAAATACCAAGCTAAAAAGCTGTCTCTTCTTGTTCGTAAACAAATTTGTCCCGTTCTTAAAATAAAGACAAGATAATGATATGAAACTCCATTCCCCTAAAGGTCAGCAAGGTGACGCCATTGTAACGATTATTACTTATGTTTTACTTTCGATTAAATTCCTGACCAAGTTGTATTCATGTTATCTTGATCGTATAATGTATAAAAATCGCCTTATTCTTCTGTACTATCGCAGACTTGGGACGGACTCAGCAGTTTGTATTTGACTGCCTTCCGACTTCAAGTTTCTGCCATTACTGCTAGCAGTCAGTTCTAATTCGTAAATAAAGTTCAGTTTTGCTTACCTAATGAATGCTGTTTGAATTTCTCTATCACAGTCAAGAAGCGGGGAAAATATTGAATACGACAGGCAGCATAATCAAAGACCCCTCCCACCCGGGTTATTCGCTGTTTGAACCTCTTCCATCGGGCAGGAGATACTAAAGTCTGAGTACACGCACTAACAGCTTCAAAAACAGCTTCTTCCCCACTGTTACCAGTCTCCTAAATGACCCTCTTATGGACTGATCTGATCTTTTCACACATCTTCTCTACTGAGCAGTACTACACTCCGTATGCTTCACCCGATGTCTGTGTCTATGTATTTATATTGTGTATTTATATATACGTCCTATGTTTGTTTAAATGTATGGAACGATCTGCCTGAACTGTATGCAGAACAATACTTTTCATTCTACCTCAGTACAGGTGCCAATAAATATAAAACAAATCAATTCTAAAATTCAAATCAAATTATTCACAACTACTCCAGATCAGGCAGATTGTGAGGAATACATCGACATCATGGCAATATCGGTGCCGCCCTGTCGTACCTTAAAGGTGCTTTACAGGCAGACATCACATGCAGACAATGGCACAACATCATCATGAGGAGTCCTCAACAGAGCTTCCCCAGGATCTCAGCACATTCTTCACCAGCAGAGATGGACTAACTGTACAGGGTGGACGGATGCTGCGTTTCCAGCGATTTGCCATCCCTGTTTCTCTTCAGAGGTACTACACCCAATAGCTTCACCAGGGGTGCTGTGAGTTGCCAATGGCCAGATACAGGGCCAAGGAATCATTATACTGATCTCCATGTATCCCGACACAGAGAAAGAAGTCTCCAGGTGTGCACTGTGCAATGCCCTCAAACCACATCAAAGGAAAAAAGAACCATTGCATTTACACACGGTCCTCGGCCTCATTCTGGGTTTGTTTGAACTCTGCTACCTGCCAAACATGACGGACAAAATGATCATCATCAAGCTCAAGACACTTTGCCACACACGGCATCCCTCAGACAGGGAGCACTCGCCAATTCATCGACACTGAATTTAGAATCTTTGTACACACGCACGGGACATTGAGCATATCACGAGCGGCCCCCGATACCCACAGCCCAGCGGTCTGGTGGAACGGGCGGTACACCCGGACGTGCACCTTTTACAGATATGTGCCTGGGATCACCAGGTTACTGTGCTGTACCCCTCAGGATGCGGAACATTCCTGGTCAGCACAACGACTACTCTCCAGACACACCACAACTACAATTCCTACTGCCAAGGATCTGTGGCACCCCAAACTCGAAACCAACGTGAGTGATGCCCTAATGGAATGCTGACGAAGAGGGAAACTGCGCTATGATCACAATGCTCACAGACTCGGCCCTCTCATAGCTGGTCAAACGATCCAGACACATGCGGCCCTGACAAGTTGTCGTTGGTATGCCCCAAACAGTGCCTTTGGACGGTACTCACCTATGTAAAAAACCGATGTCACCTATTACAGATATCAGAACCAGCACCAGCAGAAGCCACAGTAACCCGACCCACTCAGTCTACAACACAGGCCCCCAAGGGAGTGAAAATGGAAGCCACTCCAGACGTCTACACTTCAAGCTGTGCACCAACTGGACATACCAATGGAATTCCACACATCATCCACACTGAGGACACCCAGAGCACAGCCAAGGGGCCCAATCACAGGTTCAGGACATGTGACCAAACCAAATATGAGGTTCCAGGTCTATGTGACGAATTAGTCCAAAACTGGGCTTTGCCTTTCTTCTGTACACGGCAAACAGGGGCTGAGAAAGGAGACGCGATGGGCTGTGTACCAGCCGCAACACCTTAATCTGTGTTCCACCCTGTGTAAATAGTTACGTATTGTTAGCCTGTTCAAACCGTAGGTTATAAAATGGTTTGTACACAATTAATGTGGTGCACCCAGTTACATCCTAGTTCCACCGGTGTCCCGACTTAAACAGGGAAGATGTGGACTGAGTGGCCCTGTGATGATGTGAACAATGTGGCTACTTAAGAGGTCACATGATGGAAACACGTGAATTCTCCCCAGAGCGAACCTTTTCTGGTCTTCAATTAGATCATGGCTGATCTGTGTCTGAACTCCATTTACTCACCTGGTTCCACAACCCGTAACACCTTTACCCGAACAAAAATCTATCGATCTCAGTTTTGCAATTTTCAATTGATCTCCAGCTTCGACCGCCTTCTGGGGGGAAGAGCGTTCTGGATTTCCACTTCACTTTGAAGAAATGCTTCTTGACATTACCCCCTGAACAGTCTAGCTCTAATTTTAAGCCCATGTCTGGTTGTTCTGGACCCACCTCACTGGAAATGATAGTTCCTCTCGATCTCCACTTTGTAAACTCTATTAGTCATCTCTTCCACCTCAATGAAATCAGCCCTTCATTTTCATTACTCAAGGGAATTCAAGCCTGTTCTATGCTACATGTGTTCAGAACTTAGTCCTTTTAGCCCAGTTATCATTATTGAGAATCTGCACTGCACCACAAATAGGCCAATATATCCTTCCTTCCCACCCTCCCCAAGATAAAGATACATAGATACATAGATACTTAGAAGATAGGAGCAGCAGGAGGCCTTTTGGCCCTTCGAGCCTGCTCCGCCATTCATCACGATCATGGCTGATCATCCAACTCAATAGCCTAATCCTGCTTTCTCCCCATAGCCTTTGATCCCATTCTCCTCAAGTGCTATATCCAGCCGCCTCTTGAATATATTCAATATTTTAGCATCAACTACTTCCTGTGGCAATGAATTCCACAGGCTCACCACTCTTTGTCTCCTTATATCTGTCCGAAATGGTTTACCCTGAATCCTCAGACTGTGACCCCTGCTTCTGGACATACCCATCATTAGTAACATCTTCCCTGCATCTATCCTGTCTAGTCCTGTTAGAATTTTATAAGTCTCTATGAGTTCCCCCCCTCATTCTTCTGAACTCCAGCGAGAACAATCCCAAACTAGTCAATCACGCCTCATATGACAGTCCCGCCATCCCTGGAATCAGTTTGGTAAACCTTCACTGCACTCCCTCGAGAGCAAGAACATCCTTCCTCAGAGAAGGAGACCAAAACTGCACACAATACTCCAGGTGTGGCCTCATCAAGGCCCTGTACAATTGCAGCAACACATCCCTGCTTCTATACTCAAAACCTCTTGCAATGAAGGCCAACATTCTATTAGCCTTCTTTAATGCCTGCTGCACCGGCATGCTTACCTTCAGCGAATGGTGCACAACCATTCAGGTAGTAATCTGCTTTCCTGTTTTTGCTTCCAAAGTGAATAACCTCACACTTATCCAAATTATACTGCATCTGCCATTGGTTTGCCCACTCGCCCAACCTGCCCAGATCTTGCTGTAGGATCCCTGCATCCTCATCACAATTCACCCTCCCACCCAACTTGGTATCATCTGCAAACTTTGAGATGATTTTGTTCCCTCATCCAAATCATTAATATATATTGTGAACAGCTGGGGTCCCAGCACTGATCCCTGTGGTACCCCACTAGTTACTGCCTGCCAATTTGAAATAGACCCATTAATCCCTACTCTTTGTTTCCTCTCTGCCAACCAGCTTTCTATCAACCTCAATATATTTCCCCCAATTCCATGTGCTTTAATTTTTCACAATAATCTCTTATGTGGGACTTTGTCAAACACCTTCTGAAAGTCCAAATATACCAGATCGACTGGCTCCCCCTTGTCAACTGTCAACGAATTCCAACAGATTTGTCAAGCATGATTCTCCTTTCATAAATCCATGCTGACTCTGACTAATCCTGTGTCATTTGAGAGTACCTTTAAGAAATGGGTGTTTATAAATGGGTATGTATATAAATATCTGTAGTGAGAGTACCTTTAAGAAATGGGTGTTTACTACTGCAGTGATGTCAGAGAGTGGGTGGAGCTGGGCTGTCTGTCAGCTTTTTACTTTCATTTTAGGCTGTTTGCTGCAGGGTGTGTTTTAGTTTCATTTTCAAAGCTGCAGACATAGCCAGAGGGGGTATTAGTCTCTTTCTCTGTAATCTAAAAACTGTAAATCGATCCTTTGGTGATTTAAAACTAATAACTGCTCTCAGTAGTGACTTTAACCTGATGTGCTTCTGTTAAAACTTTGTTTTTTAAGTCTTATGGATATTGAAAGGATAGCTTAAGGATTACTTAGTGTTGTATTCTTTGGGGGTTGTATTTGAATTTATGGTTGCTAAGATATTCACTGTATGTTTTAAAAAGGTTAACTTGAGTTCATAGAATAAACATTGTTTTGCTTTAAAAAATACTTTTCCATTTCTGCTGCACCACACCTGTACAGTGGGCCGTGTGCTCCCCATATCACAATCTAGTAAAAGTTGTGGGTCAGGTGATCTCCATGATACACTTTGGGGTTCTCTAAACCCTGGCCCATAACACCTGCCACTGCTTTCTAAATGTTCCGCTATAAAGTCCTTGATAATGGATTCAAGCATTTTCTGCACTACCGATGTTAGGCTTACTGGTCTATAATTCCCAGCTTTCTCTCTACCTCCCTTTTTGAATATCAGTGACGTGAGCTACCCTCCAATGTGCAGGGTCAGTTCCAGCGTCTATAGAATCCCGGAAGATGACCACCAATGCATCCACTATTTCCAGAGCCACCTCCTTAAGCACTCTGGGATGCAGATTCTCAGGCCCTGGGAATTTATCCGCCTTCAATCCCATCAATTTTCCCAGCACCATTTCTCCACTGATGTTGATTTCCCTCAATATCTTGAGAGCCATTTTATGGTCAGATATTGGCCACCACGCAGGAACTTTGGCCTTGTTGAAACCTACGGGCCTTTGCATGGCTTGCCATCCCCACTGCTGGAGAACCTGCCAAGGGTCCCACGGGACTGGGAAACCCCATTAACGAGAAGGCAGAAAACCCCGCCCTCCAATCTTTCCTGAAGTCAGTCATTTCTTTCCTAAAAGTGGAAAAGATGTACACACTGCCCTTTCCGTAGTGCATTGCATGTGATGTAATAATAATCTTTATTATTGTCACAAGTAGGCTTACATTAACACTGCAATGAAGTTACGGTGAAAATCCTCTAGTCGCCACATTCCGGTGCCTGTTCGGGTACACAGAGGGAGAATTCAGAATGTCCAATTCACCTAACAGCACGTCTTTCGGGACTTGTGGGAGGAAACCGGAGCACCCGGAGGAAACCCACGCAGACACGGGGAGAACGTGCAGACTCCGCAGAGACAGTGACCCAAGCGGGAATCGAACCTGGGATCCTGGCGCTGTGAAACAACAGTGCTAACCGCTGTGCTACCGTGCCACCCTGAATGAATGAAGATGTGTGGGCCACCCCTTTCCCCATCGATTGCCAAAACATCACGCTGCTGTCACTGACAAAGATAGATTCTTAAGATAAAAGCAAATTGCTGTGGAAGATTGATTCTTAACGCGCAGAATTTGTTTGTGACTATTCTCCACTCAAGACATTCTCCTGGGGAAATAATCCAGGGCTGCTCAGGGGATGTTGCTGGTGTTGTGTTCACGGGTTCCGTCTGCTGTCGTCGCAGAGATTTTGCAGACGGTTTGCTGTGGTCCATTGTCGACACTGACTCGGCTGGGCTGAGTAAATAGACTGCTGGAATAATTTGCTGTGTGTGTGAGTGGAAGTCTTGCCCTGTCCCTAACTCAGCGGCAGACACAACGGCGTCACACTGGCTAAAGCCCCGAATGGCTCAGTGCGGTGAGGGAATCGAACTGACCCTGAACTGTCCAACCCTAAACTTCCAGATGTGATGAGAAAGTCAGGAAGGGACACAAAGAAATTTAAGACGGTCAAACAAGACCAAGGAAAATAATCAATAAGTCTGATTTTCTTTCAGGACAGACCATATTTTATTGTGAAAGTAATCTAAATACTTTTGTGATGGAAACTGAAACAAGTACATGATTGAAGATTGCAGTCTGGACTCTGATGAGATCACTATGATATTTTATGCCATTTTTTTTGCTTCCAGCATTATTTTTTCATCATCCATTATTCAAAAAAGAAATATCGTGACTCGTTTACAAAACGAATTTGGATCAATCCCCCCCCCCCACCCCTCACAAACATTATTCAACTTGACAAAACTACAGCTCTCAGGGGAAATGATTTTTGTTTCCAATATGTTTCACCGTTGCCACTTTGGTATATCACAATTCCACAAAATACTTTGAAGGCTTTGATTTTGTAGATATTCTCTGAATCTGTAATAGTGATGGAGAGTGATTGTACCCAGTCATTGGAGAGAAAACTTCCATCTCTCTCTGACTGCATTGCCAGAGAGTCTCCCTGCACACACAGCCCCCCCCCCCCCCCCCACCTCTCTAATTGTGTGTTTGCACCTGGATGAGGAGACTTTTAACACCCAAAAATGTCTGGGTGTGGTCAGGCGGGATGCAAAAGTGTTTCAAACTTCCAACCTGTCCATTTTCAGATTAAACAGAAGCAAGCCTGGGTGACCCATGGGGGATTTGGCCTTTTCAATGTTTAACAAGGCTGCGCGACTTATATTTCATCTCTCTTCCAGGTTCAGCCCCGGCCTCAGGAAACATGGCAGCTAAAGCGAGGTGAGCACAAGTTTGGGGAAAAGCTAACAACTTTACCAGCACTGCTTGTGAGGCAGGAAGAGCAAGAGAACGTGCTGCCAGCCCCCTGAGCTAACCTTGCCCCCTCCCTGTGATCTGAGGCTCACCGCTATCACTGGCGCCTATTTCTGGCGATTGGACCTTCCCACAGATATAGACCCCCCTCCCAATTCTGCCGCTCTCATCCTGACCCCCTGGGTTCATGCCCCCCCCCCCCTCCCCACGCCAATGCCCCATTCAACCCCCATCTCACAATCTCTACTATGTAGAGCAGGAAGGGCCTCTGTTATACCTCCTGCTGCTGCGTGCCCTGCCCGACAGAGAGCCGAACCTGTCAATAAGACCGGCTTCCAGGTGGGCATCCTGGTGAAATCAAGCTATGCCTTGGCTTGTTTAAAGCTCCATTCACCTTTGCCTGGAAAAATCTCACCCCGGTAAAGATCGGTCTCTGTCTGCCTGTCCATCTATATTGGAGTCAGTTTCCAAGTCTTTTTCAGTATGTGTGAGTGAGTGTTTGTAAGCTGGCCTGCCTCTCGCACCCTCGCTGATGGTGCAGTACCCTAATGGAGGGCCGTCACAAGCTGGCCTGCCTCCCTCACCCTCTCTGATGGTGCAGTACTCTAATGGAGGGCCGTCACAAACTGCGGACCACAGGGGCAACTGGAATCTTGGTACCATCCATGGTTCCTTGTTCCGAAGGCAGGGGGTAATTGAAGAAAATAATAATCATTGCGTGGTCTCTGTTTGGTGCAGTTGCTTCTGCTCCCAGCCTCTCTAACGCCGGTCTCTCTAACCCCGAGGGTAGTTAGAAACTCTGGGCTATAATGTTATATATCTATCGGCCCTTCCTCCAGCTGCTTGTCAAGATCAGACAGACCTTCGGGCTCTCAGGGCTACTGAGAAGTAACTGGGAATAACCCTGTGTCGCCCTGCCCCCGCCCTCCAATGCTAGAGTTGGGCCAGTTGAGCTGAGGAAAGGTTTGGGGGCCACTAGTTATGGAGCTGGCCACTTGAAGGGACTGCCACATTGCTGTGGGATGTCATCCCAATGAGAAACAGGAAGGCCCTCTAGCCCTCACCTCACACACCCTGTCATACCGACACGCTCCATGCCCCATCCATTGGATTGGACGGCACCTCCGACCCCCAATGACAATAGTAACGGATGCCTTGGCTCTGAGCCAAGCCTCATTATGTATGCTTGGCTGAGAGACCCGACATCCTTTACACTGAGGGAACTAGGGAAAACATTGCTCAGGCTCTCTGAAATCTGCAGTCAATCTCACAATGTTTATTTTGACAAGGATAAGTATGTAAGAGGGCTTTTGGTTTCTCTGATCAACACTTTAAAGAGTCTGGATGCTTGACACCTATAGTGCCTCTGAGCAAGTTACTATTTTTAAGCATAGTAGAGCATTACGAATAAATTAATTTTTTAATAGCTATTTTTTCATACATACTCTTGTCACTGTAGGGTTTGTTGGTTCCACACAATGTATAGTGGGTGAATAGACATGGATTTGCCACAGGTTGGCACAGGGGAAGTGAGGGGTGGGGGGGGGGGGGGGGGGGGGGGGGGGGGGCACGGGTGTAAGGGCAGAGTTTGGCCTGGGGGAATGAGGGGCCGTCAGGGGTGGACGAAGGGACACAACTTGGAACAGGGGTTATGAGGGACCATGGGGGCTGGGTGGATAGTGGAGCTAGGAATTGTGGGTATGAGGGGCTATAGAGGGGGACAGGGTGGGGGTGTAGCTTGGTGTAGGGGGCGTGAGATGGACATTGACCTTACTTTTCTAAAACGACCCTCATGCAGACTGGGGTTCACGATTCCCCCCCCCCCCCCTCCCCCCTCCCGAGGGGCTGGGGACCACGGCTCTTTAAAAATCCTGAAAAGTACAGAGAGGCTGGACATGATGATTTCCTCAATGGAATCAACTCGTATCCTTGAAAGGCACTCCCGAAAATCAGACATCTGGGAATGGGGACGGAAACCCTGGAATCGGGACATGCCCACCATTTATGAACGGTCATAGAAACAGACCCTTCGGCCCAGCTTGCCCCTGTCGCCCAGTTCCTATCACTAAGTCATCCCAACTCGGTGGAAACCCTGCCCATCGCTGGAGTCCCAGCCATGTGTCTGTTTGTTACAGTCAGTCGCAGCTAGAGATTGTTGAGTCTCTGGCGATATCCATTCTGTTTGGGCGGAGTCTAGCCAGAATCCCAACCCTGGCTCCAATTCATTAGCTGACACCCTGGTGGCTGTACTTACTCCGATTTTTATTCCCCAAATATCTTGCGATAAAAATAACGATCGGCAGCCACGCTTTAATATTCCAGTGACCATTTCCTGCTGATATGGGGGAGCATTCCAGAATGTGGGAATGACAGTCACGGAGGGAAATTACAATTGAAAAGTTATCACCCTCTGCTTCAATCACCCGCTTCTCAATCTGACAGAACCTTGTGTGGGAAGCTGAAAACAAACGTCATGTCCTATCAGTGGCCTGTGTTATTTGTGTTTTCAAAAGATAATTGCTGTACAAACTAGTAGGTTCGCTCAATAACCTGACAACAGCCGGAGGGGAGGGGGAGGCAGTAATCAGAAGACACCAATTTAAAATAATGGACTAAGAAAGATGAGGGGGGGGAGGGGGGGCGGATTGGTGGAGAAGAGAGGAGGGGGGAATGAGGAGAATTGTTTTTACACAGCAAGTTGTTGTAATCTGGAATGCGTTGCCTGAAAGGTGGGGGGAGGAAATTCAACCGTAACTTTCAAAAGGGAATTGATAAATACTTGAAAAGGAAAAATGCCCAGGGCTCTGGGGAATGGGATGGGGCGGGGGCAGGGAGTGGGACGACAGCTCTTTTAAAGAGCTAGCATACGCACAATGGGCCAAATGGCCTCCTTCTGTGCTGTATGATTATTCAGTAGGGAGGTTCCTGACATGGTAATGATTAATAATGGTTGATCTATTGTACAAGGGCTCAGATATCTATTGCTACAGGTTTCACTGGAAACAAGATATCAATGATTGAATTTGCATGGTGTGTGGTTAATGTATTATTTCAGCTTTCCCATCCGGAGAGAAGCATTTATTGTGACACTTTTAACCTGTACACAGGAAATTAAAGGTTATTTTTGTTCTCAAAGAGTCAGTGTTGAGCCTGAAGTTCCCCTGCCCTCCCTTTGTCCCAGCCTCTGCTTTCGGAGTGAAGCCCACTCGATATTCCACCTCCAGCCTTGAGAAGAAGGTTCTTCAGAGCCTGAGAGTCCTCGTGATCTGGGACATGATCCTCCTTCTTCGCCCCTGGTCCAAGACGATTGCAGCGGGCTCCTATTGGTAGTATGAGCAGCCACCCACTGCTGTTGCCTGAGGCTGAGAGACAGAATAGACAGGAAGGAAAAGATATTTTAATGGAGATGGGAGAAAATTATGGAAGGCATTGGTTAATACATTGGACCGAGTATGGCACTTGAGCCATACAGGCTGGGTTCATTCCTAATCAGAGCTGTAGACTAATTCATAGAGATAGATCGTTAGGATTTGTCAACATTATC
Source organism: Scyliorhinus canicula (assembly GCF_902713615.1). NCBI lineage: Eukaryota > Metazoa > Chordata > Chondrichthyes > Carcharhiniformes > Scyliorhinidae > Scyliorhinus > Scyliorhinus canicula. The sequence goes on from NC_052161.1 coordinate 7,094,924, forward strand.
ATTGCATTACGTGATTCCCAGATTGTAAAAGATAAACTAGACGGACTTTAGGTTTTTCCTCATCTAAAGATTCCTCTGTGCCATATCAACTCTACTCAGCCAGGATGGGATGTGGGTGGGGTGGGTGTGAGGGTTACATCTTTTTTATTCATTCATGGGACGTGACCATCATTGACAAGATCTGATTTTATTTCCTGTCTCTTAATTGCCCTTGAGAAGGTGGTGGGGGGTCACCTTGAACCACTGCAGCCAATGGGGTGCAAGGGTAAACCCACAGTGCTGTTAGGGAAGGGGTTTCAGGATTTTTGACGCAGCGATAGTGCGGGAACGGCGATACAGTTCCAAATCAGGGATAGTGTGCACCTTGGACGGGAAATTGCAAAGTTGGTGTTCCCATGTGTCTGCTACCCACGTTTGTCTAGGTAGTACAGGGGACGGATTTGGAAGATGCTGTTGAAGAAAGTTTGGTGAGGGTTTTTGTTGTCAATCACTATCCAGTGATCCTTTCTGGAACGTGCCTGTATGGACGCCAAGGGGAAGTAGGATTAAGATTTGGCTGCAATGCTCTTCCCCGCAGTTAAAAGAGGAAAAGCCAACACGTCCCCAGCCTTGTCGGGTTCTTTGTCCATCACAGGACTCTCCCAACAGACCTCCCCGTCACCAATGTTTCCAGATTGACAAGAGGAACCAGGGGAAAGGGTGATGGTTGACCAGTGCCTCATGGTGTGCGGGAGAGGGATTTATCCTCAGCCTTCAGGAAGGTTATTCCAAAACTCTTGACAACTGCGAAGGGAGAGCTTGAAAAATCGCAGGAGAAGGTGTGAAACTTACGTGGCGACGCTCCCAGAGAGGAAGAGTCTAAAACATGGAAAGGGAAGACAATGTTTCAGCTTCGCTGGTCACTCGTGTTTTTCCAGCCTACAAGATTGTTTTACACCACCATCACAATTATCCATCAGCAACACATCCCTCCAACAGTGCGTCTTCATCCATTATTCAGTTGATTGATGCTTGCATTGCAATGGCACTGCCTGGAATCTCTCCAGTTCCCAAATAACTAATCTTTCTCATCAATTAGCTAACTCTTACTCAGCAACAATGAGATCAATGTACAGAAGTATCTTGCTGACCCAAATTTCCACTTGATACCAAGGTGAGAATCAATCTGGACAAGGCCAGGAATCTGATCTCGGTGATCTTTTATACAACATCTTGTTAGGTTTGCAAGACATCGAGTGAACTACTTACAAATCATACAGTTATTATGTAGGCGAACCCAGCAGTCAGTTTTTTACACAGCATGATCCCATACACGACAAGTTAGGTGAAATATTATTTGCTGGTTTCCTTACCCATCTCGCACCCCGGCCATTGTCTCAATCATGAAATGGTTAAAGCACAGAGGGGGCCATTCAGTCTGCTGAATCCACGTGGACCTAGATTATTGCAAACTTGGCATTCAGCCTCCATGACAGAGCAAGCCTCTCCCTCCCCTTCAACTCAGTGGCAACTAAAACCTTCACCAATGCCTTTTCCACCTCCAGACTCAACTATTCCAATGTTCCCTTGGCCATTCTCTAATCCTTCACTCAACTCATCAGAAGCTTTGCTGCTGTCCACTGTGTTAGTCAGTCTGCTCACACACAACAGCTCCTGTTGCTGAACACCTCAGATTCAAAATTCCCATCATCCAGTTTCACCCCTCCCTATCTCTTTAACGTCCTCCAGCTACAATCATGTCCCTCCCTGTCTCTAACCTCCAGGAGCCTACAACCCTCTCCTCTCCCTAACTCTGTACCCTCCTCCAGCCCTACAACCCTCACCTTTCCCTAACTCAGTACCCTCCTCCAGCCCTACAACCCTCACCTCTCCCTAACTCAGTACCCTCCTCCAGCCCTACAACCCTCACCTTTCCCTAACTCAGTACCCTCCTCCAGCCCTACAACCCTCACCTCTCCCTAACTCAGTACCCTCCTCCAGCCCTACAACCCTCTCCTCTCCCTAACTCAGTACCCTCCTCCAACCCTACAACCCTCTCCTCTCCCTAACTCTGTACCCTCCTCCAGCCCTACAACCCTCACCTTTCCCTAACTCTGTACCCTCCTCCAACCCTACAACCCTCACCTTTCCCTAACTCAGTACCCTCCTCCAGCCCTACAACCCTCTCCTCTCCCTAACTCTGTACCCTCCTCCAGCCCTACAACCCTCACCTTTCCCTAACTCAGTACCCTCCTCCAGCCCTACAACCCTCAACCTTCTCTAACTCAGTACCCTCCTCCAGCCCTACAACCTCACCTTTCCCTACTCAGGCACCCTCCTCCAACACGACAACCCTCACCTCTCCCTAACTTATACCCTCCTCCAGCCCTCAACCCTCACCTCCCCCTAACTCAGACCCTCCTCTAAACCATATCAACCCTCCACCTCTCCCTACCTCAGTACCCATCCTCCAGCCCTACAACCCCCTCACCTTTCCCTACTCAGTACCCCCTCCTCCCGCCCTACAACCCCTCACCTTTTCCCTAACTCTGTACCCTCCTTCCAGCCTACAACCTCACCCTCTCCCTACATCTGTACCTCTCCAATCCTACAACCCTCCACCTTGCCCTAACTCAGTACCCCTTCTCAGCCCTACAACCCTGTCCTCTCCCTTTCTCTGTACCCTTCTCCAGCCCTACAACCCTCACCTCTTCCAAACTCTGTACCCTCCTCCAGCCCTACAACCCTCACCTCTCCCTAACTCTGTACCCTCCTCCAGCCCTACAACCCTCACCTCTTCCAAACTCTGTACCCTCCTCCAACCCTACAACCCTCACCTCTCCCTAACTCAGTACCCTCCTCCAGCCCTACAACCCTCACCTCTCCCTAACTCAGTACCCTCCTCCAGCCCTACAACCCTCACCCCTCCCTAACTCAGTACCCTCCTCCAGCCCTACAACCCTCACCTTTCCCTAACTCAGTACCCTCCTCCAGCCCTACAACCCTCACCCCTCCCTAACTCAGTACCCTCCTCCAGCCCTACAACCCTCACCCCTCCCTAACTCTGTACCCTCCTCCAGCCCTACAACCCTCACCTTTCCCTAACTCAGTACCCTCCTCCAGCCCTACAACCCTCACCTTTCCCTAACTCAGTACCCTCCTCCAACACTACAACCCTCACCTCTCTCTAACTCTGTACCCTCCTCCAGCCCTACAACCCTCACCTTTCCCTAACTCTGTACCCTCTTCCAACCCTAAAACCTTCACCTCTCCCTAACTCTGTACCTTCCCCCAACCCTAAAACCCTCACCGAGTAGTTGTAGTCGATGGTAACATAGTAGTAGTACTAGTTAGTAATAAAATGGCAGTGGTAGTATTAGTAATAGAGTAGTAATAGGAATAGTCGTAGAGGAGCAGTAGCAGGAAAGTAGTAATTGTCATAGTTAATGCCGAGGAGGATAGAGAGAAGCTACAGGAACATCGAGACTGTTTAGAAAAATGGATAGGCAGGGCTGGCATTCAATGTTAGAAATAACAGATAAATACATTCCAGAATTAATGTAAAATACTGACTCAGAAAATCAGGACAAAAGTCTTGGGACCATATAAATACTGTGGCTACAAGAGCAGGTCAGAGGCTGGGGATCCTGTGGTGAGTAACTCACCTCCTGTCCCCCCCAAAGCCTGTCCACCATCTACAAGGCACAAGTCAGGAGTGTGATGGAATACTCTCCACTTGCCTGGATAAGTGCAGCTCCGACAACACTCCAGAAGCTTGACATCGAAGACAGAGCAGTCTCGCTTGATTGCTCCCCCTTCCACAAACATTCAAATCCTCCACCACCGACGAACAGTGGCAGCCGTGTGTACCATCTACAAGAAGTACTGCAGTAACTCACCAAGGTTCCTTAATCAGCACCTTCCAAACCCACAACCACTACCATCTAGAAGCACAAGGGCAGCAGATACCTGGCAACCCCACCACCTGGAGGTTCCCCTCCAAGACACTCACCACCCTGACTTAGAAATATATCGGCCGTTCCTTCACTGTCGCTGGGGCAAAATCCTGGAACTCCTTCCCTAACAGCACAGTGGGTGTACCTACACCACATGGACTGCAGTGATGTCAGCTCACCACCATCTTCTGAAGGGCAATTAGGGATGGGCAATAAATACTGGCCTTGCCAATGTTGCGCACATCCCAGAAACAAATAAACAAAAAGTGATCCGTCAACACATGAAGTTAATGTCTGGCTGCTGTCCAAATGAGGAATGGTGTTCAACAGAAAAAGATGAATGAAGAGTAGATCAAAGACAGTAAACATGTCATTGTACAACTGGGCATTGGCGAGGCTACATTTGGAGAACCATGCACCATTTTGAACTCCACACTACAGCAAGGGTGGAGTCGAGCTGGAAAAGGTACAAAAGGAGAGTGGCTAAAATGATGCAGGGCGGTTGGAAAATACAGAATGTGAGAATGGACAAAGATATGGGAATCCTTTCTTGGAAATGAGAAGACTGAAGATGTGATTGGGGTATTTGAAGTTGGCGGGCAGAGAGCTCTCGTTGGTCAGCTGGCTATCTGAATTATTCACTGAGGCAAGTTGCAGACACAAGTAAGATAGATCTCCAAGGAGAATAGAGGCAAGTACTTTCTTGGGCCGCACACACACCAGATGGAACCAAAAGATGCCTTTGAGCCAGACTGATGGAATTATAGAATCACTACAGTGCAGAAGGAGGCCACTTGGCCCATCGCGCCCACCCACCCTATCCCGTAATCCTATAACCCCACCTAACCTTTTTGGACCCTAAGGGCAATTTATCCTGGCCAATCCACATAAGCTGCACGTCTTTGGACTGTAGGAGGAAATCGAAGCACCCGGGGGAAACCCACACAGACACAGGCAGACTCCGCACAGAGAATGACCCAGCAGGGAATCGAACCCCTGGTGCTGAGGGGCAGCAGTGCTAACAACTGAGCCACCCTCGAGCCTCTGGACTATTCCAGCCTTGAGATTTCTGGGATTCTCTACTCCCTGCTCAGGGTTTAATCTTTTCTCCTCTCGTTAAAGGCTTTATGAACATTAAAAATGCAAATACTGCCGTTCATTTCTAGGGATGCATAATTGAAAGGCAGGGATGTTATATTAAACTTGGTCAGGCCACACTTGGAGTGCTGTGCACAGATCTCAATGTTGGCAAAAGGATATTGAAGCACCGCAGGAAGGTGCTGTCATTATATACACACAGGTATATGATGGTGCACAGACAGGCAGTGATTGACACACAGGATGACCAGTGAACACACAGAACACAGCAGCCAATCACCAGACAGGACACAACCACTATAACGCCAGAGGGCACTAGTTTTCCCGCTCTCTCTCGGGATCCAGCCTCTGAGACAGTCAGAGTTAGTGAGCAGCAACTAGAACACACACCATGTGGTAGTGAGATAGTCTGGTCAGGTTAGCCTCAGGTCTCCAGTCAAGTCAGCATAGTGTCAACCCACAGTTAAAGCATGTATGATAGTTAAGAGTTCAATAAAATCGAGTTGTATTTCTTCAAGTGTTGGAAGCCTGTCTCTCTCACTGCTGCAGCAAACGCAATCCTCGCAGACCCAGCTTACCCAACACATCAGGTGCAATAAAGATTTCCAAGGACGGGGCCAGAGCTAAGGAGTTATTAACTCTCGGGGTAGGCTGAGCAGGCTCGGCTATTCTCAGAAAGGGGAAGGCTGAGAGGTCACCTAATTGACGTCCTGAAGATTGTGAAAATGTTTGACAGAGTAGATCTATCGAGGATATTTCCACTTGTGGGGGAGACCAAAACAAGGGGGCATAAATATAAGATAGTCTTTGTAAAAGCTGAGCAGACTCGGGAAGGTGAGTTTGTTTTTAGCCAAAGGAAAAGGTCCCAACCTGGCCTCCAGCACAAAGGTCCCAACCGGGATTACTGACCATTCCAGTCCCCATCCGGGCCGGCTTTTCACAGGTTATTCTATGAGCTCCTAGCTGGTGGGCCTTTGTCCCTCGGCGGGGGGGGGGCTCCTATTCCACCAGCCCCCGGGGGAGATCTGCCGGACCGTCTCCGTGGGTCCCACAATCCAATCATGAATGCACAAGAAACCCCTCTACCCAGAGAGCGGTGGGAATGCGGTGTCTATCACCACAGCGGTTGGCTGAGGTGAACAGCATAGATGCATTTCATGGAATTGTCATAGAATTTACAGTGCAGAAGGAGGCCATTCGGCCCATCGAGTCTGCACCGGCTCTTGGAAAGAGCACCCGACCCAAGGTCAACACCTCCACCCTATCCCCACAACCCAGTAACCCCACCCAACACTAAGGGCAATTTTTGGACACTAAGGGCAATTTATCATGGCCAATCCACCTAACCTGCACATCTTTGGACTGTGGAAGGAAACCGGAGCACCCGGAGGAAACCCACGCACACACGGGGAGGATGTGCAGACTCCGCACAGACAGTGACCCAAGCCGGGAATCGAACCTGGGACCCTGGAGCTGTGAAGCAATTGTGCTATCCACAATGCTACTGTGCTGCCCACGGGGAAGTTGGATAAATACATGCGGGAGAAAGAAATAGAAGGAAATGCAGAAAAGGTGAAATGTAAAGGAATGGGAGGAGGTTTGTGTGCAGCACTGGTGGGTGGGTTGGTGAATGGCTTCTTTCTGTGTTGTCAATTCTGCATCATTCTCTGGACGTAGTTGTTATTGAGTACGGCACTACAGTATTGAGCACTGGATATGGCCTACTCTACACTTGATCTTGAAATGCTTGACATGTTCACTAGGTGAAGGGTTGTATAATATTCCATTTCACTGACCCACCAACCTTCACATTGATGAAGAGAGATGTAATGAAGATATAAAGAAAAGTCGATAATTTTAATTGAATTCACTGGATAGAGAAACGCATCCTCGGTCTTTATCACAGCTAAGGCTACAGATTTACGACATGGAAACACCTCGGGGACTGAGAGGCGGCCGACTCTGCAATGCATTCCCAGCTGCAATGGGATTCTGGCTCATTCCGATGTGGAATTATTGCTTCATTTCTCTTGTAAATCCACCCGGGGGTGGGGGGTGGGTTTCAGCTCAACTCTCTAATGGTGGCGGTGGTGTGAGAGATTGTGACCTCTGAACTCCGGCGTTCTGCTGGAGTCAACGCTGAGTGTCATTCAGACAGAGGAGGGAGGGTCACCTACAGGCCTCTGGTCAGCACAAAGACCTTAGGTGACATGCTTGAAAATCTTTCTGTGCGACGCTGCTTTCAGTGATTGGTTCAGCCTGTGCCCAATTTCCCCTTTGCCCTGTTGTCCCTTTCAGTTTCTTATTTTAGAAAGTGTTGGCGATGTTTCTGTTACTCTGATCAAAGGCCTCCCCTCATATTTATCTACGTTAAAGCTCATTTTCCACTTAACCAGTCTGATAGTTGGTCTTGTGCCTTGTCAAACGCTCTTTGACATTCCACTTATCCAACGTCAGCTGTGCCACATCCACCAGCACTCTCTACTCCTTCAAAACATTAGTCAAATACAATTTGCCTTTAACAAACCCATGCCGCCTTTGATTAATTAGCCGGTGATTTTCCAAATGCCGATTAATTTAGTCCCGGATTATTGTCCCTGAATGTTTCCCCACTAACGACATGAGGTTGATCGGCCTGTAGCTGGGTTTATCCCCTCATTTCACGCAGGAGTGTAACACTTACACTTTAGTTTTATGACGCCAATCTCCGAAGAGATTGGAAGATTGTGGCCTCTGCAATTTCCACTCGGACTTTTCCGGGTAACTTGAGATGCAGCCCATCGAAACTGGGTGACTTTCCTTTGTTGAGGACTGCTAATCATCCCCACCCTTCCTTGGACTACCTTTTCACTACTTATGTGTTGCTAAAGGGTTGTTGGTTTCCCTTTTCTATTAAAATGTCTAATCTATTTTCATGCATCCCTTTTTGTTTGTTTTTGAACATGAAGTTTAAGCCGCCATTCCCCCAGTACAGTACTGTGGGAGTGCTGCAATGGCAGAGGTGCGACCTTTCAGGTGAAACGTTAAAATGTCTGCTCCCTCTGCTGGATCTGAAAAAAAACCATGTGCCCCTATTTCGAAGAGCCAAGAGATAGCCCCCCCCTTGGAGAGTCCCGCCCCCCCTCCAAAGCAGAGATCCCCCTCACCCCTCCAGGAGAGTTTCACCCCCCCACCCCCACAAGAGAGTTCTACCCCCCGCCCCAGGAGGATTCTACCCCCACCCGCCCAGGAGAGTTCCACGCCCCACCCCCCCAAGAGAGTTCTACCCCCCCCCCCCCAGCAGAGTCCCCCCCCCACACCTCCAGGAGAGTTTCACCCCCCCACCCCCACAAGAGAGTTCTACCCCCCCCCCACCCAGGAGGGTTCTATGCCCACCCACCGCCAGGAGAGTTCCACCCCAGGCAGTTCCCCCTCCCCCCTCCAGAAAAGTCCCCCCACCCCAGGATAGTTTCCCTCCCAGAAGAGTCCCCCCCGCACCACCCCCCGCCCCCCAAGGAGTGCTCCCCCCCGGAATCCAGGCCAATATTATTCCCTCCGTTCACTAAACAGTTTATTTGGTCATTAATGTACTTTTGCGGGATCATGCTATGTGCAAATTGAAAACACTTCAAACCCAATGCGTTGGCCATAAAGCACTGTGGGACACCATCAAATCATGTGAGGTGCTACAGAAATGCAATTTCTTCCGTTCCATTTGATAGCTGCTGACTCTTACCTCTCCACAACCTGGGATGAGTCCCAGCCAGCTTCCCTGGTCCTCCCCCCAGCCTCGCATGGCAGTGCCCCAGCTCCTTTTCTCTCTCCCCGGCCTGGCTTGGCAGTGCCCGGTTGGGCCTCCCTCGACGCCGACCTGCCGATGTTCTTCCCAGCTGGGGTTGGGGCCCTGGAGTCTGGTGTCGCCGCCCACTGGGCTGTCCTCTCCCTGGCTGGCCCCGCAGTCAAGCCCGCAGCCTGGCACCGCTCCCCTCCAGCTTCTCCTGTCTCGGGCTGGCCGCCCGTCGCAGCTGCTTACCTGGGATGCCTCCTTGCCATCCTCTACCCGCTCTCCCCGGCCTCGTACTGCAGCTCGAGCTGGGGGTTCTGTCCCTCCACTGTCCTTCGCCTCATCACTGTGAAACAAACGGAGAACCCAATCACGGTGGAGCAAAGAGTGAGAATGAAAAAAAAGACAACCTAAAAATGGGAAATAAGTACCCTTGATGTATTACCATGAGATATATTTTCGGCACGATTTAACGCACAAAAAACAGAGTCTTGTTTTGGGTAGATATAGTGGAATCTTTCTCAGGGTCTACAGTGCTGAGAACGACCCTGTTATCAAGCGGGACTCTGAGGTTTTGTTGTTCTTGGCGGGCTGCACTTACCTCAGTTCCTGCCTGACAAACTGAGCTCGGAGTGCAGGAAGCGATCGGGGCGCCATTTTTAAATGCCGACCGATCTGCGTGGGTTTCCTCCCCGTGCTCCGGTTTCCTCCCAGAAGTCCCGAAAGACGTGCTGAATTGGACATTCTGAATTCTCCCTCTGTGTACCCGAACAGGCGCCGGAATGTGGCGACTAGGGGCTTTTCACAGTAACTTCATTGCAGTGTTAATGTGAGCCTACTTGTGACACTAATAAAGATTATTATCTCTCGATCCGCCTCGGACACCCTACCACACCCTGCGGACCCATCCACTGCTGCAAGTGACCTCTTAGGGCGTCCTTGAGCCCACCCTTCACCCCAATTTGGAAGGGCAGGACACCCCTGGGCCCGATCTCTGGCATGGGAAACCTGCCAGCCGGGCACTGCTACCCCGGCAGCCTGGTAGTGCCAAACATACACTGCCAGTGTGCCCGAGTGGCAGTGCCAAGATGCCAGGCTGGCTGTGCCAAGTTCCTGGGTGCCAGCGGGCGTGCCAGCGTACCACCCTGCCCAGAGCCCTCCCACCCTGGGGCCACCAATGACCTGGCGCTGTTACACCCTGTCCATATTTGTGTGGACCAGTAATAAATGGCGCAAGGTCTCCCAGGCATGGGCATTCACTCCTGGGCCTTGGGAGAATTGGGCGCCGACATATTCAAATGAGCCTGATGGTTCATTTAAATATGTGTACCTTGGAAGATCTCGCTTGATGCTCTGAGCGTCACAAGTCGTGCGAGGTCTCTCGCAAGATTTACCGGCCTCGACGCCTCACCAAGTGGGGCATGCCAAGGCCATTCAATCGTACCCCCTTGTCTACAACACAAATACAGGCCATTTCGCATCATTGGTCCACGTTTAACTTTAGGTTCCACATGTGCCTCTTCTCACCCCTCTGCATTGAACCCTATTGGAATATATTCCTCGAATCCTTTCTTTCCTGCTGTGTTTATCAGCTTCTCGATTGATGCTATCCACATGCTAGCTACCTTCTCGGTGAAGAACCTTCTTCTGAATTCACTGTTCAATTTATTACTATCTCATGTTTATGGCCCTTAGAATTGTCTCTCAATATTTTCTCTACATTTGCCCTATCAAACTTTTAATTTCTCTTAAAGCAGGCTTGTCCAATCCTCTCGTGTTGAGGGCCGCATTTCAATATTTTTTTCACTCAAGCAAACTTTGAGAAGACCAGGGTTGGCTCAACATTAGACAAGAATTTCAATAAACTGTTGAGGTATGAAGGACAGAAACAACTTGCTGAGCAAAAATAAAGCGCTGCCCAAACAATAAATTGATGATATAAACTCACGAGCAATTAGAGTGTGAGGGTCCTCTCCCATATTTGCTGCTGATTGGTTCACTAGTGATCCGAGCAACAGTAAGATGGGAAAGGAATGGCGTGTGATTGGAGGAGTAGTTAGCACCGTAGAATCCCACAGTGCAGAAGGAGGCCATCCAGCCCATTGAGTCCGCACCAACCCTCTGAAAGGACATCCTACCTAGACCCACCCTCCCACCCTCGTCCCGTAACCCCACCTAACCTACCGGTCAACTTCACCACGGCCAATCCACCTAACCTGCACATCTTTGGACTCTGGGAGGGAACTGGAGGAATTGGAGGTCTTTGAAGAATCTTCAAATTCATTTCCTGACATTTTGAACACGAGGTGGGCAGCGCGGTAGCATGGTGGATAGCACAATTGCTTCACAGCTCCAGGGTCCCAGGTTCGATTCCGGCTTGGGTCACTGTCTGTGCGGAGTCTGCACGTTCTCCCCGTGTGTGCGTGGGTTTCCTCCGGGTGCTCCGGCTTCCTCCCACACACCAAAGATGTGCAGGTTAGGTGGATTGGCCATGATAAATTGCTCTTAGTGTCCAAAATTGCCCTTAGCGATGGGTGGGGTTACTGGGTTATGGGGATAGGGTGGAGGTGTTGACCTTGGGCAGGGTGCTCTTTCCAAGAGCTGGTGCAGACGTGATGGGCCGAATGGCCTCCTTCTGCACTGTAAATTCTATGATACAAGAAATCTATGATACAAGGTCCGGGTGGGCTGGATAGCGAGGTGTGGTAGGCTGGGTTGTGGCGTGCAGGCCGCATGTTGGGACAAGCCTGTCTTAAAGAGTTCTATCACCCCTCAGCCTTCTTTCTTTCTGGAGAACAGAGCCCCAGCACTTTCCGATTGGTTCTCCAATGTTCTGGTGTCATATTTGTGAAAATGTTTATTTTGCACTCGTAGGAGCGGTATATTGCTGCAAAGACCAGAAAGTCATAGGTTCCATTCTATCTCATTTGGTTACATCCTTGCCTGACTCAGAATATTGGGAACTCAAGTCCATTCGAGGAGCTTGAATACACAGGGCAGTATTTAATGGAGGTCTCGCTGTCCAGTTACAGAGCTCTGCGTCACCTCTTTATGGGAAGGCCTGCCCCATTTGAGTCCCAATCAAGCAGCTAACTGGGCAACGATGGGGCTTCCCAGGGATCAAGGACCCCGGGCGTGGAAGTTGCACCTCCTGAGGGTTGCTGGCCAATCATTCTCTTCTGGATTTTACTCAGACTGACCATCTGATCATATTATCCTGTTGCTGTCTATGGGAGCTTTCTGTGCACAGACAGGCTGTCGTGTCCGCTACATTACAACAGCGAACTGTACTCTTGGCCATAAAGTGCTTTGGGATTTCCTGAGGTAATGAAAGACTCTATAGAAATACAAATGTTTCTTTCAGGTTTAATTGAGACTCTGGCAGTGTCTATAACAGATGGTTGATTTGTAAGATTCGCTCCCATTCAGCAAGTTGAAAATCGACACCCCTGAGACTCACATTGGCCCCAAAAGTAGCAGAATGGAGTGATTTTCCACCTCCTACCTGTTACCTCTGTCTTTTAATTCAATTTACCATGTTCCGATCTATAACTGAACGATTAGCTGACAGTCTAATTAAAAGATTTTATGCTGTCTTTGCCCTGACTGACTACAATTTCACTTCAGTTCAATGACATGATGTGACAACTGCACAATCATTGACTCCGCTCTTTAATCCCACGTGGAGGCCTTTGATTTACTGACAGACACATAGAAGACACAGCTAGTTACATTTTTGAGTGATCCAGCATTTTTCTGTTAACGGCTGTTAGATAAAGAACAAATAAACGGATGCGATCACGGGGTCTGACATGGGCAGGTGTATGAAACGTGGGAGGACACATGGGTTACGTAAAGGGCAGTACCCATGCTGGGCGTAATGACTCAGTGCATACTGAGTTAGCTCGTCTCAACTGGGTCAGGTAACTGTTTTGGAAACAGTGCTGCTGACATGTCTTCATTCTTCCTTAATCGTGGTTCCCCACCCGCTGTGGTCTCAACCCGTCTCCAGCCCGTCTGCTCTCACCCCTTCCCCTCCCTCCCAGGACCAGGATAAGCCCATCCCCCGTCCTCACTTTTCAACCATCCCAAATCCGCATTCAAGGAATCATCCTCTGCCAGTTCTTCAAACTCCAGCGTGATGCCACCACCAAACACGTCTTCCCCTCACCCCCCCTGTCAGCATTCCGCAGGGACCGTTCCCTCCGGGATATCTTGGCCCACTCCTCCATCACCCCCAACACCACGCCCTCTTCCCACGTTACCTTCCCATGCAATCGCAGAAGATGTAACACCTGCCCCTTCACCTCCTCCCTGCTCTCCATCCAAGGGCCAAACACTCTTTCCAGGTGAGGCAGCCCTTCACGTGCACCTCCTCCAATCTGGTCTATCGGATTCACTGCTCCCAATGCGGTCTACGCTACGTTGCAAGCAGGACCCAGACCTTCCTGTCGCAGCCATTTCAACTCCCCGTCCTGCTCTCACGTCCACATGTCCGTCCTTGGCCTGCTGCAAGGTTCCAGTGAAGCCCAGCGCAAACTGGAGGATCAGCACCTCATCTTCCGGTTAGGCACCTTACAGCCTTCCGGACTTAACACTGAGTTCAACAACTTCAGACTGTGAACTCTCTCCTCCACCTTCACCCTATTTTGATTTGCATCAACTCATTTTAATTTCTTCCATTGATCTGTTTTTGCCTCTAAATTGTCCCCCCTGCCCCCACTCACCCCACTTGGGCCAACTGTTCCCTTTGCCGAGTTGTTCTTTGACATACTGCTCACCTTTGTTCTGCCATATACGCATTCTAATCTCAGCCACTATCAGCACCCTTCTTAGCCTCAATCACCTCCGTTTGCATTCCACCGGCACAGTAGCATCGTGGTTAGTAGTGGTGCTTCACAGCTCCAGGGTCCCAGGTTCGATACCTGGCTTGGGTCACTTTCTATGCAGAGATTGTACATTCTCCCTGTGTCTGTGTGGGTTTCCTCCGGGTGCTCCAGTTCCCTCCCACAGTCCAAAGCTGTGCATGTTAGGTGGATTGGCCATTAATTAAATTGCTCTTACTGTGCATAAAAAGGGTTGCTAGGTTACAGGGTAGGGTGGAGGTGTGGGTTTAAACAGGGTGCTCTTTCCGAGGGCCGGCGCAGACTCGATGGGCCAAATAGCATTCTTCTACATTGTAAATTCTACGATTCTAATGCTGGACCACCACTCCACTCCCCCCCCCCCCCACACAACAGTATAACCTCATCCCGGGCGGGATTCTGTGATCCTGAGGCTAAGTGTTGGCGCCGTCGGAAATGCTGTCACGTTTCCCGACGACGTCAACATGGCCTCAGGATCAGCAATTCTGGCCCCCTACAGTGGGCCAGCACGGGGCTGGAGTGGCCCACATCGCTCCAGGTGCTGATCCCCGGCATCAACTGGGCGCGCGGGGGCTGTGTATGCGCAGTGGCACCAAAGCACGCATGCGAAGTGGCTCCCTTCTCGCGCCGGCCCCGACGTAACATGGTGTAGGGCTAAAGGAGGCCCCCAGTCCGAGAGGCCGGCCCGCCGATCGGTGGGCCCCGATCGCAGGCCAGGCCACAACGGAGTAATTTGCTTTTATCATCCGGGTTGGTAATTGGTTCATGGTTTGTGCATGTCAAGGGATGCCCATCCCTAATTGCCCAGTGATGATGGTTTTGAGCTGCCTTCTTGAACCACTGCAGTCCATGTGGTGTAGTCACACCCACAGTGCTGTTAGGGGTGGAGCTCCAGGATCTTCACCCAGCGACAGTGAAGGAGCAGTGATATAGTTACAATTCAGGATGGTGTGTGGGTTGCGGAGGGGATCTTGTGGCTGGTGGTGTTCCCAGGTATCTCCTGCCCTTGTCCTAGGTGCACAGGTTTCAAAGGCGCTGCCTAAGGAGCTTTGGTGAGTTGCTGCAGTGCATCTTGTGGACGATACACACAGCTGCCACTGTGCATCGATGGCGAAGGGAGTGAATGTTTAAGGTGGCGAATGTAGTGCCAATCAAGCGGGGCTGCTTTGTCCTGGATGGTGTTGAGCGTCTTGAGTGTTGTTGGAGCTGCCCTCATCCAGGTAAGTGGAGAGTATTCCATCACACTCCTGACTTGCTCATTGTAGATGGTGGACAGGCTTTGGAGAGTCAGGAGGTGAGTTACTCACTGCAGGATTCCCAGCCTCTGACCTGATCTTGTAGCCACATGGCTGGTCCAGTTCAGTTTCTGATCAACGGTAACCCCCAGGATGATCACTCTAGCTTTTTAATAGAATAATTAACAGAGGGTGAGCAACAAGGATGACATTCATTGATCACCCCTAATTTTTCTGCAAAGGCGGTGGTGAGGTTTCTTCTTGAACTGTTACCAGGTAGATACAACTTAATAGAGGCTGTTATAGTCAACCACATTGGGGTAATTGTCGAGTCACACAAAGGCCCAGACTGAGTGAAAATGGCACGCTTCCTTCTCGAAAGAGTCGTTGTGATGCAGAGCGAGGCCCGCAGCATGGGTTTAATCCCCGTACCGGCTGAGGTTATCCATGAAGGCCCTGCCTTCTCAACCTTTCCCATCGCCTGAGGTGCGTTGATCCTCAGTAAAGTACTTTGGGACATCCTGTGATGAGGCTAGATAAATCTAAGTTCCCTGGGCGGGATTCTCTAATCCCACAGCAGACTGCCCACGCCATCGTAAATGCCGTCGCGTTTTACGACGTCGTGAGCGGGCCTAATTCTGGCCACTACAGGGGGCCAGCACAGTGCTGGAGCGGTTCCCGCCACTCCAGCTGCCGATCCCGGCGCGAACTGTGCACCGCGGGATCCGCGCATGCGCAGTGGCCTCCTTCAACCCGCCGACCCCGACGCAACATGGCGCAGGGCTACAGGGGCTGGCGGGTAGGAAGGGAGGGCCCCAGCTAGAGAGGCCGGCCCGCTGATCGTTGGGCCCCGATCGCGGGCCAGGCCACATCGGATCCCCCCCCGGACGGGGTTGGAGCCCCCCCACAGGCCCGCACCTGACCCTTCAAGGCCGAGGTCCTGCTGACTCAGAGCAGGTTAGAACAGCGCTGGTCGGACTCGGTTTTCTTTTCACGGCCGCTTGGCCCACCTGGGCCGGAGAATCGTGGTGGGGGGGGGGTGCGTAGAGCAGCCCGCGACCAACACCGCACCAATCACGCCGGCGACTCTGGAACCTTAATTCAAAGAGATTACCTTTCAACCCCAGAGAGCTTTGACCTATCCTCCTTCAATAGCACCTGCAAAACCCACTCAAAGAACTAAAGGTGGGGGATGCGAAAAGAGTTTTGAAATATCGTGCAAAAAACCATTTAGCTTAAAAGGAAGAAGCTGAAGAAACTGTTATTAAATTAGGATCAATCAAATTATTAGCGTGACTGTTCTGCTGAGTCACCTCCAAATGAATGCATTCTCTTGTTTCCATATTTAGTCATTAAATAGCATTTACACATTTGTAAGTGCATTCGAAATGACTGTAATAGCTCAAACCTTCTTATCTGACCCTCATGTAACATTGTTTACTTGCAGGTAATTACGTTTTTTTTCTCCATCATCAGTCATTCCCACCCCGACTTTTCTCAAGCTATGTTTCTTTCCCCTTAGAGTCAGAGTCTTACTGTGGCACATAAGGAGGCCATTCGGCCCATTGAGTCCGCACGAGCGTCTCGTTATGGCAATCCAATCAGGTCTGTCACAATCTATCCCAGAACCTCTAAAAGTTTAAACTCGGTCAAGTAATCATCCAATTTTCTTTTGAAATCGTTCACCGTCTCCACTTCCTCCTGGTTCTAGGCAGCGAGTTCCAGTTCATTACTGCTCGCTGCAAAAAATATTTCCTCTTCTCCCCCCCCCACCGCATCTCTTGCCAATAACCTGAAATCTGTTGTCCCCTTAGTTCCTGTCGAATTAGCTAATGGGGACAGTGTTTCTTTGTCTACCCAATCTAAATCTGCCATAATCTAGTACACCCAGATCAAACCCCCCCTCAATCTCGTCTGGTCCAAAGAGTGTCTTCTTCCTAATCTGGTCCCTCAAACCTCTCATCCTCTCCACCCTGGCAAAGATCCTCACATCCTTCCTAAAGTGTGATGACCAGCAGGGGACCTAATGCTCGAGTGATGACCGCACTGTAGAACTTCATAATGGTTCAGCATACATTTTCAACCTTTGTCTTCATATTTATGAAACTCAAGTTTCCCAATTGCTTCGCGAGCTCTCTCACAATATGACCTTCGAAGATCAGTGCACATGAACCCCGTGCTCCCTCTGTCCCTCTCTCTCGATCCCTCTTCCTATTCCATCTAAAATACATCACCTCACACTTCTCTGGATTAAATTCTATCTGCCCATTCTGCTATGTCCGGCTACAGTTGATGTTCATCATCCTCACTGTCTGCCACAATTCCAAGTTTGGTAACCGACAAATGTTGACATTTTATTCTGAATTCCAATATCCAAATAATTTATACAGCTACAGTGGTCCCAGCATTGACCCTCAGAGGACACACCCTTAGCCTTGTCCCAGGTTTCTGCCAGCAATTTCCCCTAATGTCTCCCAAATGTAAGCTGGAGATGGCAATGGAGTAGTTATCCCTTCTCTGGAAGGTTGTGAGATTTTCCTGGGTGACTTATTTATCTTCCAACCTCGATTCAGCAACCCCCCCGTAGCAACAGCAATCAGGGGCGGGATTCTCCGACCCCCCCCGCTGGGTCGGAGAATCGCAGGGCCGGCGTCAATCCCGCCCCCGCCGTGTCCCGAATTCTCTGCCACCAGAGATTCGGCGGGGGCGGGAATCGTGCCGCGCCGGTCGGCGGCCCCCCCGCGGCGATTCTCCGGCCTGCGATGGGCCGAAGTCCCGCCGCTGTCATGCTTCTCCCGCCGGCGTGGATCAAACCCCTACCTTACCGGCGGGAGCAGGAGGCATGGGTGGGAACCAGGGTCCTGTGGGGGGGGGGGGGGGGGGGCACGGGGCATTCTGACCCCAGGGGGTGCCCTCACGGTGGCCTGGTCCGCGATCGGGGCCCACCGATCGGCGGGCAGGCCTGTGCCATGGGGGCACTCTTTTCCTTCCGCCTTTGCCATGGTCTTCACCATGGCGGAGGCGGAAGTGACCCCCTACCCTGCGCATGCGCGGAGTTGACGTCAGCAGCCGCTGACGCACCGGCGCATGCGCGGACTTACGCCGGCCGGCAAAGTCCCTTCGGCCCCGACTGGCGTGGCGCCAAAGGCCGTCCACGCCAGCCGGCGGAGCGCCAACCACTCCGGCGTGAGCCTAGCCCCTCAAGGTGAGGGCCTGGCCCCTAAAGGCGCCGGAATGGTTCAGGCCACTCCATCACGCCGGGACCCCTCGCCCCGCCGGGTAGGGGAGAATCCTGGCCCAGGAACCCATCCATGGCAGGATTGTTAACATCAACCCATTATCTATCACCTCTTACCCCTGATGAGTATCACAATTGCTTTATGTGTCTTTAAAGTTAGACTCAGGAACATTGGAATCGTTCCAGCAGTAATAGGTTCAAAGATATGCAGGTTTGGTGGGGTTACGGTGATAGGGTAATGGGGTGGGAATAGGCAGGGTGCTCTTTCAGAGGGTCGGCGCAGACTCGATGGGCCGAATGGCCTCCTTCTGCACTCTAAGAATTGTATAGTGACATTCAGATGTTGAGAAAAGTGAGGGTGGAAGAGGAATGAATGTTGTCTTTGATGGTGCACGCCACAGTGGGTACTACACTCAGACAGTTTACACTGTTGATTTTCTAAATATTTGTGTTCCATTGTGAAAGGCATTTGCTGACATGCTAGGGCCGAGTTCCATGGTGGGTTAACAGGCCTTTCTAGGGTAAAATGCCGTGACCTCACGCAGTTCCATTGCTGGGGTTAAATTCCATGTTTGGCTACAATTGCATTCTCAGGTCCAAATACTTCACAAGGTTATCAGTACAGGATGCCATTCCATTCTACAGCTTGATGCTACATTGGGGAATGGTTCCAACCTCAGGTGCTCAGTCGTGTGATGGTACAATGCCACCATTGGTACAATTCCATAATAAAGAACAATTCAATGTTATATTTGGATACAATTCTGTGCTGAAATTCAATGATTTTGTAAAGTATAATACCACAATAGATTCTGATTTCCTGATTCGTTACAATTCCTTAATGCGATTGATTCTTCACTAAGGTATAGACCCTTGCTGTATCTGGTTCCAGACTGGAATACTGGTCTATCTCTGGCTCCATGCTGGAGTATAGTCTCATAATGGGGATGGTTGCATATGGCGAGAGTTATAGAACATGGAACATACAGTGCAGAAGGAGGCCATTCGGCCCATCGGTCTGCACCGACCCACTTAAGCCCTCGCTTCCCCGTAGCCCAGTAACGCCTTCTGACCTTTTTGGACACTACGGGCAATTTAGCACGGCCAGTCCACCTAACCGACACATTTTTGGACTGTGGGAGGAAACCGGAACACCCGGAGGAAACACACGCAGACACGGGGAGAACGTGCAGGCTCCGCACAGACAGTGACCCAAACCGGGAATCGAACCTGGGACACCGGCGCTGTGAAGCCACAGTGCTAGCCACGTGTGGTGGAGTATGGTTCGATGCTGGGATTATAGCTCCATATTGGAGTATGGTTCCATGTTGGGATTATAGTTCCATATTGGAGTATGGTTCCATGCTGGGATTATAGTTCCATATTGGAGTGTGGTTCCATGATGGGATTATAGTTACATATTGGAGTGTGGTTCCATGATGGGATTATAGTTACATATTGGAGTATAGTTCCATGTTGGGATTATAGTTCCATGTTGGGATTATAGTTCCATATTGGAGTGTGGTTCCATGATGGGATTATAGTTACATATTGGAGTATAGTTCCATGTTGGGATTATAGTTCCATGTTGGGATTATAGTTCCATATTGGAGTGTGGTTCCATGTTGGGATATTAGTTCTGTATTTGAGTATGGTTCGATGCTGGGATTATAGTTCCATATTGGAGTATGGTTCCATGTTGGGATTATAGTTCCATATTGGAGTGTGGTTCCATGATGGGATTATAGTTACATATTGGAGTATAGTTCCATGTTGGGATTATAGTTCCATGTTGGGATTATAGTTCCATATTGGAGTGTGGTTCCATGATGGGATTATAGTTACATATTGGAGTATAGTTCCATGTTGGGATTATAGTTCCATGTTGGGATTATAGTTCCATATTGGAGTGTGGTTCCATGTTGGGATATTAGTTCTGTATTTGAGTATGGTTCGATGCTGGGATTATAGTTCCATATTGGAGTATGGTTCCATGTTGGGATTATAGTTCCATGTTGGAGTATGGTTCCATGTTGGGATTATAGTTCCATATTGGAGTATGGTTCCATGCTGGGATTATAGTTACATATTGGAGTCTGGTTCCATGGTGGGATTATAGTTCCATGTTGGAGTATGGTTCCATGCTGGGATTATAGTTCCATATTGGAGTATGGTTCCATGCTGGGATTATAGTTCCATATTGGAGTATGGTTCCATGTTGGGATTATAGTTCCATATTGGAGTATGGTTCCATGTTGGGATTATTGTTCCATGTTGGAGTATGGTTCCATGCTGGGATTATAGTTCCATATTGGAGTCTGGTTCCATGTTGGGATTATAGTTCCATATTGGAGTGTGGTTCCATGTTGGGATATTAGTTCCATATTGGAGTATGGTTCCATGTTGGGATATTAGTTCCATATTGGAGTCTGGTTCCATGTTGGGATTATAGTTCCATATTGGAGTCTGGTTCCATGCTGGGATTATAGTTCCATATTGGAGTATGGTTCCATGTTGGGATTATAGTTCCATATTGGAGTATGGTTTTAACAATAATATATAATAATAATCTTCATTAGTGTCACAAGTAGGCTTACATTAACACTGCAATGAAGTTACTGAAATTATCATGCCAATATGGAACATACTCCAATAGTGAACTATAATCCTTATATGGAACCAAACTCCAATACAGAACTACAATACCAACATGGCACATGGGTTGCATTGTGGTGCAACGGTTAGCACTGTTGCACCAGAGCGGCAGGGACCTGGGTTCGAATCCCGCCTTGGGTCACTGTGAAAATTCCCTAGTCTCCACACTCCGGCGCCTGTTCGGGTACACAGAGGGAGAATTCAGAATGTCCAATTCACCTAACAGCACGTCTTTTGGGACTTGTGGGAGGAAACCGGAGCGCCCGGAGGAAACCCACACAGACACAGGGAGGACGTGCAGATTCCGCACAGACAGTGACCCAAGCCGGGTCACGTTGCTGATAGTTCACTGATTTTGATAATGAGGTGCAACTATGCGAATTATTCCAGTTATTTATATTATACTGGCTATAAATGTCCAACCATAAGAACACGTTTTGTACAAAACAGGAAAGACAAGTCAGGAATATTTATATATTTATATCTACACTCACACACACACTATAGCAACTGATTAAATCATTACTAATTTACAATGTCAGAAGAATTATATTTTATATTATTTAACTGAGTTTTATTTCCACAGAATATACCTATTAGTCATGACTGACTTCCTCCTTAATGTCAAAATCGTAAAGAAACTCTTATGTTCAGAGATGTTTTACTTCAAACATGGAGCCTGAGATTAAACTCAAATCATTTCACTGATTGTCCAAAATCCTCCAGTGCCACTGGGAACATTGATCTCTCGTCATAAACCCTCTCCCCGGACATTGTTCACAGGTTGAACCAGACCGTGGGTAAACTTGGTATTCTATTTGAACGGGAGATGACGAAATATCAGCCCTGTCACCAAAATCGGCCACATTGACCCATTTTCCATTCTTCATTCGTGGCATGTGGGCTTTGTTGGATTGGCCAGCCCTAATTGCCCTTCAGAAGGTGGTGGTGAGCTGCCTTCACGAACCGCTGTAGTCCATGTGGTGTAGGTGCACCCACAGTGCTGTTAGGGAGGGAGTTTTAGGATTTAGACTCAGGCGACTGTGAAGGAACGCTGGCTTATTTCCAAGTCAGGATGGTGAATGGCTTGGAGGGAATTTCCAGGTGGTGGTGTGTCCTTGTGCCTGATGCCCTTGTCCTTCTGGATGGTAGTCGCCGTGGGTTTGGAAGGTGCTGTATAAGGAGCCTTGGTGAGTTCCTGCAGTGCATCTTGTAAATGATACACACGGCTGCCACTGTCTGTCGGTGGTGGAGGGAGTAAATATTTGTGGAAGAGGGAGCAATCTCCCAGCCTGCGTCAGCTCAGCATATGCTGAAATCCTCCTTCTTGCTTTTGGTGCCTCTGGACTTGATTCCTTCAATGAATTCCTGGTTGTTCCTTTATTTTTCATCCTTATAAACCTGCGATCATCTAAAATGTTCCTGCCCTATCCTAACTCGTGCCAAGTCCTGTCCATCCATCATCCTGTGTCCGCTGACTCACACTACCTCCCAATCCAGCAAAGCCTTGATTTTAAAATTCTGAGCTTCATTTTGCAAACCCTCTGTGACATCACCCTTCCCTGACACTGCAACCTCCTCCAGTCCTTCACCAAGATATCTGGTCTCCTCGAACTCGGGCACGTCCCCAGTTTTAACTGCGCCTACCTTGGGCTGTGTGGGAACGGAGATCTGGAATTCCCTTCCTAAACTGCCCTATTTCTTTACTAATAACAAATCTTTATTAGTGCAACGAGTAGGCTTAAGATACTCCTTAAATCCTTCTTGATCATGTTTTTACTCATCTGCCCTAAGGTCTCCATCTGTGTCTTATGTGTGCCTCCTGTGTTATAACGATGCTCCTGTGAATCACCTTGGGACCTTTTATTGTTGCTGCAAATAGATTGGAGCACCAGCTGAAGATATTTGTTTCACATGGATCCCATGTGGCAGTGACGTGAATGGCATTCTCCGCTGATAGGGTGCTGCCGTCAAGCTAAAGAGACATTCCACCCGTCACACAAATGAGGAAAGTGGTCTGTGAGTTTCAGCGCCAGCCTGATGCTCGATATGTAGGATGTATGTCTCAAAGACTGGTGGATCATATCAAATGGTGTGTCTCCGCTGTTATCCACGATGGGCAACGTACCGACCATACCCAACTAGCCTGTGCACGCAAAGCTCAGAACACCGGGGGGGCGATTCTCCAATATGGAGGCCAAGTCGTTGCGCCGTCGTTAACGGCGCGAACAGAGCCCGGGCACGACCTATTCTGGCCCACAAAGGGGGCCGATCCAGCCTCCTTACACAGCGCCGAATGGGCGCACGCCAACCCGTGCATGCGTAGTTGGGCCGCGCCAACCTGCGCATGCGCGGGGGACTTCTTCCGCGCGCCGGCCCTGACCCAATATGGGGTCGGTGTTCAGGGGCCGGCTGTGCCAAGAAGTAGGCCCGGGGGGGGGGGGGGGAGAGGCCGGCCCGCCGATCGGTGGGCCCCGATCGCGGGCCAGACCCCATCGGAGGACCCCCCGGTGAAGGAGCCCCCCCCCCCCCACCACAGGCCGCCCCCCCCAAGCGTTCCCGCAGAGTTCCCGCCGGCAGCGACCAGGGGTGAACGGCACCTCGGAGAATCACGCGCTGGCATCGGGGCTCGGAGAATCGTCCCCACGGTGTCCAACATCAGGTGTGGTTCTACGATTGGACAACATTTGCTCAATTATCCTCAGTGTGCTGAGGATTACACTGAAAACCAATGTAAGATTGTCAGACGGACTCACAGTGTGGTGCATTTGCCTGTACTGAAAGCTACATATATTACTACGCAGACTTTACAGACAGAAAGAACATGTACACATATTGCGCCTGTTTCAGCAAAACAAATAAGTGATACCCGTTCGCTGATTCATTCCTCAGGGCAATGCCTCGACCACTCGGAGTCAAACGGCCTAGTTTAAATATCAAACAATGCTTGGCAGTTCTGGTGTGTTCTCCAGGGGGACACCTCTACCAATCAACACTTTCATCTCATCCAGGATAAATTGTTGTTCCGCTTCTATCAGTATTCTTGTGAAATGTCCTGATTAGTGCAAGATGAAAAGCTTCGACGCGGCTCTTTTTTTTGACAATACTCAAGTTCTGGATTACCAAACAACTGCCCTTTTATTGTGTTAAAGGTGCTGTTTAAATATAAGTTGTTATTGTCTTCTTATATGGCTCACCAGCAAAATGTGTTTGATAATGATCCTGCAAAGTGACTTGAGATGTATTACTATGTTAAATGCATTATATAAATACATATTGTTGTTTATTATATTCCCAGAGGTACACTGACGATATTTTCTCAGGAAGTCTGGAATCTGGTGTTGCAAAGGAGAGGGCTAATAAGATTACCAGGATCAAGGGAAGAGCTCGGAAGGAGGACTTGATGAACGAGGGCTCCTTCAAATATCTGCTCCAGAGGGGCTCTGAGAGAGGCAAACGTCAGAGAGCTCTGGGCGTGAGGTCCACATGGATCTTTGAAAGTGGCAACACAAGCGGACAAGGTAGTCAAGAAAGCATACGGAATGCTTGCCTTCATTGGCATCGAGTATAAAAACTGGCAAGTCATGCTACAGT
This sequence comes from Scyliorhinus canicula, assembly GCF_902713615.1. Classification (NCBI taxonomy): domain Eukaryota; kingdom Metazoa; phylum Chordata; class Chondrichthyes; order Carcharhiniformes; family Scyliorhinidae; genus Scyliorhinus; species Scyliorhinus canicula. The sequence continues at coordinate 7,119,307 of NC_052161.1, forward strand.
TGGATAGAACCTTGGTAAGGCCGCACTTGGAATATCGCGCACAATTCTGGTCGCCACACGATCAGAAGGATGTGGAGGCTTTGGAGAGGGTGCAGAGGAGGTTTACCAGGGTGTTGCCTGGGTCTGGAAAACTTAGCTACGCTGAAAGGCACAACAGGCTCGGACTGTTTTCATTAGAAAGATGGAGATTGAGGGGTGACCTGATAGAGGTCTACAAGATTATGAGGGGCATGGATAGAGTAGATGTGCAGACACTCTTTCCCAGGGTGGAGGGATCAGTTACCAGGGGGCATAGGTTTAAAGCCCATGGGGCAAATGTTAGGAGGAGATGTGCGAGGCAGGTTTTTTTACACAGAGGGTGGTGAGTGCCTGGAACGCGTTGCCAGGGGAGATTGTGGAAGCAGATACAATAATGGCATCTCGATGAATACATGGATAGGATGGGTATAGAGGGATACGCCACTGGGAAGTGCTGAGGGTTTTGGCAAAAGGTGGTATCATGACCGGTACAGGCTTGGAGGGCCGAAGGGCCTGTTCCTGCGCTGGATTGTTCTTTGTCTCTCTGATCAGGGACAGTTCTTTTGCACAAACAGGATAGGAGGACAGAAAAAGTAGGGTAGGACACAAACAGGCCAGTCCTTTGCTGCCTGCACTGATTACCACAGAGTTCCATTTGGGATAAATCCTTACCCAGGAGGATAAAACATTAGAATTTGAGAAGGGACTGGTACTGGGCCAAAATGACCCTGCAGGCCTTAAAATGGAACTCCAGTTCTGACCTGTAGCAGTAATTTCCAAGTTTTACAAATCTTTCCTTCTGGGTGCCCTGACCCAAGCAACGTCACTGACATCAGAAGGGAGGATTACCAGGGAGTGTATTCCTCATCTGAGAACTTTCTAGTCCCAGGCCTGGCAGAATATTGGAGCCATGAAAGCAAACAAGGGTTGGCTGTGAGACTTTAGTAGGATTTAAAGTCTGACCCCCCCCAGATGGCACATTACTGGGACATCTCGGTATCTTACAGCTTCTCTTATTTAATGGATGCTCCAAGATGTAGCCTTGGATGGAGTGCGTGCCGGCCTTTGAAGAAGGTCACCTCCCCCTGCCCACCAGAGACTGTGGAACAAGCCCAAAGTAAGAATGATTTTCAACAGTCTCACTCTCACAATGTCTTGTGTTCAAGTCCCATCCCGGAGACACCAGTACAAAGAGGACACCAGCCTCAGTACTGAGGGAATGCTGCACTTCTGGGGCCTGTTATTAAATCAAGGCTGTTTCATGTGGCTGTTAAATATCCCATGGCACAACAGGCTGTGGTGATATGCCGATGGACTATATCATAGTTGGATGGTGTGGGATTTCCAACCAGCAGGTGGCGGTACAGACATACCATGCGGTCTCTAGACCAAGGTCATGTGACCTGTGACTCGGACATAAGGGGAAACGCATCAGGCCACCTTTAGAAGAAGATTGAGAGGGTAATAAGACATACATGTGAATGGTCGGTGCTCGGTGCAAGTTCCAGAGGAGTAGTTAGCAGACTCCATGATATCGTGCTCCGTATCTGGGGCGAAATTCTCCGACCCCCAGCAGGGTCGGAGAATCGCCTGGGGCCGCCGAAAATCCGGCCCCCGTCGTGGCAGAGATTCTCCGCCACCCGGGAAGTGGTGGCGGCAGAATCTCGCCACTCTGATCGGCGAGGCCCCTGCGCCGATTCTCCGGCCCGGATGGACCGAAGTCCCGCCGCTGGGAGGCCTCTCCCGCCGCCGATGTTTGAACCACCTCTGGAACGGCGGGATCAGCGGCGTGAGCGGGCCCCGGGGTCCTGGGGGGGGGGGGGGGGGCGGGGGCGGGGGCGGGGGGCGATCGGACCTCGGGGGGTGCCCCCACGGTGGCCAGGCCTGCGATCGGGGCCCCCCGCTCAGACTCCGGGCCAGTGCCCTGGGTGCACTATTTCTCTTCCGCGGCCGCCACATCGCGCACGCGCCGACCGGCGAAAGCCCTTCTGCCAGCCCCGCTGCCGGGGGCGCCGGATTTTTGTGCCAGTCTTCTGGTGCCAACCGCTCCGGCGCGGGGCTGGCCCCCAAAGGTGGGGAGAATTGGGGAGGCCCGACCCCTGAGTGGTTGGCGCCACTCCCCTACGCCGGGACCCTCCGTCACGCCGGGTAGGGGAGAATCCAACCCCAGATTGCTATCTCACCACAGGAGACTCTATAAAAGATTCTGGTTTGGCCAAGTCGCAGTGTTTGGTGAGTTCCTTCATGAAGTACAAAGGACCAAACACAACACAGGCGACCTGGTCAATACTGATCCCATATATAACATCTACTAAAACATGTTGGGCGGGTTTCTCCGCCCTGCCGCGCCAGATATCTAGTTCAGCACGCTGTCGGGATTCTCCGTTACTCCGGGTAGGGGAGAATCCCGCCCCTGGTTCAGCACGCCGGCGGGATGCTCCGTTACTCCGGCTGGTCAATGGGGTTCCCCATTGTGGGGCAGCCCCACGCCGTCGGGAAACCCCCCCCCCCCCCGGGCTGCCGGTAAAACGGAGCATCCCGACGGCGGAGAATCCAGCCCATTGCTGTTTGTTGAACCTTGCTGTGTCTAAATTGGCTGCCACATTTCTCACATCAACAGTGACTACATTTTATAAGCAGGTATCAGAGGAAGTCTTTCTCTTCTGGTCAGCTACTGTGTTTTATATTTTCAGTGCGATATACGAAAAAAAGTGATCGCAATTCTTCTGCAGAAATCTTTAAAACGAATCTTCGATGGCTGAACAAAGTGATCTTATGCTTTCTGAAACAATGCTTAAAATAATTTAGTTCTGTATTTTCGTAGACATCACAACCCTTTTATTGTGCACCTTGTTTCTACTCCAGGTAGAATTCACAAAGATATCGGGCTGGATTCTCCGCCCTGCGACGTTGGGAACGCGAATTGTGATCGGCCGGAGAATCGGGCATCCGGCAAAAATTGAGGCTCGCGCCCGGCGCCGATTTGTGGGCCCTACCCTGGTCCCTCTCTGGCCCCGTGCCAGCAGGGGAATGTATTTAAATGTATTTAACCGGTTGGACCCAAGATGTCCGCCCATCCCCAACACTCCGCTCAGGCGGAAGTCCCGGGGGGGGGGGGAATTACTACAAATATTTGCAAATGGGGACGAGGTGCCATGGCTGAAAAGGGGGAGCAGGAAGCTAAAAACACAATGACAAACTGTTGAAAACTGTCGGATCTACTGGGGGATGGCTGCCCTGGCAGGAAGCGATTTGATGCCAAATTTGTGGACTCAGAGTGTCCCCCTTGGGCTCGGGGTGGCCTGGCTCAGACCCCCATTGCTGCAGTCTGTCTTTTAAACACACCCCTTTTGGTGCGACTTACAGCCTCCTGGCTGCTCACACTGCTGAGTGCTGACTGTGTCCTTTAAATACTCAGGTGGCCTCTGGTCACCCGGGAGCCCACCCAGGACGTCCATCTGGACACCCTCATACCCCAGCTGTTTCATCAACGGGATGGGTGTGGCCAAACTCAATCAGGGGCCCACCAGGTGTTGGCACTCCTCAGAGGCTCTGCCCCATTGCAGAGGAGGCAGAGGATCAGCAGAGCTCACGGCAACCAGGGGACACCTGCACCATGGCCATTGGAGCCTTTCCCGGTTCTCTGCCCCTCACAGAGACCTCACCAGCTACCCCCACCCCTCAGGATACATAGTTGTCTCCACCTGGCACCTGGCAGCGCTGCCTACCTCTGTGTATGAGTATGTGGCCCACCCTGGGGAAGAGGGTGCCTCTCCGCTTCTCACTGGCATGGAGCAATGGGTGCCTCGGATTCTCGATCTCAGTTGGGGGTGGGGAGGGCAGGTCTTCTCTGAGCCGTTTGGTGGCTGCAGTAAGTGTGTGGTGAGTGGAACGTTTAAAAACAGCTCCAGATGCCAAGGGCTTGACGCTAACCCTGGCCCCAGTGGTTATAACGCCTGTTGGGCCGGGAATTGCTCGGAATTCGCTCCAACGGAATCCTGGCCAATTTGCAAGTCCTGACTTGCTTACCAAATAGATCCTCCAATGGGAACGCGAACCACACAGAATTCACTCCCGGCGGCAAAGTCTCCCAAATGGAGAACCTGCTCATTGTTCTTCATTCATGGGATGTGGGTGTTGCTGGCAAGACCAGTCGTAGAATCATAGAATCCCTACAGTGCAGAAGGAAGCTATTCGGCCCATCGAGTCTGCACCAACCCTCTGAAAGAGCGTCTTACCTCGGCCCACTCCCCTGCTGCACCCCCATAACCCCACCTAACCTGCACATCCTTGGGCACGAAGGGGTAATTCAGCATGGCCAATCCACCTAACCTGTACATCTTTGGACTGAGGAAACTGGGGCATCCGGAGGAAACCCACGCAGACACGGGGAGGATGTGCAGACTCCGCAGAGACAGTGACCCAAGGCCAGAATTGAACCCGGGTTCCAGGCGCTGTTAGGCAGCAGTGCTAACCCCTGTGTCACCGTGCTGCCCAGTATTGTCCATTCCTCATTGTGCTCAGTGATGATGAAGGCATGACCTTCAGTAATGGACAGGGCAGAAGATGCACAAGAGGCCCTAGTTGGAGGAATGCATATGTCTCAGACGTTACCGAGATAGGGAAGAGCAAGTTCATGGAGAATGAACGTTTAACATTTGAGGCCTTGGTGGATCAGAAGCCAGTGGAGGTCAGCGAGTTCAGGGAACAGTGGTGAATGAGATGCGTTAGGGTACGGACGGCAGAGTTCCGGAGGTAACAAATGCAGAGATGAAAGCTTCAGCAGGAGACGAGCTGAGGTAGGGGCGAAGGTGGATGAAGCTTTGGAGATGGGAATAGGCCATCTAGGTGATTGAAAGGAAAAAGATCGGTTGAATTGTTTAACACAACAGAGGATCCTGATATGTCAGGAATACAAACTCAATCTATTTCTGTCGCATTCTCAAAGAACACTTGATTCATATGGACAGACTGATTTTAATTTTTTAAGGTTTTTTCCCCCCAAATGAACTGTTGCGTCAAAATAAATGAATGTCAATGAGAAGTCACTCAGACATTGCCACTGGTGCAGTGGGAAAGGCTGGTGTGAAGTTATGGCTGAAGCAGATTTTTGCGACAGAATAGTGGGAGTTTTACTCTATATCGAGCTTCATTTGTACCTCCCCTGGGAGTGCTGAATGGCTGCAGTGGGTGACAAAAATGGACACACTCCTCGACACAAACATCCCTCACTTTGCTCAACGCTATTACAGTATAGTAATGAGACGTGTCAGCGTTATCGTCCCAACTACCGCGGAAGGAAACATTAGCAGGGCAATGGGGATAGAGCAGCAAAGTGGAAAATAATTGGCTAGCTCTTCAATTGGCCAGAACATGATGGGCTGATATTGCTTCCTCCTGCAAGGTAAGATTCTACAACTCTGTGAATATTAATCCTGAGCTAAAATCTCACCCAGAGTTTTATCTTGACGGTAGGACTGCCCGATTGCAAACTCATTTCACCAGTTGGCATCGAAGCTGGAGATGAGTTCTTTATGGGCTGCTCACTTGTATCCATTTATCACTGTGGCACTGCCCTTTTTCAACATGAGTCTAAGTATGCATTGGGCTGTGGCTGCTAAATCTACAGTGACATTTTAAACGTAGCAGAAAGATTTGCCGTGCTTGCTACACAGCAAGAAGGTAAAAGTTTTCAAACATTGCAATGTCCCCAGACAGTGAGATCAGAGCAAGTCTTCATTCTTTCGGTTATGGTCTGACCGGTGCGAATCAATCAGACAGCAACTCCCCTCTATGGTTGCAACACACAGCTGTAATGAAAGGCCATTGAACTGCACCATTAATTCTGCTTTACTCTCACCACAAACTTTCCCTTCTGTTCTTTCTGTGGATATGTGGACGTCATTGGCAAGGCCAGCGTTTGTTTCCCATCCGAATTGCCCCAGAATTGAATGGCTGTTTCGGAGGGTAATTCAGAGCAAACCACATTGCTCTGGGTCGGAGTCACATGTAGGCCAGGCCAGGTAGAAAACAGCAGATTTCCTTCCCGACAGGACACTAGTGAACCAAATGGGTTGTTACACCATTCAGGGCTGGATTGTCTCGTCCCCGGCCGCGTGCGCCCCGGCGACGAGCTGTTCGCTGGATTCTCTATGTCCGACATTTGTCAATGCGGGGCGGCACGGTGGCACAGTGGTTCGCACTACTGCGTCACAGCGCCAGAGGCCTGGGTTCAATACCGGCCTTGGGTCACTGTGTGGATTCTGCACGTTCTCCCCGTGTCTTCGTGGGTTTCTTCCGGTTGCTCTGGTTTCCTCCCACGGTCCAAAGATATGCGGGGTAGGTGGAAGGTGGATTGGCCATGCTCAATTGCCCCTTAGTGTCCAGGGATGTGAGGGTTAAGTTATGGGGTTACAAGTATAGGGTGAGACATGGATCGGTGCAGTCTCGATGGGCCAAATGGCCTCCTTCTGCACTGTAGGGATTCTATGATTTCCCATTGATGATACCCCACGGAAGAGAATCCCAAAGACTGGGGAATTCCGGCCTCAACGATAGTTTCACAGTTGCCAATTCTGAGGCGAGCTTTCAATTCCAGATTTCACGAGTTGAATTCAAATCCCACCAGCTATCTTCGGGATGTTTCCAGGATTTCCTGTTTTTATTTCAGATTTCCAGGAGTAGTGTTTCGGTTCTGCTATCAGAGTCTTTCCTCTTTGCTTAGATGTGACTGACGCTCAGTGATCGGAAGAAGCTCTTCATCCACATTTAAAATTAATCTTTGTGGACACCAGGCTAGAATTTCAGTTTGCAGCCAAATCAGATAGATCTCAGCGGTGACTCCAATCTCATATTGACTGGATCGCACCAGCGAATGAGCTCAGATCACAGCCAAATTCTGCACCTTCTCCGCCTGTTCAATGGATGCCAATCTTTGTAATACTGTGGCTTGCAGCTGGATTTATCCACACGTCTGTCATTGTGCGCAAACAACGTTCACTTAACCTTCTGAAGGCTGTGGCTGAGTAGGAAGAGATGTGTTTCACAGCAGAGAGTGCCGGGTAATTTGGGGGTAGTTGTTGCTCATCTCCAGCGATCATCATTTTCAATTCTTTCACCTGTTCCGTTGCCAGCAAGATCAGCATTTATTGCACTTTCTGAACTATCCTCGGGAAGGTGGGTGAGCCACCTTCTTGAATACAATTGAGTGTTATGCCAGGGCGGCACGGTGGCACAGTGGTTAGCACTGCTGCCTCACAGCATCAGGGACCCAGGTTCGATTCTGGCCTTGGGTCACAGTCAGTGTGGAGTCTGCGCGTTCTCCCCGTGTCTATTGCCAATGACATAATAGTGAGGCAGGGAACCAATGAGACTTCAAATTATTATGGAGAAGTTCTGATAGCATTTGATTCATGTTTCAGCGTGCATAAAAATAAAATTATGGAAAGGGCAAAATTTAACAAGTGAAAATAAAGATAAGGTACAGACATGGATTCGTTCATCAATGATCTACACCATGCACAGTGGTTAGCACAGTTGCTTCACAGCTCCAGGGCCCCCAGGTTCGATTCCTGGCTCGTGTCACTGTCTGTGCGGAGTTTGCACTTTCTCCCCGTGTCTGCGTGGGTTTCCTCCGGGTGCTCCGGTTTCCTCCCACCGTCAGGTTAGGTGGATTGGCCATCCTAAATTGTCCCTTCGTGTCCAGGGATGTACAGGTTAGGTGGGGTTACGGGAGTAAGGTGGGGGAGTGGGTCTCGGGTGCCCTTTTGGAGAGTCGGTGGAGACTCAATGGGCCAAATGGCCTCCTTCTGCATTGTAGGGAACCCTATGGATTTTATTGACCATTTCAGAGGGCAGTTATGAGTCAGCCACATTGCAGTGGGTCTGGTTTCACAAATAGACTAGACCAAGTAATGCAGAGCTGATGGCATTTCACGACAATTATCGACAGTTTCATTATCATCATTACTGTGACAAGTGTTTTATTTCCTACAAACATATGTAGGAACATTTGTATGAACAACAAACAGAAATGGCCATTCAGCCCCTCGAGCCTGCTCCGCCATTTAATAAGATCATGGCTGATGTGATGGTAACCTCAGATCCGCACCCCGCCAACACCCCGATTTCAGACTTAATTGAGTTTACATTCCACAGTGGTGGGATGTTGAAGCCACATTGCCCAGTCCGGCCCCTGGATTCCCAGTCCAGTGAGGTAACCGCTCTGCTACTGTGCTGTTTTAAAGAAAGATCGAGATGAGGCAGGATGATGGTTCGGGCTGACTTGGGGACGAAGCCTCACCAAGTGGCAGTGATTTTCTCTTGAGGGCGGGGAACAGAATCGAGTCAATGAAGGGTATAATGTGGGGGTGAGAGAGGCAGTGGAAGAGAAGGCGAGAGGGACGAAAGGCCGCGGGGAGAGGACACTTAAAATGCAGGTGGAGGAACAGGCTTAATGTGAGACTGACAGAACAGATCAGCCATCCACTGCGCAGGTGACGGTTGGTGCTTTCTGTAACAGGCAGTTGATTCGCGTCATTAGGTTAAACCCTGGGTGGGAGGTTGAGAGTCTTACTCGACAGACTCGAGAGGAGAGTGCGGGGCAGGGGGTTGGGGGGGGGGGGGGGGGGAGTAAGGGGAAGAGTGAAAAGGAGTGTGTGAGAGAGTGAGATTGAGACTGAGATAGAGGGAGAGTGAAAGACTGACAGTGAGAGATACTGATTAACGAAAATAACTTATATTTAGACAGCAACTTTAACGCAACTACGTGCTTCACAAGTCCATCATGAAGCAAAGGTGGACACCGAGCCACATACGGAAGATGGGCAAAGGTGTGGTGAAAGATGCAGCACCTTTTCCTAGAATCTGAGATGGAGAGGCAGAGAGGTCCAGGAGGGAATTTCAGAGCTGAGGGTTTAGGCAGCCAAAGGCGCGGCCGGCAATCATGGAACGATTAAAATTGTGGCGGCTGAACAGGGCAGAATTAGGTAAATCCAGATATCTCAGAGGCGGTGGGGCTGGAGGAGATTACAGAGATGGGGGGGTGGGGGGGGGGGGGGCTGGAGGAGATTACAGAGATGGGGGGGGGGGCTGTGGGGCTGGAGGAGATTACAGAGATGGGGGAGGGGGGAGCTGTGGGGCTGGAGGAGATTACAGAGATGGGGGGGGGGGGGCTGGAGGAGATTACAGAGATGGGAGGGGGGGAGCTGTGGGGCTGGAGGAGGTTACAGAGATGGGGGAGGGGGGAGCTGTGGGGCTGGAGGAGATTACAGAGATGGGGGGGGGGGGCTGGAGGAGATTACAGAGATGGGAGGGGGGGGGCTGTGGGGCTGGAGGAGATTACAGAGATGGGGGGGGGGCTGTGGGGCTGGAGGAGATTACAGAGATGGGGGGGGAGCTGTGGGGCTGGAGGAGGTTACAGAGATGGGGGAGGGGGGCTGTGGGGCTGGAGGAGATTACAGAGATGGGGGGGGAGCTGTGGGGCTGGAGGAGATTACAGAGATGGGGGGGCTGTGGGGCTGGAGGAGATTACAGAGATGGGGGGGCTGTGGGGCTGGAGGAGATTACAGAGATGGGGGGGGGGCTGTGGGGCTGGAGGAGATTACAGAGATGGAGGGGGGCTGTGGGGCTGGAGGAGATTACAGAGATGGGGGGGCTGTGGGGCTGGAGGAGATTACAGAGATGGGGGGGGGCTGTGGGGCTGGAGGAGATTACAGAGATGGGGGGGGGGCTGGAGGAGATTACAGAGATGGGGGGGCTGTGGGGCTGGAGGAGATTACAGAGATGGGGGGGGGGCTGGAGGAGATTACAGAGATGGGGGGGCTGTGGGGCTGGAGGAGATTACAGAGATGGGGGGGGCTGTGGGGCTGGAGGAGATTACAGAGATGGGGGGGGGGCTGGAGGAGATTACAGAGATGGGGGGGCTGTGGGGCTGGAGGAGATTACAGAGATGGAAGGGGGGGGCTGTGGGGCTGGAGGAGATTACAGAGATGGAGGAGGGGGGGGCTGTGGGGCTGGAGGAGATTACAGAGATGGAGGAGGGGGGGCTGTGGGGCTGGAGGAGATTACAGAGATGGGGGGGGGGGCTGTGGGGCTCGAGGAGATTACAGAGATGGGGGGGGCTGGAGGAGATTACAGAGATGGGGGGGGGCTGTGGGGCTGGAGGAGATTACAGAGATGGGGGAGGGGGGCTGTGGGGCTGGAGGAGATTACAGAGATGGGGGAGGGGGGGGGGGCTGTGGGGCTGGAGGAGATTACAGAGATGGGGGAGGGGGGCTGTGGGGCTGGAGGAGATTACAGAGATGGGGGGGGAGCTGTGGGGCTGGAGGAGATTACAGAGATGGGGGGGCTGTGGGGCTGGAGGAGATTACAGAGATGGGGGGGGGGCTGTGGGGCTGGAGGAGATTACAGAGATGGAGGAGGGGGGGCTGTGGGGCTGGAGGAGATTACAGAGATGGGGGGGGAGCTGTGGGGCTGGAGGAGATTACAGAGATGGGGGGGGAGCTGTGGGGCTGGAGGAGATTACAGAGATGGGGGGGGGCTGGAGGAGATTACAGAGATGGGGGGGGCTGTGGGGCTGGAGGAGATTACAGAGATGGGGGGGCTGTGGGGCTGGAGGAGATTACAGAGATGGGGGGGGCTGGAGGAGATTACAGAGATGGGGGGGGGCTGTGGGGCTGGAGGAGATTACAGAGATGGGGGAGGGGGGCTTTGGGGCTGGAGGAGGTTACAGAGATGGGGTGGGGCTGTGGGGCTGGAGGAGATTACAGAGATGGAAGGGGGGGGGGGCTGTGGGGCTGGAGGAGATTACAGAGATGGGGGGGGCTGTGGGGCTGGAGGAGATTACAGAGATGGAGGAGGGGGGGCTGTGGGGCTGGAGGAGATTACAGAGATGGGGGGGGCTGGAGGAGATTACAGAGATGGGGGGGGGGGCTGTGGGGCTGGAGGAGATTACAGAGATGGGGGAGGGGGGCTGTGGGGCTCGAGGAGATTACAGAGATGGGGGAGGGGGGCTGTGGGGCTGTCGGAGATTACAGAGATGGGGGGGGGGCTGTGGGGCTGGAGGAGGTTACAGAGATGGGGGAGGGGGGGCTGTGGGGCTCGAGGAGATTACAGAGATGGGGGGGCTGTGGGGCTGGGGGAGATTACAGAGATGGGGGGGGCTGTGGGGCTGGGGGAGATTACAGAGATGGGGGGGTGGCTGGAGGAGATTACAGAGGTGGGGGGTGGGTGGGGGGGGGGGGGGGGCGGAGGAGCGAGGTCACAGAGGGATTTGAAAACGAGGGTGAGAATTGGCGTTATCTCAGTCGGTGCCAGTGTGGATCAGCAAGTGCGGGGCAATCGGTGCGAGTAAGTTCACGTGTAGCAGAGTTTTGAATACCCCCCCACGTTTATGGCGGGTAGAATGTGGGAGGCAGGTCAGCAGCGTGCAACATTACAGCGACTCTGCCTTTTCTTAATGACTGTTTAATAACCTCCAATCCAACTGAAGATGAGGGCTGCTGGCAGGTTTGAACATGTACCTTAAGAAGATGAAAACTAGAATAAATGAAAAGTTATTACTGAGACTCTTTATAGAAAACCTGGTCCCCTGATGTGATTACTTTGATTGCTTGCCAAACCAAACACGCTGTTATATCTTTGTCACACTTGTAATATCATTTTATAATTAATATTTGAATAAGTTCTTGCTGTGACTCCATAAATATTTGACTAGCTCCTTTGGAGCACAATCGCAAAATAAGGGAAATAACTCAGCTTTTTCTTCAATTTCATGTTAACTCTATGGGGACAAGTTGCTCTGAACATTTCCAAAGATGTAACTCAATATTAAGGGATATCTGCTGCATCGTAACAAATAACTGGCCTTGGTCTGAGGTGAGGTAGGGTCATCTCAGTCTGTGTTACATCGTTCCAATATCTCACCCCCATAAATGGATTGAATCCTGCTCTTGGAACCTCCCAATACCCAATAATAATGATAATAATATTGTCACAAGTAGGCTTCAATGAAGTTACGGTAAAAAGCCCCTAGTTGCCACATTCCAGCGCCTGTTCTGGGAGGCCGGTACGGGAACTGAACCAGTGCTGCTGGCCTTGCTCTGCATTACAAGCCAGCTGTTTAGCCCACTGTGCTAAACCAGCCCCAGCAGGTTGCTGCCGGCAACCAGGTGCAATGTCGCCCCCGTTACACTTTCACAGAATGTGTGCTATCTGCTCACTTTTTCAGGGGACACAAGCGTTGACAGGATTTCATAAATGTTTCATTGCAAGTTAAATTAATTATAACAACAGTGAGCCTCGTTCCCCACAGGACTGTCTGTCAGGAGAACTGCGAGAGACTTTGGATGTCATCTAATCTCACTCTGCTTTTCAGTCCTTGGTGTGATAACTTGCCACGGTTAATTTGAAGTAAATGGTTGCTGCAGCAAATTATTGCTTAATGACCTGTAGCTCAAGGCTTGTGTAGCTGATGAAAGCTGACACTGCCTTCTCTAAGGGAAAGATTTACCTCTATTCTGTTTAATAGACAAAGTGAGGGTGTAGCAAAGATTGAGAAAATTGGTGGGGACAAGAGAGGCTGAACCTATACAGCGTCTTTCATAACCTCAGGATGTCCGACAGCCTGTGAAATTAATAACGTAAGTGTTAAAGTATAAATTAATAACGTAAGTGTTAAAGTATGGACTCTGTTGTAATTTTGGAAATGCGGCTGTAAATTTGTGCACAGCAGGCTCCCACCAAAAATAATGAACCAGTGTTAAGCGCTGTTTGAGGAATAAATATTACCCAGGACAACAGGGTCAATTCCTCATCGAAGAATTATCATAGAAGGAGGCCACTTGGCCCATCGAGTCTGCACCGACCCGGTGAAGGAGCACCCAACCTAGGCCCCCTCCCCCGCCCTTTCCCCACAACCAGACAGTAAAGGGGCAATTTAGCATGGCCAATCCACCTAACCTGCACATCTTTGGGCTGCGGGAGCAAACCGGAGCGCCCGGAGGAAACCCACGCAGACACGGGGGAGAACGTGCAAACTCCACACAATCACTCACGGCTGGAATCGAACCCGGGTGCCTGTCGCTGTGAGTGAGCAGTGCTAACCACAGTGCCACAGTGCTGTGAGCATCTCTTCTGCTCTTCTTCATGATACGAGCCATAATTAAGCAACTCTCAAACAGCAAGAATGCTCCGTGAAAAGAGAGAGAGAGAAATTCCTTGGGACATTTTACTATATTAAAGCTGCTGTATCACTCACGTTGGAGTTATGTAGAACTTTAGTGAGGCCACAGCTGGAGCACTGTGTGCAGTTCTGGTCGCCACATTACAGGAAGGATGTGACTGCACTGGAGGGGGTGCAGAGGGGATTCACCAGGATGTTGCCTGGAATGGAACATTGAAGTTATGAAGAGGTTGGATAGGCTTGGGTTGTTTTCGCTGGAGCAGAGAAGACTGAGGGGCGACCTGATCGAGGTGTACAAGATTATGAGGGGCATGGACAGGGTGGATAGGGAACAGCTGTTCCCCTTAGTTGAAGGGTCAGTTACGAGGGGAAACAAGTTCAAGGTGAGGGGAGGGAGGTTCATGGTGGGGGGGGGGGGGTGGATTTGAGAGAAAACCTTTTTACCCAGAGGGTGGTGACGGTCTGGATCGCACTGCCTGGGAGGGTGGTGGAGGTGGGTTGACTCACATCCTTTAAAAAGTACCTGGATGAGCACTTGGCACGCCATAACATTCCAGGCTATCGGCCAAATGCTGGCAAATGGGATTAGGTAGGCAGGTCAGGGTCTTTCAGGCAGCGGTGCAGACTCAATGGGCCGAAGGGCCTTTCCTGTACAGTAGTGATTCTGTGATTCTGTATCAATTGAACCTGTTCTCGGTAACTGGTCATTCACCCAGGGACCTTGGTGGGATCTTGCTGCATGCAGATGGCTGAGGCAGTTCATAGAATCATAGAATTTACAGTGCAGAAGGAGGCCATTCGGCCCATCGAGTCTGCACCGGCTCTTGGAAAGAGCACCCTACCCAAGGTCCACACCTCCACCCTATCCCCATAACCCAGTAACCTCACCCAACACCAAGGGCAATTTTGGACACTAAGGGCAATTTATCATGGCCAATCCACCTAACCTGCACATCTTTGGACTGTGGGGGGAAAACTGAGCACCTGGAGGAAATCCGCGCAGATACGGGGAGAACATGCAGACTCCGCACAGACAGTGACCCAAGTTGGGAATCGAACCTGGGACCCTGGAGCTGTGAAGCAACAGTGCTGTCCACAATGCTACCCAAATTGAAAATTGCTTATTGTCACAAGTAGGCTTCAATGAAGTTACTGTGAAAAGCCCCTAGTCGCCACATTCCGGCGCCTGTTCGGCGAGGCTGGTATGGGAATCGAACCGTGCTGCTGGCCGGTCTTGGTCTGCTTTCAAAGCCAGCGATTTAGCCCACTGTGCTAAACCAGCCCCACATCAGCTGCCATTGTGCTTTAGAGTAAATATTTGTAGACAAGTGTCTTTGAAATGAATCTGAGCGCGTGGTTGACCTGCACCGCAACATCATTTTGCGTTGTATCCTTTGATACCCAACAGAAATCTTTCACGACTAGTGTTGAAAACTCCAATGGCTCCATCTTCAATAGCGGGATTTCAGATTTCCATTACCTTGATTGTGAAAAAATAGCTTCCTAATTTCACTCCGAAGTTAGCCTGCTGTCATTTTAACTCTGTGTCCCTTTCTTTCATGATTCGCCCACCACACAAAATAGTTTCTCCTTATCTACCCTTTGGGAACCCCTTTTATCATACTAAGCACCCGAGGAGACCATCCCCTCGGCCCCTCGGCCATCTAAACTCAAGGGGTCCATGCAACCCGTCCTCAGCATTGAATCCTCTAAGAGCCGACTTAAACTGGTCACATTTGCTTGAGTTCTGACTCGTCCAAAGCTCATGATCACTTAGCACTGAGAAAGAGATTAATGCTACCGTGGGCAGCATGGTAGCACAGGTGGCTAGCGCTGTGGCTTCACAGCGCCAGAGTCCCGGGTTCGATTCCCGGCTTGGGTCACTGTCTGTGCGGAGTCTGCACGTTCTCCCCGTGTCTGCGTGGGTTTCCTCCGGGTGCTCCGGTTTCCTCCCACAGTCCAAAGACGTGCAGGTTAGGTGGAGTGGCCATGATAAATTGCCCTTCGTGACCAAAAAGGTTAGGTGGGGTTATTGGGTTACGGGGATAGGGTGGAAGCGAGGGCTTAAGTGGGTCGGTGCAGACTCGATGGGCTGAATGGCCTCCTTCTGCACTGTATGTTCTATGTACTGTTGTAAAATCTCAACCAGTCTTACTTCCCCAGCAACAATCCTCACCCCCCGTCCACGCATCCCTCATGATTTTGTTGCAAGGACCAGCTGACATAAACAAATAAAGACGTGCCACTCAATTTCATTTCCGTGCATGTCTAAAGCTACAGCAACTGAAATCAAAGTTATAAATAAACATAAGGTGCCTGAGGCTCCTCGCTGTCTGTTGCTGTTTGAGTCCCCGTGTTCCATGTGATGCAATAATAAGTGTAGTGTGCAGGGGCATGGTCAGAGGCTGCTGTGTACTGGCAGCTCATTCACTCACTGTGGACTGTCACTCATCTCACTGCCTGGGACAGGCCGACTTGTGTCACCTTCCCGCTCCGAGCCACTGCCCGCTCTCCCCACCTGCCGCTGCAAGGATTCACAAGTTGATGCTCAACCTGTTAGGCTGCCCCCTTGGCCGTCAAGTCCTGGGGTAGGGGTCGAAACCTGGAGCATCTGGCCCGGAGACAGATACACCACCCAGTACACCACTCCCGAGAGTAGGATTAGGGACCAGGCATACAAAGTGATCATTAATAAATCCAGTACAAAACCTGAGAGAATATTCTTTCCCCAGAGAGTGGTGAGAATGTGGGATTCACTATCACAGGGAATGTTTCAGGTGAATAGCGTTGGCGCATTTAAGGGGAAGCTAAATAAACACATGAGTAGAAAGGAATAGAAAGATATTGTGAGAATGGATGCTTTAAAAATATTTTCAGGAAATGTTCTGTTATTCTGTAAAGAAGGGTTTGTGTGTGTGTGTGCACGCGTGTGTGTGTATGTGTGTAAATTATTTAATTAAGCTGGCGAAAGGTTACTGGAGACTGGAGGTTATCTGGGAGGATTAAGTTAAAGAACAAAACATAGAAAACATGGAAAATAGGTGCATGAGAGTAGGCCATTCGGCCCTTTGAGCCTGCACCACCATTCAATATGATCAGGGCTGATGATGCAAATGAAGTATCCCACTTCCGTTTTCTCTCCGTACCCCATGACCCCTTTAGCCACAAGGGCCACGCCCAGTTCCCGCTTGAATATATCCAGGGAACCGGCCCCAACAGCTTTCTGTCGTAGAGAATTCCACAAGTTCACAACTCACTGAGAGGCAAAGTTCTTTCTCATCTCAGTCCTGAATGGCTGACCCCTTATTCTTAGGCTGTGACCCCTAGTTCTGGACGTCCCCGACATCGGGAACATTCTTCCCGCATCAAGCCTGTCCAGTCCCATCAGGATTTTATATGTTTCTGTGAGATCCTCTCTCATTCTTCTAAACTCCAGTGAGTAGAAGCCCAGTCGATCCAGTCTTTCTTCATATGTCAGTCGTGCCGCCCTGGGATTTAGTCTCGTGAACCTTCACTGGACACCCTCTGAAGTGTGGGGGGAGGGTCCTGAGATGAGACCCCTTAAAATCGGATAGCTAGGATAACACTAAAATAGCTGTACATAAGTTAGTTATCATAGAAAGTATATCCAGTAATCATTATTAACCATTAAACAAGGATTCTTAGAACATAGCAGTAACAAGCATTTAAACTCTTGCTAATAGTAGTGGCTGCAATGTATGATGGGATTTAATCTAGCTAACTTGACCACATTCCTAAGACAGACAGAATCAGACAGAAATAATGTGCTCAGCGGGAACACAATCAGTGGCAGCAGTTCTTATTAGCAGCTCCAGCACCGTACACCCAGATAGACAATGGTACAGCCAGGAATCACACGAAGATAAGGGAAATGGGAGTAGGGGAGAGCAAGAGACAGCGGATGCGGGGGTTTTGAAAATCAACAGATGGCCAGAGAACAGAACAGGGCTAAATCAAGTAATGATCACGCAGTCACCATATTGCCTATGAGGAATTGAACAAATGAATGTGATATAAAATGGGATAATTAGTTAGAATAATGTAGAGGATAGAGCTGGTCTGATGGTAGTGAGTTAGCATTGTAATGAACAATGGAATTAAGCAAAGCATGGCCAGGAAGGGGGGAGGGGAGCCTCGTGCAGAGATGGTGAAAAGAATGCTGGGTAACAAGAGGCCCCAGGGTTGAGGAATGCGAAGTGAGCCAATCAGGATATATGGCCAGGTCAGGAGGTGTACAGGATGACCAATGGGAATCTTGTATGTGAAACTTGATGCCATTTCAATGATATGTATAGAAGATCTCTTTGTCCTCTGTCTCACTCGGCTCTGGAAGTTTCAGGAGACTGTATGTGTCCTGAAGAGGGGGTCAGCCTTGCAAGTTGTTTAAAAATAAATAATACCATACCGACAGATCCCTCTCGCGTTTTATTGAGACCAGACTGACAGCAAAAGAATCGGGATTATCATTTAAAGTAAAACTCATTGGTCAAGGTATAATCTACAGGATTGGATTGAGTCCAAATGGGGTGGGCTACTGATTTTTGGAAATTGTATAACTGTTGAACCTAAAGCAATGTAAAGCAGAGTGGTTTTGGCGTTTATCCAAATCACTCTCCCTCGTACGTTGAACCAAGCTTGGAAAGTAAAGCCGTCTTAACCAGAGTTGCTGTCTCCACGAGCCTTTGTGTTAGCTGAACTGCAATTAGGTGGGGAGATCCTGCACGTAAAAGGTAGCTTAATACTCAGTCTCTGGAAACGCTCCTACAGGTTGTGACCCTGCTCGCAGCGCCAAACTTCGCTCTCCATGTTTGAACCCACTGTCGTAACTTGTACCTCTGGTTAGTTTGAAGATGTCCACCACAACACAGGCTGCTTGTCAGTCTCCCAGCGATGCGTAAAGCTCCTGTGATTAAGTTGGAAAACCTGCCTGCTCGTGGCGGGCCTTCAATTAAAGTCACTAACAAGCCAATTGACACCAATTGTTTCTGAGTCCACTGGGATTTAACGGGAGCCTCAGGAGTTAAATGGGAGCTTTCCCATGCCCTCCAGTCCTGAAACTCTGCTGGGTCTGCTGGCAGGGAACACCTCGCTGTGCCTGATTGATGGATCTGTTATGGGGACGAGGGGGAAGAGGGTGTCAAAAAAAGCCACCACCTTGCCCCCTCCCCCCTCCCCCTCCAGTGAATTAGAAGAAATGGCAGGAGAAACCTCTTCACACAGAGAGTCATGCATAGAATTCATAGAATTTACAGTGCAGAAGGAGGCCATTCAGCCCATCGAGTCTGCACCGGCTCTTGGAAAGAGCACCCTACCCAAGGTCAACAACTCCACCCTATCCCCATAACCCAGTAACCCCACCCAACACTAAGGGCAATTTTGGACACAAAGGGCAATTTATCATGGCCAATCCACCTAACCTGCACATCTTTGGACTGTGGGAGGAAACCGGAGCACCCGGAGGAAACCCACGCACACACGGGGAGGATGTGCAGACTCCGCACAGACAGTGACCCAAGCCGGAATCGAACCTGGGACCCTGGAGCTGTGAAGCGATTGTGCTATCCACAATGCTACCATGCTGCCTGTAGAATTAATTTGTAGTGATTGGATAGTTGGGCGACGTGTTGTGGTATGACACTGGGATGGGTAAATGTGAGTGGTACTATGTCACAGCATCACCGAATTGTTACGGTGCAGAAGGAGGCCATTCGGCCCATCGTGTCTGCACCGGCTCTCCAGATGAGCATCATGACTTTGTGCCATTCTCTTGCCTCTTCCCCGTACATTGTTTCTATTCAAATAATAATCTGATGCCCCCTTGAATGCCTCGATTGAACCTGCCTCCACCACACTTTCAGGCAGTGAATTCCAGATCCTGAGCCACTCACTGTGCGAATCGGTTTTTTCTCACATCACATTTGCCTCTTTTGCCGATCACTCTAAAACCTGTGCCCTCTCGTTCTTGATTCTTTTACGAGCGGGAACAGTCCCCCCCCCCCCGTCTAATCTGTCCAGCCCATCATGATTTTGAACATCTCTAATCAAATCTCCTCTTAGCCTTCTTCTCTCCAACTCCCAACCTCTCCAATCTATCCTCATCACTGAGGTTTCTCATCCCTGGAACCATTCTATAAACCTCTTCCGCTCTCTCTCTAATGTGTTCACCTCCTTTCTATAGTGTGGAGCCCAGAACTGTGCACAATATTCCAGCTGGGCTCTAGCTAGTGTCGTGTATAAGTTCAGGGTAACCTCCTCGCTCAATGCCACTATTCTTAAAGACCAGAATACTCTCTGCTTCATCAACTTCTCCATCCACCTGTCTTGTCACCTTTGATGACCTATTCACAAATACACCCAGCTCCCTCTGCATTCCTTTCAGAATTTTACCTCTTATTTTATATTGTCTCTCCATGTTCTTCTTACCATCACCTCACACTTCTCCGCATTGAACTCCATCTGCCACCTGTCTGCCCACTCCACCAACCTGTCCTCAGGTGCGGGGGCAAGCACCAAGATGGGGCTGAATGGTCTGCTACTTCTTTGACATCGCTGGTGGTGAATGAGCTAAAAGCTTTCCCCTCCAAAATACGTGCGGATATTTTCAGCTCTCAACAATATATTTCAACGATGCAAGGATCAAAAGATGTCAGAATGTTGTTAATTTAATAAAACGCTGAGATCCTTGCAAGGCGTTTTGCCAGTTACTGTGATCGAGACTGTGATAATATAATTAAATTCCACATTGTGAAAGGTCACGGTTATTGCTGTTTCTTTTAGTTAAGTGGTCAACTAGCTGATACACTCAGAACAAAATCAAAGCAGTACTCAGTTCAAGCTGTGTTGGAGCGTGTCGTCAGGAGACTGGAGGGTCAACTGAAAAGTTCAAGACCGAGACTGATTATTGTTTGGAAAGATGTGAAGGGAAGAAAGGAAACAGGAGCGGGCGTACGCACTACGACCCCACGGGCCTACTTCCAAGTAGTCCAAGGTGTGCAGGTCAGGTGGATTGGCCATGATCAATTGCCCCTTAATGTCCAGGGGTCAAAGGGGTCAAGGGTTATTGGGATAGGGCAGGGAAGTGGGCTTCGGTGGAATGCTCTTTCAGAGGATCAGTGCAGACTAGATGGGCTGAATGGCCTCCTTCTGCACTGTAGGGATTCTATGAGTCATCCTTTACTGAACTTTAATAAGAATCTTTATTGTCACACGTAGGCTTACATTAATTAGGGGCTGTTTAGCACAGGGCTAAATCGCTGGCTTTGAAAGCAGACCAAGGCAGGCCAGCAGCACGGTTCACTTCCCGTAACAGCCTCCCCGAACAGGCGCCAGAATGTGGCGACTAGGCTTCACAGCTCCAGGGTCCCAGGTTCGATTCCCGGCTTGGGTCACTGTCTGTGCGGAGTCTGCACATTCTCCCCGTGTGTGCGTGGGTTTCCTCCGGGTGCTCCAGTTTCGTCCCGCAGTCCAAAGATGTGCAGGTTAGGTGGATTGGCCATGCTAAATTGCCCTTAGTGTCCAAAAAGGTTAGCTGGGGTTACTGGGTTACGGGGATAGGATGCAGGCATGGGCTTAAGTTGGGTGCTTTTTCCAAGGGCCACTGCAGACTCGATGGGCCAAATGGCCTCCTTTAGCACTGTAAATTCTATGATAATGGTGTTTGCGACGTTGACCATTGGGATTCCTGCTACATCACTGGCTGGTCTAGTTTTCGCTTGCTAATCAAGAAGTGAAGATGCTCCTTCCAATGAAGTATGATGCTCATACTGTTTAACATCAGGTAACTTTCAACTGTATGTGTCAGCTGCAGCTCAGTTGGTGGCACTCTCCCCACTGAATCACAAGGTTCCAGGTTCAAGTCTCGCTCCAGGACTTATGCACAAATATCAAGGCTGACACTTCAGCTCACTGACTCTGATATCTCTGAAACTTCTTGTCCTGGGCGCTGTGGGGAGTGAGGTGCACAAAGAGCTAATCACCAGGGCCTGTGCTGTTGTGGGAGCCTGGACTTACTGGTCTTTCCTGAACTGATGTTCTCCCTCTTAATGGTGTGGTGTGAGATAGCACGGTAGCATAGTGGTTAGCACAGTTGCTTCACAGCTCCAGGGTCCCAGGTTCGATTCCTGGCCGGGTCACTGCCTGCGCGGAGTCTACACGTTCTCCCCGTGTCTGCGTGGGTTTCCTCTGGGTGCTCCAGTTTCCTCCCACAGTCCAAAGATGTGTGGGTTAGGTGGATTGGCCGTGATAAATTGCCCCTTAGTGTCCAAAAAATGTTAAGTGGGGGGTTACTGGGTTACGGGGATAGGGTGGATACATGGGCTTGAGTAGAGTGCTCTTTGTAGGGGGCGGTGCAGACACGATGGGCCAAATGGCCTCCTTCTGTACTGTAAATACGATGATTCTATGATTCTATGAGAGTGAGTGTGTTAGAGAGTGTGACTAGGTGTGAGCCACATGTGCACATGCACACACAAACGCGCAAAGCTAGTGTTAGTTAAACTCAACTCCTGAGTTTGGCCCTGGTTGCCACCTTCCCCTGACGACCAGGGCTTGGGGTCTAATCTGTCTCTCCCGACTTCTGCCTCCGAAGCAAAAAGGCAAAATCGGTTTTATTCGTTCGCTCTGCTGCTTTGCACTTTTTAATGGTCGATTTTATTGATCCTTTAAAAAATATATCAATTTATCGCTTTTACATTGATTTTTTTTTTTGCTCAGCAAGTTGTTTATATTTTCTTCACACTGCGACTTTAAAAAGAAAATTCCTGTTCAATGTTGCTGCTGGGTTTCTTGCTGATGGGGAATGAAAGGGGCGGGATTCTCTGACCCCCCCCCCGCTGGGTTGGAGAATGGCCGGGGGGGTGGCGTGAATCCCGCCCCTGCCGGCCGCTGTATTCTCCGGTGCCGGAGATTCGGCGGGGGCGGGAATGGCGCCGCACCGGTCGGTGGTCGCTCGCAGAGGGCAATTCGGCATGGCCAATCCACCTAACCTGCACATCTTTGGACTGCGGGACGAAACCGGAGCACCCGGAGGAAACCCACGCAGACACAGGGAGAATGTGCAAACTCCACACGGACAGTGACCCAGAGCCGGGATCGAACCTGGGACCTCAGCGCCGTGAGGCAGCTGTGCTAACCCACTGTGCCACCGTGCTACCCAAAGTCAGTCATTACTTAATGCAAAGTGTTATTTTTGGATGTTGCTGTCCAGATGTTACAAAGGTTGAGGTTGAAAGAAACAGAGCTGGTTGCGAAATATGAACAACTGAGTTGTACACCATTGTCTGATGAAGCCATGGTTGTGAAATGTATCATCCTGAAACCAAGGTGCCAAGTTGGCACTGCCAGGGTGCCCAGGTGGCACCAGCAGTGCCAGGGCACCAGCCTGCCCCAAAGGGCACGCAGCTGGGAGCCTCCAATCCCCTTGGAGACCCCCATGAGTGCCGTTCCGTCTGGTCCCCGTTTGTGGAGACCAGCACCAACTGCCGCTCACTCGAGGTCTTCGATGTGAAGGGACAGAATCCCAGAGCCTCAGGTACCTCGGGAACCTGCACATTGGACTGAGGCTTATTGCCTCGCTCTAATATGCAGATTTGCCAAAAACTGATCCCGCCCACAGTGGGCAGGATTTACACATCGCAACGTCCCTCGAGGCCACGCTGAATCTCACGAGGCGTTGTGAGCGGGGTAGATCCCGGGAGTGGGGTTTCCTGGCTTTGAGCGGCCATGCTGTGCGCGGTAAGCTGCTTTTCATGCGCAGCGTGGCTGTTGGATCGCGCCCACAGAGTAAAAAGGCCAAGAGGTTTTGTTAAACGTATACTAACAGTTCAGCCCACTCTGACAATGGTTCCCAATTGGTGACCTGAACTTTGAGGGAGGGGGGGGTTTAAGCGTGGGGGCTACAGAACAGAGGAACAGGCCATTCAGCCCATTGGGCCTGCTCCATTATTTAATATGATCATGACTAATCAGACACTTCAATATCTTTAACACACACTGGGAAATGAAAATGAAAATCGCTTATTGTCACGAGTAGGCTTCAATGAAGTTATTGTGAAAAGCCCCTAGTCGCCACATTCCGGCGCCTGTTCGGGGAGGCTGGTACGGGAACGGGTATGGGTGAGATCTTCTGGCAATTTATGGCGACAGCATCTTCCAGGACCACCGACTGCGCACCCCCACCGCTGGGTTTTGGCGGCATGGGGTGACTTCAATGGGCGATCCCATTGCCGAAAGACCCCACCGCAACGACGAGCCACCTCCTGCCGCTGGGAAATTCCAGAGAATCTTGCCCACTATGCCCATGCCCCGTAGGTTATTGTCAGTCAGAAACAAATCGATCTCTACCTCAAACATACTCAATGACTGAGCTTCCATAACCCTCTGGGATTGAGTATTCCAAAGATTCACAACCCTCTGTGTAAAGAAATTACAAGTGGCATTTTGTATTGTGTCGGTTTCAATGAGACCGTTCTTCAAAGCTCTGGAGAACGCAGGCCCAGTTTTCCCAATCCCTCTTCATTAGGCAGTCCCGCCACTCCCGGAATAGGTCCGGAAATAGGAGAAGCACCGGGGTCCCCGATTTCTCTGCCTGGCCCCGTGATTCTCCCACCGGGGAACCAAAATGCTCCTTGACTGGAACGATTTTGCTGGGCACTTTTGCTTTGAGTTGGTGGGTTTTTTTTAGAACAGTACAGCACAGAACAGGCCCTTCGGCCCTCGATGTTGTGCCGAGCAATGATCACCCTACTCAACCCCACGTATCCACCCTATACCCGTAACCCAACAAACCCCCCCTTAACCTTACTTTTTTTTAGGACACCACGGGCAATTTAGCATGGTCAATCCACCTAACCCGCACATCTTTGGACTGTGGGAGGAAACCGGAGCACCCGGAGGAAACCCACGCACACACAGGGAGGACGTGCAGACTCCGCACAGGCAGTGACCCAGCCGGGAACCGAACCTGGGACCCTGGAGCTGTGAAGCATTTATGCTAACCACTATGCTACCGTGCTGCTGTTGTGATGAGGGTTATTAAACATTGTTTAGTATAGCCCTGAGCTATACAAGGACCTGGCTCCTTGTTGCTGGTTAGGATGCAATTGCTTTAATGGCAGTGTTTGCAGTGCATTCAAACAGTTCAAATTCTTTAATCCAGGACAGTTTTCTAGTTTTTGAACCAAACGTTGGAAAGCGTGTTTGTGCCAGCTGATCTGTGCTCTGGGCAATGGCCCAGTCTTCATTTTGTGAGCCAGCCTTGGCTCAGCCGTCAGCACTCCCTTACCTCTGGGTCAGAAGGTGTTTCACTCCAGAAACCTGAGCACAAAATCGGGGCTGACTCGGCAGCGCAGTACTGAGGGAGTGCTGCATCTTTCCGAGGCCCAGTCTCTCCAATGGGACGTCAAGCGGCGGCCCCGCCCTTCCTTCGCAGCTGGATGTGAAAGATTACGCAGCCACCATCTTGAAGGTAAGATGAAGATTCCTGGCCAAAAACGCATCCCTCAAATAATAACGAAAGACTTGGCCCTTTATCCCATTGCTGTTTGTGGGATCTTGCTGTGCAATTTGTCTGCTGTATTTTTCCGACATTACGACAGAGGCTACACGGACAAAAAAAAATGTAAAGCAGGCGTTTGCTTATCCGGCTTCACTCCAGTACCAACGCTGCCTGGGGCTGACCAGGAAGCACGTCATAAACAACCTCTTCCAGTTGTTTCATTCTCGTTCCCGGGCAAATCATCTGCTGTGTTTACTGACTTCCAGCACTTTGGGACACCCCGGTGGAGACATGAAAGGGGCTATATAAATGCAATTAACTTATTTTATTCACACAGTGGGGAGCGTAGACGCATTCTGGAGCATTACAAGACTTCTATCCAAGTGGCAGCGGCAGAATCAGCAGGTCGTCACGATTACCTGCCCATGAGTCTTCCGCGGGGAGTGCAAGTCTTAGAACAGTACAGCACAGAACAGGCCCTTCGGCCCTCAATGTTGTGCCGAGCAATGATCACCCTACTCAAACCCACGTATCCACCCTATACCCGTAACACAACAACCCCCCCCCTTAACCTTACTTTTTAAGGACACTACGGGCAATTTAGCATGGCCAATCCACCTAACCTGCACATCTTTGGACTGTGGGAGGAAACCGGAGCACCCGGAGGAAACCCACGCACACATGGGGAGGACGTGCAGACTCCACACAGTATTACGTCCTGACGAGTGTTCCCAGAGGCTGGATTTTTCAAGCCCCCTCCCCGCTCGCCACAGCGGGTTTTCCAGAGGAGGAGGCAGCTCACCATTGCCTGCCGTCAATGGCCGTTTGCGTTGCTCGCTGGCTGCACCACTGCCTCCGCCAGGGAGCCTGGGGGGGGGGGGGGGGGGGGAGTTTCCTTCAATGGGACTGGAAGATCCTGGACCTGTGAACCATGTGGAGGGTTTACCAATCCCGCCCAGATGGTGGTCAGCAGATGGAGCTCGAAACAACAGGGAGATTTTCAGGCGAACGGCCTGGACGCATTCGCGGGAAAGCTAGATATAAACGAGGGACAAAGGAATAGAAAGATGTGCTCGCAGGGGAAAGATGAAGTGAAGTAGGAAATGAAAATGAAAATCGCTTATTGCCAAGAGTTGGCTTCAATGAAGTTAATGTGAAAAGCCCCTAGTCGCCACATTCTGGCGCCTGTCTGGGAAGGCTGTTACGGGAAGGCTGGAAAAGCACTGGGGCGGATAGGTTGGGCCAAATGGCCTGGTCCTGCGATGTAGCACAGTGGTTAGCACCGCCGCCTCACAGTGCCAGGGGGCCCGGCTCAATTCCAACCTCGGGTGGCTGTCGGTGAGGAGTCTGCACGTTCTCACCGTGTCTGTGTGGGTTTCCTCCGGTTTCCTCCCACGGTCCAAAGATGAGCAGGTTAGGTGGATTGGTCATGCTAAAATTGCCCCTCAGTGTCCAAAAAGTTAGGCGGGATTGTGTGGTTGCAACGATAGGATGGGAGAGTGGACCTTGGTGGGGTGCTCCTTCAGATGGTCAGTGTAGGTAAGGCGGGCCGAATGGCCTCCTTCAGCACTGTAGGGATTCTATGAAATACTATGTAATAAATATGAGATAGCCAGAGAACTGGATCAAATGACAGGCAGTGTAAGATATGGGGCGGGATTCTCCCCTACCCGGCGGGGCGGGGGGTCCTGGCATGGCGGAGTGGCGCCAACCACTCCGGCGTCGGACCTCCCCAAAGGTGTGGAATTCTCCGCACCTTTAGGGGCCAAGCCCTGACATTGAGGCCTTTCGCCGGTTCGCGCATGCGCCGGTGCGTCAGCTGCCGCGCCCCCACCCCAGGACCCCGGGGGCCCACTCGCGCCGCTGATCCCGCCGCCACCCGAGGTGGTTCAAACCACGGCGGCGGGATTGGCCTCTCAGCGGTGGGACTTTGGCCCATCGCGGGCCGGAGAATCGCCGCAGGGGGCTCGCCGATCGGCGGGGCGTGATTCCCGCCCCCGCCAATTCCTGGGTGGCGGAGAATTTCTGCCACGGCGGGGGCGGGATTTTCGCCGGCCCCGGGCGATTCTCCGACCCTGCTGGGGGGTGGGGGGTCGGAGAATTTCGCCCATGGTCACAGGAAAAGAGCATCACATTCAGCCCCTTGAACCTATTTGGCCATTCAGCTAGATCATGGCTGATCTGTATCTTAACTCCAATTACCCACCTTGGTTCTGTGACCCTTCATTCCCTTACACAACAAACTATCAATCTTCAATCGGCTAGCAGCCTCAGCAGCTCTTTGGGGGCGGGAGTTCCACTCCCCTGCGTGTGAAGAATTGCTTCCTGACGTCACCCCTGAACAGTCTGGCTCCAGATTAATTCTATTCCTCCTTGTTCTGAATTCCCCCACCAGAGTTTTCCTCTATCTACCCTGTCAACTCCATTAATCATCTTAATCACCTTGATTATCTCACCCCTTAGACTTGCATACTCAGGGGAATTCAAGTCCGCACAAGCGGCTCAGGAAGAGTTAGTCTGACTGTTTGTCCTTGTCCTTGACCACTCTCCCGGCCATTATTCAGCTACAGTCAGGTGAATGTGTGAACACGCACATTGTGATTATGCCAGGTCTTGACCGTCTCCTGCATTCCTGTGATTCAGTGCACACTCTTGTCTTACTGGCTGTACACCCAGGGGTTTAATATGTCGATGAATCTGCTGCTGTAACATCTGCTTCTCATCAAACGCGTGTACACGAAGCTGGACAAGATGCTGCCACCCCGAGCCAATTCTGCTGAATTGACATCGGCTCCCAATGGCTCTTTTCAGAAAGGTAGAAGCACCTGGTTACGGTCCCGTGCAGTAAGACAGTCGTTAAT
Organism: Scyliorhinus canicula; assembly: GCF_902713615.1. Taxonomy (NCBI): domain Eukaryota; kingdom Metazoa; phylum Chordata; class Chondrichthyes; order Carcharhiniformes; family Scyliorhinidae; genus Scyliorhinus; species Scyliorhinus canicula. Next base: position 7,146,884 of record NC_052161.1, read on the forward strand.
ATCAGCTTAAGGTGCATTTCTCAGATATATTTATCCTTTAAAAAGTCGGTAAGGGGCAGAAACTCTGTTCTGGCAGAATCAGTGACGGGCTATTGGACACAGGTGTTGTTTCAGACAGAATAACAATTGAGTGAAAGAATAGGATGTTGAATTATATCCAATACAACTTCCATTCAAACACTGATATCAACAGCATGATCCGGGAGGCCATTCAGTTCATCTGGTCCGTACTGGCCCTCTGAAAAAGCAATCCACTTAGTTCCATTTCCCTGCCTTTTAAGGAAGAAAGATTTGCATTTCGAAAGCACCTTTAATGCTCTCTTCTTCGAATAGCGGCTGCAATTTTTGTATCCACTTGAGAGGGCCTCCACTTAATGAATCATGTGAAAGACAGCGGGCTGGATTCACCAGTTCTGAGACTAAGTGTTGACGCCAGTGGAGTAACTGTGGCGTTTAACGATGGCAAACTCAGCGCCGAACCCTCACCGATCCTGTGACCGATGACGGGCTAGCTGCCGCGCCGAGTAAAACACTCGGTCTCCAAGATAAAAAAAAGGCTGGAGAATGGCCGGGTCTGTGGCCACGCATAGCGACGCCCATGAGCGGACCCGACCTGCCAAATACTGTGCCCCTGGCCAACCCCCACCAGACCGCCCCCCGCCCTCGCGGAAGCCTCTCCAGCCAGCAGCACGGCATCTGCCGGCCGGAGCGAGTCGCCGCATACGCGGGAGTGCCAGTGCGTGCTGGCGTCATCCCCGCGCACATGGAGTCACTTCCGCAGCGGGAATGGCGGATGACCACGGCCTCCGGTGCCGAAGGAATAGAGTGCCCCCATGCCACAGGCCCGCCCGCAGATTGGTGGGCGGGGCAGGCCACCGTGGGGGCACCTCCCAGGGCCAGATCCCCCCGCGACCCCCCCCCCCCCCCAAGAACCCCGGAGCCCGCCCGCGCCTCCAGGTCCCGCCGGTAAGGGACCAACTCCAATTACCGCCGGCGGGACCGGAATAGAACGGGCGGAACTTCACCCATCGCGGGCCGGAGAATCCGGACAGCCCCAGGGCCCATTGAGGCTCGCCGGACCCCGCCATTCTCCGAGGCAGGAGGCGCGACTCGCGCCGGGACCGGTTTTTGGGCAGCGGGAGAATTGGGAGGACGGCGGGGGTGGGATTCACGCTGACCCCTGCCGATTCTCCCACCCGGCGGGGGGTTGGAGAATCCCTTCCCATAATCCCAGACAAGCTCATATCAAATCTCCAAAACCTAGAACTTGGCTCCTCCCTCTGCAACTGGATCATCGACTTCCTGACCCATAGACCACAATCAGTAAGGATAAACAATAACGCTTCCTCCACGATAGTCCTCAATACCAGGACTCCGCAAGGCTGCATACTGAGCCCCCTACTCTACACACATGATTGTGTGGCAAAATCTGGCTCCAACTCCATCTACAAGTTTGCTGATGACACGACCGCAGTGAGTCAGAGTGCAGGAGGGAGATAGAGAACCCAGTGGAGTTGTGTAATGACAACAATCTCTCCCTCAATGTCAGAAAAACTAAGGAGCTGGTCATTGACTTCAGGAAGCAAAGTGTCGTCCACGCCGCTGTCTGCATCAATGATGCCGAGGTGGAGATGGTTGACAGCTTCAAATTCCTAGGTGTGCACATCATCAACAATCTGTCCTGGTCCACCCATGTTGACACCACACCCAAGAAAGCATAACAGCGCCTATTCTTTATCAGGAAACTAAGGAAATTCGTCACGTCTACAATGACTGTTAGCAATTTTTACAGATGCATCAGAGAAAGCATCCTATCTGGCTGCCTCACAGCCTGGTATGGCAACTGCTCGGCCCAGGACCGTAAGAAACTTCAGAGAGTCGTGAACACAGCCCAGTCCATCACACAAACCTGCCTCCCATCCATTGACTCCATCTACACCTCCCGCTGCCTGGGGAAAGCGGGCAGCATAATCAAAGGCCTAAATGACCCTCTTATGGACTGAACTGATCTCTTCACACATCTTCGCTACCGAGTATTACTGCATTCCGTATGCCTCACCCGATGACTATGTCTATGTGTTTACATTGTGTATTTATGTATGTCCTATGTTTTACTTTATTTACGGAATGATCTGTTTGAACTGTATGAGAACAACACTTTTCACGGTACCTCGGTACACGTGACAATAAAACAATCCAATCCAATCCCATCAGGCAGCTGTTCACAAGCAGTAAAGTACCGCTGATAGCAAGGAGACTCTATTGGTGCTTGTTAGATGAGGAATGTTGGCTGAGCATGCGGACAATTACCTGCTCTGAGATCATTAATGGCCACCAGGACAACCAGGAAAACAGTCTGGCCCCTGATTTGTGTTTTATTCAACCAATGGTACCTCCTCCAATGGAGCACATGATAATTTCGCCCCGTGCCTGACTGGGTTTCCTCCGGGTGCTCCGGTTTCCTCCCACAAAGTCCCGAAAGATATGCTTGTTAGCTGATTTGGACATTGTGAATTCTCCCTCTGTGTACCCGAACAGGAGTGTGGCAACTGGGGGATTTTCACAGTAACTTCATTGCAGTGTTAATGTCAGCCTACTTGTGACAATAATAACATAGAACATAGAACATTACAGTGCAGTACAGGCCCTTCGGCATTCGATGTTGCGCCGTCCTGTGAAACCCCTCTATAGTCCCTCTACACTATTCCCTTATCGTCCATATGTCTATCCAATGACCATTTGAATGCGTTTAGTGTTGGCGAGTCAACTACTGTTGCAGGCAGGGCATTCCACGCCCTTACTACTCTCTGAGTAAAGAACCTACCTCTGACATCTATATCTATCTCCCCTCAATTTAAAGCTATGTCCCCTCGTGCTGGACATCACCATCCGAGGAAAAAGGCTCTCAATGTCCACCCTATCTAATCCTCTGATCATCTTGTATGCCTCAATTAAGTCACCTCAAGATTATTATTATTATTTTTTAAAATTTAGAGTACCCAATAATTTTTTCCAATTAAGGGGCAATTTAGCGTGGCCAATCCACCTATCCTGCACATCTTTTGGGTTGTGTGGGTGAAACCCATGCAGACACGGGGAGAACGTGCAAACTCCTCACGGACAGTGACCCAGAGCCGGGATTCGAACCCGGGTCCTCAGCGCCGTAGGCAGCAAGGCTAACCATTGTTCCACCGTGCTGCCCTCTCAAGATTATTGTGGCAGCCTAGATTACATTTCAAACTATGAGATTATCCTATTTGCAATGAAAGGGTTGCTACTTCCTGTAATAGAAAGATGGAATACAATTGGAACAGGGAGTAGTACGTGTCAATGGAAACCACATAGGAATGAACAACATATTAGAGAACTGATGCGACCATCAATTCACACGAGACAGAGAGTTGAAGTGAACAGTGGCTTTAATTGACTATAACAGTGCCTGCCTGCGACTGCTCTGTTACTGAGAGCCGCCTACAGGGCAGATGCTCTTTATACCTCCCCTCAAGGAGCCAGGGGCGGAGTCCAGAAGGGCACCAACCTGTTACATTCCATGTAGTACAGGACAATGGTCCATAGGTGGAGCCCACATGGGCAACAGCATGGTACAATGTAGTACAGTGGTGAATGGTTACTATAATATACTATAATACTATAACAAGAACATACATGGAGAGGATAGTGAGTGAGCAACAGATATCGAGTGGAGCGAGGGGGGATATCAAATGCGTGGACATTGAATGAAGTGAGGGTATTAAGGGAGGAGGATATTGAGTTTAACATCACAGTCAGTACCAGGTATTTTGAAAAGTCACACCCAGGTAGGTACAAATCTATTGATAATGACAGTTGTATATTGGGCGGTCGCTAAACTGCTGGAGAAGTGACAATAGTGAGTCCAAAATATCGCAGAAAATCTGTGACATTGCTCCTACAATTTGAATGAATCTTACGTTTGGTTGATATTTTTCCTCAATGCTTCCCCCCCCCCACCACCTCCCCCCCCGACCTCCCACCCCTTACCATTGTATGTTTTCTACAAAAACATCCTCTCAAGGTCATAACATCAAAAAAGCTCATCAATCGTTGAGCATTTCATAAACACTTCATCTTCTTTTGTTGACTTCAGCGTTAGGGTATCGTCTACTCCAGTGGGGAGAGTGTTTGATATTCAAGGTGTGTCCTGCAGTTGCATCTCAAAAGGTAAAAGTTATGAAATATTCCCTCGTCGCAGTCAGAGAAATGCTACGGGTTGACGTCAGTATGTCACTGCATCTAAATCATTCTCTTCCTGCGAGATGTGTAACACAAGGCCCCAGAGTACAGGACAATCGCGAAGACAGACAGAAGCTCTTTGCAAAACCATGGAGCATTTTGGTGAAGATAAATTTGGGTTCGAACAGATGTTTCATCCCTCTTACCTCTGGTGGGAATTAGTGAGCTGTGGTTTGTTCTTGGCTGGAATTCTACTGCTGCGAGTTGACTGCATTATAAATTCCCGTGTTATTCAACATTCCCTTAGTTCAATGAGGACAGTGAGTTACTTTCACAGATCATCAAAATGTTGTCAAGCCTCGACAAAATTAGTGGCCCTCACGCATGACAGTTTGTGAGCTTAGTCTCCAAGTGAAAACAGAAAAAATTTACCAAAAACCTGCATCTCGGTGTCAGCTCCCCTACCTGTAAGCTGCACAGTGAATAACAATTCACTCCCATCTGTACTGTATAGCACGTCAGAGTCAGCTCCTGTCCTGTATACTACACAACGAATAATAATTCGATTCCATCTGTACTGTACAGCATGTTAGTGTCTCAGTGTTAGCTCCTGTCCTGTATACTACACAACGAATAATAATTCAATTCTATTTGTACTGTACAGCATGTTAGTGCCTCAGTGTTAGCTCCTGTCCTGTATACTACACAGTCACTAATAATTTGATTCTATCTGTACTGTACAGCGTGATAGTGCCTCAGTGTTAGCTCCTGTACTGTGTACTGCACGGTGGTTAATAATTCACTCCCATCTCGTAATGTACAGCTTGTAAGAATATAAACATTTTTCGGGAAAAGTCCATTTCAACGAATCAACCTGTCCCTTTTGATTAATTTCAGCTAGTTCCAAGCATTCTCATTTAATCCCTTCCCTTTCCAGCTAAGTGTCTGATTGCCTCTTGAACCCATTTGTGCCGTCAACTTCAATGACCTTCCCTGCTAACTCGCTGCACAACTCAATTGCCCTCAGGGTGACAACATTCTGTCTGACCTCTCTCGTTTGTTCTATTAAGTTCTCCAATGTTAACCACGTCTCCTACGATTTGAACCTTTGTGAACAATTTGCCAGGATCTATCTTTCTCCATTTCAAGCACGTGTCAGGCATCCAAAGAGAACCGGGACCAAAGTTCCACAGCCTTTCTAAACCAATGAAAATATCATCCCTGCAAGCAAGCCAAAGAAACCTTTTAGCTGCCACCCTGTTTGACACTAATACATTGCACCACTGAGGGATTGCTGCTCTGTCAGATGAGATGTGAAACCTTCTGCTTGCTGATGAAGTTCTTGGAAAGAAATTGTTATGTATTCAGCCATAGGGATTTATAATGCACAAACTGTTAAACATGGATCCTTTATTCGCTCCAAGTAGACTCCCTCTGCTGGTATATGTGTGTACAGTAGCCTGAAGTGGACAAAGTGCACAGTGCAATTTTAAATACACTATACTGTTCTCACAGGCAGATTTAAAAGAACCTATGGCCACCATTCACAAAAGAGTTTGGATTCTCCCTGGTGTCCCAACCAATACTTACCTCTCACGCAAAAACCATAGAAAGACAGATTATCTGATGATTATTCTTATCTGTGGGAGTTTACTGGGTGCAGATTGGCTATCATGTTTCCCACATTATAACAATTACATTACAGGTAATTTATTGGTTGGCGAATACTTGGGGATATCCTGAGGTTGTGAAAGGTGCTATATAAATGCAAGACTTTCTTTTCTTTATAAATCTGCACAAACAATTAGGGGCTTATGAAAATTCTGAAGCCAAAGAAATATGTTTTTTCTTGAAGTAACAACATTTCGAAGCTTCAACTCCTTTCACTGTCATTCAAGCAAATCAGGAATGGCATATTTAAGAAACTGCGATAGGGGAATATTTTTCAATTTTTAATGTGACTTCTACTTTGTTGTCAAAATCCATTAAAAAAAACTTGCAAACCAGAGCAGCTCACAGTGAGGAACATTTGACTTTGAAAATGCTCAAAACAAATTGCAGTGGAAAGAGCAGAGTCATTGGACGTGTTTCCTTGCTGCGCTGGTAAATCAGGTTGCTGTGTCGGGAGAACACCCTGACCCTGAACAAGTGTAATCGGTGGAAACTCCAGAGCAGGTCAAGGACTGGGAATCCTCTGGCGAGTTACACTCTCCCTGACTCCCCAAAACCTCTCCAGCATCTCCAAGACACATGTCAGGAGTGTGATGGAATACTCTCCACCCACCTGAATGGGTGCAGCTCCAACAATAATTATAATCTTTATTATTGTCACAAGTAGGTAGCACGGTAGCATTGTGGACAGCACAATTGCTTCACAGCTCCGGGGTCCCAGGTTCGATTCCCGGCTTGGCTCACTGTCTGTGCGGAGTCTGCACGTCCTCCCCGTGCGTGCGTGGGTTTCCTCTGGGTGCTCCGGTTTCCTCCCACAGTCCAAAGATGTGCAGGTTAGGTGGATTGGCTATGATAAATTGCCCTTAGTGTCCAAAATTGCCGTTAGTGTTGGGTGGGATGACTGGGTTATGGGGATAGGGTGGAGGTGTTGACCTTGGGTGGGGTGCTCTTTCCAAGAGCCGGTGCAGACTTGATGGGCCGAATGGCCTCCTTCTGCACTGTAAATTCTATGATTAACACTGCAATGAAGTTACTGTGAAAAGCTCCTAGTGGCCACATTCCAGCACCTGTTCGGGTACACAGAGGGAGAATTCAGAAAGTCCAATCCACCTAACCTGCACATCTTTCGGGACTTGTGGGAGGAAATCGGAGCACCCGGAGGAAACCCGCGCAGACACGGGGAGAACGTGCGGACTCCGCACAGACAGTGACCCAAGCCGGGAATCGAACCTGGGACCCTGGAGCTGTGAAGCAAAAGTAACAACACTCAAGAAGCGCGACATCATCCAGGACAAAGCAGCCCTGCTTGATTGGAACCCCGTTCGTCACCGTGAACATTTACTCTCTCCATCACCGATACACAGTAGCATAAGGTGCAGCTCACCAAGGCTCCTCCAACAGCACCTTCCTAATCCATGACCTCTACCGGACAAGGGCAGTAGTTACATGGGAACACCACCACATGGAAGTTCCCCTCCAAGTCACTCATCATCTTGACTTGGAAATGTATCGGTGTGAAGATGTGGTTGCCGAGATCACATTGAATGGCGGAACAGACTCGGAATACTGAATGGCCTCTTTCTGTTCCTTTCCTAATAAGTGGGGCTTGGGAGTAAATATGTTTCATTAATATCCTTCAGTGTGGGATTGACGGTTGATGCAAAGTTAGCAGTTCCACACTCAGCGACTCAAGTCACGACCAGTGCCTTGTGTCTCACAGCAAGGCTAAGTGCCGGATTGCGGGCAAATTAAAAATGATGGCTTAAAATTCTGAGTGCTGAGAATTATGGAAATACATGGGAGTACTTAGAATGAACAGCACATGAACAAGTGGCCCATGCTGACACCTGCTTCCTCCCACCCCTACATCTCACCCTGTCAACATATCCACCTATTCCCTTCGCCCTTGTGCATTCCAGCTTCTCCTTACAGAAATCTATACGATTCAACTCGCCCTCTCACTGTTAGTAGTGAGTTCCACAAACCCCTCTCTGGGTAAAGAAGTTCCCCCTGAATTCCCTATTGGATTTATTAGTGACTGTCCATATTTATGGCCCCTAATATTTGTCTCCCGCACACAAGAATGAACATCAAAGTAATGCAGACATTCCTTCCTGCATCCTCTCAAGCCTCCCCCCACTTCCCCCCCTCCCGAAACCACCAGCTTCCGGCCGGGAATGGCCTCTTCATTGTTGGAAGCAGATGAAAAATGTGTGTTCGAAATCGCTTTCCAATTCATAAAGCGTAGCCCGGCACAAACGCTGTCACCCGTCTGCCACTGTGCTGGGACTGCTGTCTGACATAAGTGAGTTTGATGTTCCAATCCATTTCCATCTCTCTGCTCCTTGATCTCAGCGATCACTTGCCAACTCGGGACCAAATGAAACAAAGGGAACATTTTTCTTACTGTGCATCAGTAAGACTGGTGCTCAATCAGCATCATCCCTGCGCACAAACTGATGCACAAGAAACGTAGGTGAAGTCCGAAGCGAAAGGCTTTAATCAGCAAGAAGTGAGCCCGGCAGCAGACGCACAGGAAATGGTCTGGCTGCAGGGGAACACGGGTTCTTATACCCTGCCTCGTAGGCGGAGCTACCTTCCTCTTAGCCAATGGGAATACGGAGAACACGATACCTGGATCAATGGGCAGCGAGCCCTCTGCACCAATGGCAGCTCACACTCTCAGGTACCGTAATACCCCTAGTCATACTACCACACAAACGCACCTCAATACTAAGAGTGCGGGAGCTTACCAGCAGCGGTGAGTCACACTCTGTGTTCGTCCTTATTATGATATATTTTAGCATTCCGGCCTTGGGCCTAAAGTGAGATACCGACCAGTCCATGCGAGGTTACGAGGAAAAGGCAGGGGAGTGGGACTAGGTCAGTTACTCTTGCAGAGAACCAGCAGGGATACAACAGGCTGAATGGCCTCCTTCTGTGCTGTGACCATTCCATGATTCTAGAATTCCATTCTAGAATTCCTTTCTGGTCGTACAGTCGTTTTGACGTATGATAATTAACAGGTAGGGCACAATTCTCCAGAACGATTTCTAAGTGCGGTAGCAAGCGGGAACTATCGCGAGCAGGAACTGTCTCGAGCGAGAGCGCAACGAGGCCGGAGAATCGCGGCCATAATGTGTGTCCCACAGGCCTGAAGCATTGGAGAAATCGCAAGCTGATAGATCATTGCCCTGAAACGCCGCCTCTCTTTTTCTCTCAAGGCAGGTTGCCTGGTCTGCTGACCATTTCCAGCAACCCTTTTTGCTCCTATTTCAGTTTTCCAACATCTGCAGCATTTCGCATTTGCGCTGATGGAATTTGTTGTTGCTTCACGGAGATGTCCGCAGGATATGATTCTTTCTGAAAAAGGAATAATGTACTAAGAGAGACCAAAGCAGCCAAAACCTATTCAAATATTCATTGTTTCCAAGGCTTGAAGAAAATGCAATCATGCTGCATGGAACAGTGCCAGAGAGCTAATGGCTCATTGCAAAGTCAAAGGACTCCATGGGAATTGCTCAGTGTAAAGCAGGTCAGGGGTCACGTGGCTCGCCTTCTACCATCCGGATCATGGTATGACATAACGATAGCAGATGTAGATTAATCATAGCCATCAATCTCTACAGATTAATCTATTTCTAGCAGGGTTGGGCGGCAACGTTAACCGCATGCTCACAGCGGCTAGCTGACAACTTGTTAAGGGCCAGAAGGCCAATTAATGGAGGCCAGTTGGGATTTCCCAGTTCCCCCCAAGCGTTGGGGCAATTTAGCTCCCTGGAGCTGACCTCCTGTCAGTAGCCCATGGTGCAACACTCAAGGCAGGCTTTGAGGCCCTACCTGCCTCTCTAGGTATTGCAACAGCCACAGGCCGCTCTGCACAGGGGCTCCTCCCCTCCTCTGAGTAGCCCCACCTCACTGTGGTGGCCTGCCTGCAAACAGCGGTTTTTAATTTCAACGTTTATAACGTTGGAGAGGAGGTCCCTCCATTTGGTAGCGCTCGCTCCACCTTTAACCCGCCGTGACGTTTTGCTGTTGCTTTAAAGGTCCAAAGATTTTCATCGGCCCTCCTGCTTCGAGAGCACCGCCCAATTCCTTAACTGGCCACCCGACCCAAAATCACGTTGAACGACTGTTTCCAATTCAGTACAGGTTCCTGACCAGCTGCCCCCCACCCATCCCCAGCCTGACGGCAGATTTCAGAACCCCACAGCCAGAATCCTGCTGCAGGAACTGAGCATCCAGTCTCACAGCAAAAGCGAATCCTCACGCCAACTATTTCGTAATCACGCTTTAAAGAGATATCACAGGCCGCCCCGGTTTATCTTGAGCATTTGCTGTGCTGTAAGTGGCGAGGCTCCTTTAAGGAAGGGTAAATTCATGAGGCTGCATTCACCTAAATGACTCCTGTGAGTAAAATTGAGTGACGCACAGGAAACCAAAAGGACTATCGCTAACGCTGCCCCTTTGCGCGTTAGCAGCTTGTTAAGCAGCAATTAACGAGGAGCATGCAAATGTCTTAACACAATTACCGGGTTTAGTTTTGCAGATGGCACTAGTTATTCCCTTTTCAACCTGGAGTTTATACACAGAGCGATAATAGGAACAACAGGCCAACAGTAATCTATTGATCTCAGACTTGAGGTTACCAATTGTTCCCCAGCATCACAGTTATTAACGGAGTAAGTTTCAAATGCCAGCAGCGAGGGTTCAATTCCCGTTCCAGCCTCCCCGAACAGGCGCCAGAATGTGGCGACTAGGGGCTTTTCACAGTAGCTTCATTGAAGCCTACTTGTGACAATAAGCAACTCTTATTATTATTTTAATACTTTATGCACCTTGATCAGAACACCCCTCAACCTCCCCTACTCAGGGAGATTCAGACCAAGCATATATCATAGAATTTACAGTGTAGAAGGAGGCCATTCGGCCCATCGAGTCTGCACCTGCTCTTGGAAAGAGCACCCTACACAAGGTCAACACCTCCACCCTATCCCCATAACCCAGTAACCCCACCCAACACTAAGGGCAATTTTGGACACTAAGGGCAACTTATCATGGCCAATCCACCTAACCTGCACATCTTTGGACTGTGGGAGGAAACCGGAGCACCCGGAGGAAACCCACGCACACACGAGGAGGATGTGCAGACTCTGCACAGACAGTGACCCAAGCCGGGAATCGAACCTGGGACCCTGGAGCTGTGAAGCGATTGTGCTATCCACAATGCTACCGTGCTGCCCTTTTTTTTTTACACCCTTCCCAGTATTCAATGACTCTCATAATAACAAGATATAGTCTCCTTCCCTATTTCTCTTAGTAATCTGGGACAGGGAGAGCGGAGGTCAACACAGGGTCGGGGCTGTGACAGAGGCTTCACCTGTATGAGGTGCGACATCTTTTAATTGTGAGCATTTGACATTTCCGTTCCCCCGGCTACATATTGTGACCCCCCTGCCCCCCGCCCCCACCCCCGCCCAGTGCCCAATCAGTAATCTTCAATCCAATTGACCTGATATTGACTATTACAGAGTCAATGGATGGGAGGCGGGTTCGTGTGATGGACTGGGCTATACAACCTCCCCTCATCATTAAACCGTTTATGCTCTGGTGTTGTTCTGGTGAATCTGCTCTGCCCCCCCCCCCCCCCCCCCCCCCCCCCCCCGGCTGATTCCGAGGCTCCAACTCCATCTACAAGTTTGCTGATCACACGGCTGTAGTGGGTCGGCTCTCGAACAACGGCGAGTCAGAATAGAGGAGGGAGATAGAGAACTTAAGTGGAGTGGTGTAATGACAACAATCTCTTCCCCCAATGTCAGCAAAACTAAGGAGCTGGTCATTGACTTCAGGAACTTCAGCCACTGACCCCCACATCCCACTAACAACCCAGCCACTGACCCCCACATCCCACTAACAACCCAGCCAGAGACCCCCACATCCCACTAACGACCCAGTGACCCCCACATCCCACTAACAACCCAGCCACTGACCCCCACATCCCACTAACAACCCAGCCAGAAACCCCCACATCCCACTAACAACCCAGCCAGAAACCCCCACATCCCACTAACAACCCAGCCACTGACCCTCACATCCCACTAACAACCCAGCCACTGACCCCCACATCCCACTAACGACCCAGTGACCCCCACATCCCACTAACAACCCAGCCACTGACCCCCACATCCCACTAACAACCCAGCCAGTGAACCCCACATCCCACTAACAACCCAGCCACTGACCCCCACATCCCACTAACAACCCAGCCAGAAACCCCCACATCCCACTAACAACCCAGCCACTGACCCCCACGTCCCACTAACAACCCAGCCACCGACCCCCACATCCCGTTAACAACCCAGCCAGAAACCCCCACATCCCACTAACAACCCAGCCACTGACCCCCACATCCCACTAACAACCCAGCCAGAAACCCCCACATCCCACTAACAACCCAGCCACTGACCCCCACATCCCACTAATAACTCAGCCAGTGACCCCCACACCCCACTAACAACCCAGCCAGAAACCCCCACGTCCCACTAACAACCCAGCCAGAAACCCTCACATCCCACTAACAACCCAGCCACTGACCCCCACATTCCACTAACAACCCAGCCACTGACCCCCACATCCCACTAACAACCCAGCCAGAAACCCCCACATCCCACTAACAACCCAGCCACTGACCCCCACATCCCACTAATAACTCAGCCAGTGACCCCCACATCCCACTAACAACCCAGCCAGAAACCCCCACATCCCACTAACAACCCAGCCACTGACCCCCACATCCCACTAATAACTCAGCCAGTGACCCCCACACCCCACTAACAACCCAGCCAGAAACTCCCACATCCCACTAACAACCCAGCCACTGACCCCCACATCCCACTAACAACCCAGCCAGAAACCCCCACATCCCACTAACGACCCAGCCAGAAACCCCCACATCCCACTAACGACCCAGCCAGAAACCCCCACATCCCACTAACGACCCAGTGACCCCCACATCCCACTAACAACCCAGCCACTGACCCCCACATCCCACTAACAACCCAGCCAGAAACCCCCACATCCCACTAACAACCCAGCCAGAAACCCCCACATCCCACTAACAACCCAGCCACTGACCCCCACATCCCACTAACAACCCAGCCAGAGACCCCCACATCCCACTAACAACCCAGCCACTGACCCCCACATCCCACTAACAACCCAGCCACTGACCCCCACATCCCACTAACAACCCAGCCAGAAACCCCCACACCCCACTAACAACCCAGCCAGAAACTCCCACATCCCACTAACAACCCAGCCAGAAACCCCCACATCCCACTAACAACCCAGCCACTGACCCCCACATCCCACTAACAACCCAGCCAGAAACCCCCACATCCCACTAACGACCCAGCCAGAAACCCCCACATCCCACTAACGACCCAGCCAGAAACCCCCACATCCCACTAACGACCCAGTGACCCCCACATCCCACTAACAACCCAGCCACTGACCCCCACATCCCACTAACAACCCAGCCAGTGACCCCCACATCCCGTTAACAACCCAGCCACTGACCCCCACATCCCACTAACAACCCAGCCACTGACCCCCACATCCCACTAACAACCCAGTGACCCCCACATCCCACTAACGACCCAGTGACCCCCACATCCCACTAACAACCCAGCCAGTGACCCCCACATCCCACTAACGACCCAGCCAGCGACACCCATATCCAATTAATGAATTTTTAAAAATATATTTGTTGTCAGCAATCTATCTGTTCTGCCAGGGATGATGAAAATTTCTGAACCCCGATACCGTGATAAGGCCAACTCCAGGTCGGCAACTCAGCTTCTGAAGCGTGGGAGACCATGCTCGACATTTTATTCACTCTCTGAGCTGACCTACCTGCCCGTTCTGGACACTGTGGGAGCTGCTGTGCACTGATGCCAGCTCCCATTTCCTACATTACAACAGTGGAGCTGGGAGACAGCAGCAGTCCTGGTCTGTGCTGCAACACTGCCGAGATAATGGAACTATAGCCGATATGGGACTAGGCTGCTCTAATTGAACAATGTGCACGCTACATTACTGGATGGACCACAAATTACTGGATGGACAATCTGTTCTTGATTCTCATTTACCTCCACCTTCCCCAGAGGAAAAAAACATGTGCAAACACAAGTCCTGGCTCAAAGCACCCGCTCCCTTTCAGCCAGAGGAAATCAAAGTCATTCCAGTCTAAATTAATAAATGACCGTTTGGAACGACGCAATGAAAGAATGAGGGATTTCGCCTGTCTGGAGAAAAGGGAGGATCTGGGAGTGTTCTCCTTCGAGCAGGGGAGAGCTGGAATGTTGTGTCTTTCCCACCCCAATTGGGCTGGGGGGGGGGGGGGGGGTGGGCAGTGTGGGTGGGGGGGGCAGTGTGGGGGGGGGGGGGGGGTGGGCAGTGTGGGGGGGGGCAGTGTGGGGGGGGTTGGCAGTGTGGGGGGGTGGGCAGTGTGGGGGGGGGTGGGCAGTGTGGGGGGGGGTGGGCAGTGTGGGGGGGAGGTTGGCAGTGTGGGGGGGGTGGGCAGTGTGTGGGGGGGGAAAGGTGGGGAGGGAGGTGGGGGGGGTTGGGGAGGTGGTGGGGGGAAGCAGATGAGCAGGGCAAGGTGGGAAAAGGGTGATGTTACGGAGGAAATATTACTTACCTGCTCACCCACAGTGGGCAACCTCGCTTTGTTCTTTCCTGTCTCTATTTTATCAACATTATTACTTCCCTGAATATTCCTCATTCCCTTGCAGCCTGGCATGCCCTTTATCCTTCTCACTGTCTATTTTCCTGTTGCTCCGACCCCCCCCCCCCCCCCCCCCCCCCCCCCCCCCCTTGTCAGCATTGTCGAAGGAGCCACCATTCCAAAAATGTCAAGCAATCAATCAAAATCAGATATTTTAATAAAATCACTGGCTTTCTTCTTTAACACAAAGCTCCCCTTCAGGGGCGAGGTGGCATTTTGCTTCTCATACACAGAGAGCACTCAAATCTCAGTGGAGAAGCTGTGAATAGTGAGTGCTCGGAATGAGCCAAGCTCAGTGTGGTACAGGGCTAGTGCACAAAGGGGCCTGTGTGCCTTTGAGATTCTCATGCGCAGAACCTTCTCGCAAAGACTCCCTTGACCCGCAAATTCAAAGAGCAAGGCAGCAGGTGCCAAATGAAATCTGTCGCCAAGTAGCTAAAAACAGACTTAATTCGGGGATGGAGAGAGAGCGAGAGAGAGAGAGAGAGAGAGGGGGGAAAGAGGAAAGTTTTAACAGTTCCAGGTATCTCCCACAGGGCTGTTAACTTTTGTTGGACATGCACCTGGAGTTTTAATCACATGACCCCCTTTTCATCCTGACCCCAGACTTACACCATCGGTCATTCAACACCTTTCTCCTCACAATGACCCACGTTCCCTCTCTAATTGGCTGTCATTATCTGATTGGATGAATCTTCACTGTCAGTCAAAGAGCCTTTTCCCAGTGACCGATATTGTTCAAACTACTAAACATCTTTAGCTCACAGTACAAGGACTCGGGGACCCAGATTTAAGGCGTTGGGTAAGAAGGGGTGCATGGGGTGGGTGAGGTGATGTGAAGAAGAACATCTTTACCCAGCGAGTGGTAACGACCTGGAACGCGCTGACCCCCGCGAGGGCGGTGGAAGCTGAGGCGATGAATGATTTCAAAGGGAAATTGAAGGAGCAGTTGAGGGGAATAAGCTGACAGGGTGATGGGGCTAGAGCGGGGGGGGGGGGGGGGGGGGGGGGGGGGGGGGACTGACTGGATTACTCCTCAGAGAGCCGGCATGGACTCAATGGGAAGCACTGAAATAAATTTCAAAAATACATTAACGTCCCTGGAGATTAATGCTCAACCCTGGAAACCTCATGCCGATGCAGGAAGGTTGGCAACACTCCCATCATGCTCCAAAGGACGTAACATGCAATTAATGACTTTTAATTACTTTTGCAGACGGCATGCTTGCCTTCATTGGCCGGGGCATTGAGTATAAGAATTGGCAAGTCATGCTGCAGCTGTATAGAACCTTAGTTAGGCCACACTCGGAGTATAGTGTTCAATACTGGTCGCCACACTACCAGAAGGATGTGGAGGCTTTAGAGAGGGTGCAGAAGAGATTTACCAGGATGTTGCCTGGTATGGAGGGCATTAGCTATGAGGAAAGGCTGAATAACCTTGATTTGTTCTCACTGGAACGACGGAGGTTGAGGAGCGACCTGGCAGATGTCCACAAAATTATGAGGGGCATAGACAGGATGGATAGTTAGAGGCTCTTTCCCAGGGTAGAGGGGTCAATTACTAGGGGGCATAGGTTTAAGGTGCGAGGGGCAAGGTTTAGAGGAGATGTACGAGGCAAGTTTCTTACGCAGAGGGTAGTGGGTGCCTGGAACTCGCTTCCGGAGGAGGTGGTGGAAGCAGGGACGATAGTGATGTTTAAGGGGCATCTTGAAAAATACATGAATAGGATGGGAATAGAGAGATACGGATTCAGGAAGTGTTCAAGATTTTAGTTTAGACGGGCAGCATGGTCGGCACAGGCTTGGAGGGCCGAAGGGCCTGTTCCTGTCCTGTACTTTTCTTTGTTCTTTGTTCTTTTATGAAAACATCACTTTAGTGTAGTTTAAATCAAATGTCTCAGCACCTTTACACACAGTAAGATCCTCTAAATAACAGTGAGATGAGTAAATTGTAGACACATTGATGGCCAGGTCTTAAATTCTCTCCCACAACAGCACAATGTGTGCTGGACTGAGCTCAAGGCTGAAGCTTATGGAACTGGCTACCATCTTTCTCTTCAACACCACTTCAATTGGCACAGAGGAGAGAGAGAAGTCAGGCAATAAACTTTGGCTTTGCACCAAACCCAGGGGAATGAGAGGAAGAGGGAGAGAAATGGGGCTGCATTTTACAGTGTTCTGCGATGGACGTGGGGGAGGGAGGCGAACCACTCACATCCCGGAAAGGGAAGTGGCTGGAATCCCAGAAGATGCCCGTCCCTCAGCCGGCAGGAGCTGGGGGTGGGATCTCCACGCTCAATGGAAGAAAGTCCTGCCCTCGGGAGCTGATTGGTTGGCAGCTCCAGCAGTCCTGGCACAGCCTGCTCTGCGACTCAATAGAATCATGGCTGATTGGACACTTTAGTGCCTCCTACACACACTATCCCCAAATCCCTTTACGTTATCGTTAATCAGAAATTTATCCTCAATGGCATCCCTCTTACTCTGAAATTATGCCCCCTGGTTCTAGTCTCCCCAACCAAAGCACACATCTTACCTGCATCAACACTCTCAATTTCTTTAAGATATGGAGATGCTGGCGTTGGACTGGGGTGGGCACAGGAGGACGTCTTGCAACACCGGGTTAAAGTCCAACAGGCTTGTTTAGAATCACTAGCTTTCGGAGGCACCTCCTGCACTCACCTGAGGAAGGAGCTGCGCTCCGAAAGCTAGTGATTCCAAACAAACCTGTTGGACTTTAACCCGGTGTTGTAAGACTTCTTACAATTCCTTTAAGCATTTTTCAGGTTCCAATAAGATAATTTCCCATTTTCCGAAACGCGAGAGAGTACAGTTCCCTCTCCGACTTGAAGACAATCCTTAAAATCTGTCTCTTTCAGCCCTGTGTGAAGGCAAAGTTGTACTGATAACACTCTTGCTAAACACCATGGGACATTTGCTACCTAAAAAGCGACAGATAAATGAAAGCTATTGTTTGGTTTTCTGTTGTATTTTGCGCGAACCTTGAGGATAGACTCAGAACGTTGAAGGGTCAACAGCAAGGGGCCTGATGGGATCCATTTAAAAAGGGTTCATCAAAGACACAATAATTACCCCTCATGGGATAGAGCTGTCCACAACTCAATATTATCTGAATCACTTGTAACTATGATCATCACCTGAGGGTGAGCTGCACAACCAATCGATTACCACTAAGTGAGACGCCATTGAAGAAACACTTGACAGGTTTTTTACCAAATGTCGTTAAATGGAGCTAGCTCATCCAATGGACAGCGCGAGACGCAATGATCAATTTCTACCGTTAAAGACATGTGTACATTTTTTAACCCCGTGTACCACGATTGCTTTGCTTCCTTATTGTCTACACCCTGGTTATTTGCCTGCCTGGAACAAAATCCACAACAATCAAGGATCATTGATTGAACCACAAGAAACCGAGACAACATGACACCTGGCAATTGATTGACCAATCAGGCCACAATGTCAAAGCTGCTAATCTATTGAAAAGGTACAAACTGTCCAAGAAAAGAACCCTCTGTTTAAGATATTTCCTGCATTGCCTACAGGAAAGAGACACAAGAGCAGGAAAATGTAAGCAGGGGGCAGGAGGACTCGCTGATTTTCAGAGACAATCTCCATCAGCAGCTCCTGCTACTTCTTAATGGGGAACTCCAGGCTCAGATTGGCCTTCGTGCTGGAAGCTTAGCATAGGTGAGATTCCCTTCAACACGATATATATCATCCAAACCCCCATGATTATATTCCAGTCTGTAGTTCACTACCAGGTATCTGATAATCTATAAACCACCCAAAACCCTTAACTATAAGCCTGCAACTCATTTCTGGGTATCTATCATTCTACATATAAATCTTCCCGGTATCTGTTATTCTATATATAAACCACCTTGAAACTTGTGACTGGATTCTAGCCTGTAACTTACTGTTGGGTAACTGTTATTCTTAATGCCCCCTCACACCGGACCCCTCGATTAGATTCCAGTTTGTAACTAACACCCGGGAATCTGTTATTCTTTATATAACAAAGAACAAAGAAAAGTACAGCACAGGAACAGGCCCTTTAGCCCTCCAAGCCCGTGCCGACCATGCTGCCCGTCTAATCTAAGATCGTCTACACTTCCCAGGTCTGTATCCCTCTATTCCCATCCTATTCCTGTATTTGTCAAGATGCCCCTTAAACGTCACTATCGTCCTTGCTTCCACAACCTCCTCCGGCAGCGAGTTCCAGGCACCCACTACCCTCTGTGTAAAAAACTTGCCTCGTACATCTCCTCTAAACCTTGCCCCTCGCACCTTACACCTATGCCCCCTAGTAATTGACCGCTCTACACTGGGAAAAAGTCTGTTATTCTATATATAAACCCCACCCTGAACCCCTCGATTAGATTCCAGTCTGTAACTCACTCCTGGTTATCTGTTAAGTCCCGAAAGACGTGTGGTTAGGTAATTTGGACATTCTGAATTCAACCTCCGTGTACCTGAACAGGCACTGGAATGTGGCGACTAGGGGCTTTCCACAGTAACTTAATTGCAGTGTTTATGTAAGCCTACTTGTAAAAATAAAGGTTATTATTCTATATATAAACCTCCTCAAAGCCCTCGATTAGATTCCAGTCTGTAACTCACTCCCGGGTATCCGTATTCTATATATAAACCACCCAAACCCCTCGATTAGATTCCAGTCTGTAACTCACTCCCGGGTATCTGTTATTCTATATATAAACCACCCAAACCCCTCGATTAGATTCCAGTCTGTAACTCACTCCCGGGTATCTGTTATTCTATATATAAACCACCCAAACCCCTCGATTAGATTCCAGTCTGTAACTCACTCCCGGGTATCTGTTATTCTATATATAAACCACCCAAACCCCTCGATTAGATTCCAGTCTGTAACGCACTCCCGGGAATCAGTTATTCAATATATAAACCACCCTGAACCCCTCGATTAGATTCCAGTCTGTAACTCACTCCCAGGTATCTGTTATTCTATATATAAACCACCCAAACCCCTTGATTAGATTCCAGTCTGTAACTCACTCCCAGGTATCTGTTATTCTATATATAAACCACCCAAACCCCTTGATTAGATTCCAGTCTGTAACTCACTCCCGGGTATCTGTTATTCTATATATAAACCACCCTGAACCCCTCAATTAGATTCCAGTTTGTAACTCACTCCCGGGTTTCTGTTATTCAATATATAAACCACCCTGAACCCCTCAATTAGATTCCAGTCTGTAACTCACTCCCGGGTATCTGTTATTCTTTATATAAACAACACCGAACACCTCAATTAGATTCCAGTCTGTAACTCACTCCCGGGTATCTGTTATTCTATATATAAACTACCCTGAGCCCCTCGATTAGATTCCAGTCTGTAACTCACTCCCGGGTATCTGTTATTCTTTATATAAACAACACCGAACACCTCAATTAGATTCCAGTCTGTAACTCACTCCCGGGTATCTGTTATTCTATATATAAACCACCCCAAAACCCTTGATTAGATTCCAGTCTGTAACTCACTCCCGGGTATCTGTTATTCTATATATAAACTACCCTGAACCCCTCGATTAGATTCCAGTCTGTAACTCACTCCCGGGTATCTGTTATTCTATATATAAACCACCTCAAATCCCTTGATTAGATTCCAGTCTGTAACTCACTCCCGGGTATCTGTTATTCTATATATAAACCACCCCAAACCCCACGATTAGATTCCAGTCTGTAACTCACTCCCGGGTATCTGTTATTCTATATATAAACCACCCCAAACCCCTCGATTAGATTCCAGTCTGTAACTCACTCCCGGGTATCTGTTATTCTACATATAAACCACCCTGAACCCCTCAATTAGATTCCAGTTTGTAACTCACTCCCGGGTATCTGTTATTCAATATATAAACCACCCTGAACCCCTCAATTAGATTCCAGTCTGTAACTCACTCCCGGGTATCTGTTATTCTTTATATAAACAACACCGAACACCTCAATTAGATTCCAGTCTGTAACTCACTCCCGGGTATCTGTTATTCTATATATAAACTACCCTGAGCCCCTCGATTAGATTCCAGTCTGTAACTCACTCCCGGGTATCTGTTATTCTTTATATAAACAACACCGAACACCTCAATTAGATTCCAGTCTGTAACTCACTCCCGGGTATCTGTTATTCTATATATAAACGACCCCAAAACCCTTGATTAGATTCCAGTCTGTAACTCACTCCCGGGTATCTGTTATTCTATATATAAACCACCCAAACCCCTCGATTAGATTCCAGTCTGTAACTCACTCCCGGGTATCTGTTATTCTATATATAAACCACCCCGAACCCCTCGATTAGATTCCAGTCTGTAACTCACTCCCGGGTATCTGTTATTCTATATATAAACCACCCCAAACCCCTCGATTAGATTCCAGTCTGTAACTCACTCCCGGGTATCTGTTATTCTATATATAAACCACCCTGAACCCCTCAATTAGATTCCAGTTTGTAACTCACTCCCGGGTATCTGTTATTCAATATATAAACCACCCTGAACCCCTCAATTAGATTCCAGTCTGTAACTCACTCCCGGGTATCTGTTATTCTTTATATAAACAACACCGAACACCTCAATTAGATTCCAGTCTGTAACTCACTCCCGGGTATCTGTTATTCTATATATAAACTACCCTGAGCCCCTCGATTAGATTCCAGTCTGTAACTCACTCCCGGGTATCTGTTATTCTTTATGTAAACAACACCGAACACCTCAATTAGATTCCAGTTTGTAACTCACTCCCGGGTATCTGTTATTCTTTATGTAAACAACACCGAACACCTCAATTAGATTCCAGTTTGTAACTCACTCCCGGGTATCTGTTACTCTATATATAAACCACCACGAACCCCTCGATTAGATTCCAGTCTGTAACTCACTCCCGGGTATCTGTTATTCTATGTATAAACCACCCCAAAACCCTTGATTAGATTCCAGTCTGTAACTCACTCCCGGGTATCTGTTATTCTATATATAAACCACCCAAACCCCTCGATTAGATTCCAGTCTGTAACTCACTCCCGGGTATCTGTTATTCTATATATAAACCACCCAAACCCCTCGATTAGATTCCAGTCTGTAACTCACTCCCGGGTATCTGTTATTCTATATATAAACCACTCTGAACCCCTCGATTAGATTCCAGTCTGTAACTCACTCCCGGGTATCTGTTATTCTATATATAAACTACCCTGAGCCCCTCGATTAGATTCCAGTCTGTAACTCACTCCCGGGTATCTGTTATTCTTTATATAAACAACACCGAACACCTCAATTAGATTCCAGTCTGTAACTCACTCCCGGGTATCTGTTATTCTATATATAAACCACCCCAAAACCCTTGATTAGATTCCAGTCTGTAACTCACTCCCGGGTATCTGTTATTCTATATATAAACCACCCAAACCCCTCGATTAGATTCCAGTCTGTAACTCACTCCTGGGTATCTGTTATTCTATATATAAACCACCCAAACCCCTCGATTAGATTCCAATTTGTAACTCACTCCCGGGTATCTGTTATTCTATATATAAACCACCCAAACCCCTCGATTAGATTCCAGTCTGTAACTCACTCCCGGGTATCTGTTATTCTATAAATAAACCACCCTGAACCCCTCAATTAGATTCCAGTTTGTAACTCACTCCCGGGTATCTGTTATTCAATATATAAACCACCCTGAACCTCTCAATTAGATTCCAGTCTGTAACTCACTCCCGGGTATCTGTTATTCTTTATATAAACAACACCGAACACCTCAATTAGATTCCAGTCTGTAACTCACTCCCGGGTATCTGTTATTCTATATATAAACTACCCTGAGCCCCTCGATTAGATTCCAGTCTGTAACTCACTCCCGGGTATCTGTTATTCTTTATATAAACAACACCGAACACCTCAATTAGATTCCAGTCTGTAACTCACTCCCGGGTATCTGTTATTCTATATATAAACGACCCCAAAACCCTTGATTAGATTCCAGTCTGTAACTCACTCCCGGGTATCTGTTATTCTATATATAAACCACCCAAACCCCTCGATTAGATTCCAGTCTGTAACTCACTCCCGGGTATCTGTTATTCTATATATAAACCACCCCGAACCCCTCGATTAGATTCCAGTCTGTAACTCACTCCCGGGTATCTGTTATTCTATATATAAACCACCCCAAACCCCTCGATTAGATTCCAGTCTGTAACTCACTCCCGGGTATCTGTTATTCTATATATAAACCACCCTGAACCCCTCAATTAGATTCCAGTTTGTAACTCACTCCCGGGTATCTGTTATTCAATATATAAACCACCCTGAACCCCTCAATTAGATTCCAGTCTGTAACTCACTCCCGGGTATCTGTTATTCTTTATATAAACAACACCGAACACCTCAATTAGATTCCAGTCTGTAACTCACTCCCGGGTATCTGTTATTCTATATATAAACTACCCTGAGCCCCTCGATTAGATTCCAGTCTGTAACTCACTCCCGGGTATCTGTTATTCTTTATGTAAACAACACCGAACACCTCAATTAGATTCCAGTTTGTAACTCACTCCCGGGTATCTGTTATTCTTTATGTAAACAACACCGAACACCTCAATTAGATTCCAGTTTGTAACTCACTCCCGGGTATCTGTTACTCTATATATAAACCACCACGAACCCCTCGATTAGATTCCAGTCTGTAACTCACTCCCGGGTATCTGTTATTCTATGTATAAACCACCCCAAAACCCTTGATTAGATTCCAGTCTGTAACTCACTCCCGGGTATCTGTTATTCTATATATAAACCACCCAAACCCCTCGATTAGATTCCAGTCTGTAACTCACTCCCGGGTATCTGTTATTCTATATATAAACCACCCAAACCCCTCGATTAGATTCCAGTCTGTAACTCACTCCCGGGTATCTGTTATTCTATATATAAACCACTCTGAACCCCTCGATTAGATTCCAGTCTGTAACTCACTCCCGGGTATCTGTTATTCTATATATAAACTACCCTGAGCCCCTCGATTAGATTCCAGTCTGTAACTCACTCCCGGGTATCTGTTATTCTTTATATAAACAACACCGAACACCTCAATTAGATTCCAGTCTGTAACTCACTCCCGGGTATCTGTTATTCTATATATAAACCACCCCAAAACCCTTGATTAGATTCCAGTCTGTAACTCACTCCCGGGTATCTGTTATTCTATATATAAACCACCCAAACCCCTCGATTAGATTCCAGTCTGTAACTCACTCCTGGGTATCTGTTATTCTATATATAAACCACCCAAACCCCTCGATTAGATTCCAATTTGTAACTCACTCCCGGGTATCTGTTATTCTATATATAAACCACCCAAACCCCTCGATTAGATTCCAGTCTGTAACTCACTCCCGGGTATCTGTTATTCTATAAATAAACCACCCTGAACCCCTCAATTAGATTCCAGTTTGTAACTCACTCCCGGGTATCTGTTATTCAATATATAAACCACCCTGAACCCCTCAATTAGATTCCAGTCTGTAACTCACTCCCGGGTATCTGTTATTCTTTATATAAACAACACCGAACACCTCAATTAGATTCCAGTCTGTAACTCACTCCCGGGTATCTGTTATTCTATATATAAACTACCCTGAGCCCCTCGATTAGATTCCAGTCTGTAACTCACTCCCGGGTATCTGTTATTCTTTATATAAACAACACTGAACACCTCAATTAGATTCCAGTCTGTAACTCACTCCCGGGTATCTGTTATTCTATATATAAACCACCCCAAAACCCTTGATTAGATTCCAGACTGTAACTCACTCCCGGGTATCTGTTATTGTATATATAAACCACCCTGAATCCCTCGATTAGATTCCAGTGTGTAACTCACTCCCGGGTATCTGTTATTCTATATATAAACCACCCTGAACCCCTCGATTAGATTCCAGTCTGTAACTCACTCCCGGGTATCTGTTATTCTATATATAAACCACCCAAGCCCCTCGATTAGATTCCAGTCTGTAACACACTCCCGGGTATCTGTTATTCTATATATAAACCACCCAAACCCCTCGATTAGATTCCAGTCTGTAACTCACTCCCGGGTATCTGTTATTCTATATATAAACCACCCAAACCCCTCGATTAGATTCCCGTCTGTAACTCACTCCCGGGTATCTGTTATTCTGTATATAAACCACCCAAACCCCTCGATTAGATTCCAGTCTGTAACTCACTCCCGGGTATCTGTTATTCTATATGTAAACCACCCTGAACCCCTCGATTAGATTCCAGTCTGTAACTCACTCCCGGGTATCTGTTATTCTATATGTAAACCACCCTGAGCCCCTCGATTAGATTCCCGTCTGTAACTCACTCCCGGGTATCTGTTATTCTATATATAAACCACCCCGAACCCCTCAATTAGATTCCAGTCTGTAACTCACTCCTGGGTATCTGTTATTCTATATATAAACCACCCTGAGCCCCTCGATTAGATTCCAGACTGTAACTCTCTCCCGGGTATCTGTTATTCTATATATAAACCACCCAAACCCCTCGATTAGATTCCAGTCTGTAACTCACTCCCGGGTATCTGTTATTCTATAAATAAACCACCCTGAACCCCTAAATTAGATTCCAGTTTGTAACTCACTCCCGGGTATCTGTTATTCAATATATAAACCACCCTGAACCCCTCAATTAGATTCCAGTCTGTAACTCACTCCCGGGTATCTGTTATTCTTTATATAAACAACACCGAACACCTCAATTAGATTCCAGTCTGTAACTCACTCCCGGGTATCTGTTATTCTATATATAAACTACCCTGAGCCCCTCGATTAGATTCCAGTCTGTAACTCACTCCCGGGTATCTGTTATTCTTTATATAAACAACACTGAACACCTCAATTAGATTCCAGTCTGTAACTCACTCCCGGGTATCTGTTATTCTATATATAAACCACCCCAAAACCCTTGATTAGATTCCAGTCTGTAACTCACTCCCGGGTATCTGTTATTGTATATATAAACCACCCTGAATCCCTCGATTAGATTCCAGTGTGTAACTCACTCCCGGGTATCTGTTATTCTATATATAAACCACCCTGAACCCCTCGATTAGATTCCAGTCTGTAACTCACTCCCGGGTATCTGTTATTCTATATATAAACCACCCAAACCCCTCGATTAGATTCCAGTCTGTAACACACTCCCGGGTATCTGTTATTCTATATATAAACCACCCAAACCCCTCGATTATATTCCAGTCTGTAACTCACTCCCGGGTATCTGTTATTCTATATATAAACCACCCAAACCCCTCGATTAGATTCCCGTCTGTAACTCACTCCCGGGTATCTGTTATTCTGTATATAAACCACCCAAACCCCTCGATTAGATTCCAGTCTGTAACTCACTCCCGGGTATCTGTTATTCTATATGTAAACCACCCTGAACCCCTCGATTAGATTCCAGTCTGTAACTCACTCCCGGGTATCTGTTATTCTATATGTAAACCACCCTGAGCCCCTCGATTAGATTCCCGTCTGTAACTCACTCCCGGGTATCTGTTATTCTATATATAAACCACCCCGAACCCCTCAATTAGATTCCAGTCTGTAACTCACTCCTGGGTATCTGTTATTCTATATATAAACCACCCTGAGCCCCTCGATTAGATTCCAGACTGTAACTCACTCCCGGGTATCTGTTATTCTATATATAAACCACCCAAACCCCTCGATTAGATTCCAGTCTGTAACTCACTCCCGGGTATCTGTTATTCTATATATAAACCACCCTGAACCCCTCGATTAGATTCCAGTCTGTAACTCACTCCCGAGTATCTGTTATTCTATATATAAACCACCCTGAACCCCTCGATTAGATCCCAGTCTGTAACTCACTCCCAGGTATCTGTTATTCTATATATAAACCACCCCAAACCCCTCAATTAGATTCCAGTCTGTAACTCACTCCCGGGTATCTGTTATTCTATATATAAACCACCCAAACCCCTCGATTAGATCCCAGTCTGTAACTCACTCCCAGGTATCTGTTATTCTATATATAAACCACCCAAACCCCTCGATTAGATCCCAGTCTGTAACTCACTCCCAGGTATCTGTTATTCTATATATAAACCACCCAAACCCCTCGATTAGATTCCAGTCTGTAACTCACTCCCGGGTATCTGTTATTCTATATATAAACCACCCAAACCCCTCGATTAGATCCCAGTCTGTAACTCACTCCCAGGTATCTGTTATTCTATATATAAACCACCCAAACCCCTCGATTAGATCCCAGTCTGTAACTCACTCCCGGGTATCTGTTATTATATATATAAACCACCCCGAACCCCTCGATTAGATCCCAGTCTGTAACTCACTCCCGGGTATCTGTGATTCTATATATAAACCATCCCAAACCCCTCGATTAGATTCCCGTCTGTAACTCACTCCCGGGTATGGGGATGGGATTCTCCCAGCCCTGGGCCGGGCTGGAGAATCCCCGCGAATGGGCCCCGCCTCCCCGACACCGGAACACAATTCTCCGGCCCGAATGGGCCGAGCGGCCGTAAGAAAAGAGCCGAGTCCCGCCGGTGCCATTCTAACCTGCTCGGGGCCGGCATGACCTCGGCGTGTATGGGTCGGGTGGCGGCTTTTGGGGGGGTGGGGTGGGGTGGTCCAAGCCCAGGGGGGCCTCCGATGTAGCCTTCCCCGTGATCGGGGCCCACTGATTGGTGGGCCGGCCTCTGTGACTGGGGGCCTCCTTTCCTTCGCGCCGGCCCATGTAGTCCTGCGCCATGTTGTGTTGGGGCTGGCCGTTGAAGGAGGCCACTGCGCACGCGCGCGTTGGCACCTGCAGCACTGCGCATGTCGTCGTTGGCGCTGGCGCAACTGCGCATGCGCGGATCCTGTGGCGCACAGTTCGCGCCGGGATCTGCAGCTGGAGCAGCGCGAACCGCTCCAGTGCCATGCTGGCCCAATTAGTCATGGGAGTGGCCTGTTCACGCCGTGGTAACACGCGACGGCATTTACAACAGCGTGGGCACTCTGCCGCCGGGTTGGAGATTATCAGCGCAGGCACGGCTCCCTATCTCATTGAGAAGTTGTTTAAAAACATTTTCTTACTTGCTCTGGTGCTTGGAGCCCTGTAGGTGAGCGTGAAACTGTTCCACCGAGTTGAGGATCACATTACAGATGTTGCAGGTGTAGCTGCTTTTCAAAGCTGCAGGAGAAGAGAGAAAAGGAGAAGAGTTGAGCCTATCACCTTGCTGAGTTCCGTATATGGCTGAGTGCCAGAGGTTGGTTGAAGTTCAGTAATCTCCCCTCCCTTTACAGCCCCTTTGAAATTGGCATCAGCGTGTGGCTCAGGGTAGCAATCCCCTGCTCGTGAACCAGAGGGTAGGAGGTTCAAACCCCACTCCAGACAGTCCCACTCAGCCAAGACTGGAGCTCCAACTCTGGATTCCAGATTGACATCCACTGGAATATTTGTCCCCAGTGGATGTGTGACCTCCTCATGTCGATTCTGAAGGACTGTTTCTCACTCCAGAAATCCGTCCATTACTTCACAGTGTTCCTCAAGGGAAGAGTGTGAAGGTATAAACATGTCAGAACGGTAATGAGACAGTTAATTCTTTCACTACTTCATAGCGTTTTCCAACAGCTCCGTTTAACCTATTTTCAATTAATATCTATTTCTCTTAATTAAACACTCTGGGAGATTTACTTCATTTGAGGCCGATATACCGCACCCAACTTGCCATGAACCTGTTAAAGGAACAGCCCATCCACACAATGGCTTCCCTTCCATTCGCACTCTCCCTGTGAGCAAGGGGCTGCTCCATCCCTGAATGGTCACCCCCACTGTCCCCAGTCCACCCTCCACCCACTCCCAACTCAGCAGGGCTGGAGAGTCAAACGCCTAAACCACAAGGTGGACTCTGAAAATTCAAGCCAGGGTTAGAAATACTTTGCAGCAGAAATATTCAAATGACCTGACATTTTCACAGCTTTCAAACTCCTACTGCAGGGGTTGGTGGTGAATTTATGCGTTGTTTTGGTTTCTGTAAATCCAACCCAAGGCACCTCAGATCATAGAACATAGACATAGAACAGTACAGCACAGAACAGGCCCTTCGGCCCTCGATGTTGTGCCGAGCCATGATCACCCTACTCAAGCCCACGTATCCACCCTATACCCGTAACCCAACAACCCCCCCCCCTTAACCTTACTTTTTAGGACACTACGGGCAATTTAGCATGGCCAATCCACCTAACCCGCACATCTTTGGACTGTGGGAGGAAACCGGAGCACCCGGAGGAAACCCACGCACACAGGGGGAGGACGTGCAGACTCCACACAGACAGTGACCCAGCTGGGAATCGAACCTGGGACCCTGGAGCTGTGAAGCATTGATGCTAACCACCATGCTACCCTGCTGCCCCTGATCTGATGTGACTTTAACTGAAACATTGAACATCCACACAGAGCAGGGGTTCAAATTCAAAAAAACAATTAAGTTACGTTGAATGTCCAGAGAGCCATGGTTAGAACACAATGTGGATTGTTCTGATCTTCATATTCGAAAAAGGATGTGGAGATACCGGAGAAACTATTTACAAGAATAGGCCTTAAGACCATAAGACTATGAGACATAGCAGCAGAATTTGGCTACTCGGCCCATCGAGTCTGCTCCGCCATTCAATCATGGCTGATATTTTCTCATTCCCATTCTCCTGCCTTCTCCCCATAACCCCTGATCCCCTTATTAATCAAGAACCTATCTATCTCTGTCTTAAAGACGCTCAGTGATTTGGCCTCCATAGCCTTCTGCGGCAAAGAGTTCCACAGATTCACCACCCTCTGGCTGAAGAAATTCCTCCTCATCTCTGTTTTAAAGGATCGTCCCTTTAGTCTGAGATGGTGTCCTCTGGTTCTAGTTTTTCCTACAAGTGGAAACATCCTCTCCACGTCCACTCTATCCAGGCCTCGCAGTATCCTGTAAGTTTCAATAAGACCCCCCCCTCATCCTTCTAAACTCCAACGAGTACAGACCCAGAGTGCTCAACCGTTCCTCCTACGACAAGTTCTTCATTCCTGGGATTATTCTTGTGAACCTCCTCTGGACCTTTTCCAAGGCCAGCGCATCCTTCCTTAGATATGGGGCCCAAAACTGCTCACAATACTCCAAATGGGGTCAGACCAGAGCCTTATACAGCCTCAGAAGTACATCCCTGGTCTTGTATTCTGGCCCTCTTGACTGATACTTGACTGATCTTGAATGATACCAGAACTGAGATATCAGATCAATCAGGGCAGTTTCTCTCGTGATCTGAGCGATGTCTTCAAAATTATGAAGGGGCTTTGATTGGGTGGACGAAGTGAAGCAGCTTCACCTTTTCTGGGAGGTCAGAACTAGGGGTCACCCGGATGCTCCGGTTTCCTCCCACTGTCCAAGGATGTACAGGTCAGGTGGGGTTACAGGGATAGGGTGGAGGTGCGGGTTTAAGAGGGATGCTCTCGCCAAGGGCCGGCGCAGACTCGATGGGCTGAAAGGCCTCCTTCTGCACTGTAAATTCTATGAAAACATAGAGGGGTCAAATATAAGCAAGGTGTGGTTGAGGGGAATAACAGATGCATTTAAGGTGAAACGAGATTTTTAAAAAAAGAGAGAAAGGAATAGAAGGACTGGATGAAAAGTAGGAAGAGGTTAGTCAGGAACGTAACCACTAGTTTCTGTGCTGTAAAATTCTGTGTAATCTGTCTCCCACATTTGTGAGAGGGTCGGTCAAAACTCTTACTCACAGTCTGTCAAATATCCTGTGATTTTATAACTGGAACTGGCTGCTCAGAATGCTGCTTGTGACCAGGAAACTGTGCTTTTAAGTTGTATACTAATAGCAACTCTTGCCTTTATTTTCTTATCGAAATCATGTTGTACAAATGTTAAATGCATGACCTACACAGCAAAATTATTGTTGCTTCCTCTCGATCTAGGTTCTAGGTTCCTCTAGGTTCAGCAGAAGCGAGATGCTTTATTTGGAGAGGATTGGGTTTGGATTCTGGGTGAAGGAGATGAGAGACGTAGAGTCATAGAATTTACAGTGCAGAAGGAGGCCATACGGCCCATCGAGTCTGCACCAGCTCTTGGAAAGAGCACCCTACCCAAGCCCACACCTCCACCCTATCCCCATAACCCAGTAACCCCACCCAACACTAAGGCCAATTTTGGACACTAAGAACAATTTAGCATGACCAATCCACCTAACCTGCACATCTTTGGACTGTGGGAGGAAACCGGAGCACCCGGAGGAAACCCACGCACACACGGGGAGAACGCGCAGACTCCGCACAGCCAGTGACCCAGCCGGGAATCGAACCTGGGACCCTGGAGCTGTGAAGCAATTGTGCTAACCACCATGCTACTGTGCTGCCCATCATGATTAGGGTCAAAGATCCTGCTTCGTTTTTGGCAATCCTGAGGGAAGGCCAAGCTGCAATTCCCCGATTATGGGAAGTTGCCTGCTTCAGAATGGGCTGCTAGTTTGCATCTGATGAACTGAAGGATAATTACTCTGCGATAATCACACAGCAGCACACACACACACAAACATACAGTCTCACACAAGCTGCAAGACATCAAGTTAATCTGAAAATAAAAACTTGATCAATTATCTCCAACGGTTTGTGTCAACCTCTGCCTGCCTTATGATCGGACAGGTGCATGAACAGCATCTCTTCCAGATGGTCTCCATTAACACCAGTCTCAGCATTGGCTATTCTTCTGAGAGCGTCATTGTACCCAAACTCAATTCTACAGGCAACATTTTATGGCCCCCTAACCCCTGCGTGTGAAGGTAGGTCAGCTGGTAAAGTGCAGCATATGGTCTGATCGCTGCCTACCCGTCTGTCCTGAGCTGACTCCCATTTTACAGGAGAGTTGGAGGAGGCGCCAAGCAGTCCACCTGTCCTTGGGTCTGTAGAGGCCCTTGTGGCCAATTAACAGTCACTCTGCCCCTGCCCCTAGATTATCCCCGACAGGCCCATGCCAGCTGGATAGCCCGGCAGCTTTTCCTGCACAGGCCAGTGTGGGGAAAAGTGAGGGGGGAGAAATGACCCTTCTGCCCATTTGAGACCCTTCCTCCCCACAAGACCATGCGCCCCCTTAAGCCTTAATCCTCTCCATTGGCCTCTCAAATCTGGCCACCCACGCACCTAACTGCCGCCTGCAAGCCAGGCCCCACTGATACCCCAGATTTCCCTGGCCTGGCTTCAATAACTTCCTCTTCTTTGCAGACTTCCCAGCACTGGTCATCGCTCGAAGGTGACGCTGCTGAGATTACTGAGCTATTGGCCAATTGGATTTGCTGACAGCTCTCGAAGATGCGGTTTCCTTCCCAGACAGGGACCAAAGTCTTGGCGTTCGGCGGTGAACGTACTGTGGAGCAGTGGGTGGCTTTGGGGCATCAAGGTTGGCAGGGACGCATTCCTCATTGGGTAGAGTGGGAGAAAACCCACCACCTGAAATATCCTGCCCATGACCTGCTATACAGGGGCATTTGAAAATCGCTTATTGTCACGAGTAGGCTTCAAATGAAGTTACTGTGAAAAGCCCCTAGTCGCAACATTCCAGCGCCTGTTCGGGGAGGCTGGTACGGGAATCGAACCGTGCTGCTGGCCTGCCTTGGTCTGCTTTAAAAGCCAGTGCTTTAGCCCAGTGCTAAACCAGCCCCTAGCCAGCCCCATTTCCAGACAGTGCACAGTAATTTCTGTTGCGATATGATGTACACATAAGGGAGCCTATCTTAAACTACTGTCAATCATTCCCATCTCGACAGGACTTATAATCAGTCTGAAAACAGCAGTGGCTGAGGTCAGACATCTGCTTCACAATCATACAGTTTTTCTTATAACTGTTTGTTTATTGGGTTTTTGAACAAGGTATAATTACCGTTATGTACACAGGATAAGAAACATATATATATATACACATATATAGAAGAGAAGGGCACACCCCAACATACCAAAGAGAAGAAAATAGTACATAGTAAAAATAAAATACAATAAATAATGAAATAGAATAACTGGTAGGGTATTGTGACCCAGCTCAACAGCGGCAGCTCTGTACGCCTGGCAAAATTATTTACACCACGTAAGTAGGCGATTGTTTGCCGGGGGGGGGGGGGGGGGGGGGGGGATTGGGGAGGTAAATATACATTTGGGTGCCGGGGAGATAATTACAGTGCGATACTTGGCTGTGTTTCGTGTTGTTGTCGCCTGCTTCTCCCGGACGCATCTCGCTGTCGTCTCGCGCTCGCCTCCGCTTCTGCTGCTCCTCCCGTCCTCCGTCTTTATTTTCCTCGTTCCCCGCTCCTGGAGATGCACGTTTTGGTATCCCGTGCCTTCCTTACGCTCCCATTTCCCTAAACCCCCCCCCCCCCCCCCCCCCCCCGCACTGGTTCTCCTCTCTTGTTCCCCCCCCCTCCACGGTTCGCCTCTCTTTCCTCAGGTTTAGCTGACCCCCCCCCCCCCCCCCCCCGCCCCCCCTCCTCCCTCCCTCCAGGTCAATCTCTCCCTTTCATGCCTTGACTACTTTCCCCTGATGCTTGGCTACCTGGCTATTCTTCCTCTTGTTCGTTGGCCACAAACAGGTCCCGGAACAGTCGCGTGAATGGCTCCCACGTTCTGTGGAAGCCGTCGTCCGACCCTCGGATGGAGAATTTGATTTTCTCCATTTGGAGAGATTCCGAGAGGTCGGACAGCCAGTCTGCAGCTCTGGGCAGTGCTGCTGACCGCCAGCCAAACAGGATTCTACGGCGGGCGATCAGGGAGGCAAAGGCAAGGGCGTCCACCCTCCTCCCCAGGAATAGATCTGGCTGGTCTGAAACCCAGAAGACCGCCACTTTCGGGCATGGCTCCACCCTCACTCCCACCACTTTGGACATAGCCTCGAAGAAGGCTGTCCAGTACTCCACAAGTCTGGGGCAAGACCAGAACATGTGGGCGTGGTTGGCCGGGCCTA
This sequence comes from Scyliorhinus canicula, assembly GCF_902713615.1. Lineage (NCBI taxonomy): Eukaryota > Metazoa > Chordata > Chondrichthyes > Carcharhiniformes > Scyliorhinidae > Scyliorhinus > Scyliorhinus canicula. Next base: position 7,180,647 of record NC_052161.1, read on the forward strand.
CTTGGCACCGTTCACATCTGTCCTCCACCTCCGGGAAGAACCTACTCATACGGGTTCTTGTTAAGTGGGCTCTATGTACCACTTTTAGCTGCGTCAGGCTGAGCCTTGCGCACGTGGAGGTGGAGTTGACCCTTTGCAGTGCTTCGCTCCAGAGTCCCCATCCTATCTCAATCCCCAGGTCCTCCTCCCATTTCTTTCTTGTTGCGTCCAGTACGGTGTCGGCCCTTTCTGTCAGTGCGTCCGTCTGAGTAGGTTCTTCCCGGAGGTGGAGGATAGATGTGAATGGTGCCAAGTAGGCTCGGCCAACTACGCCCACATGTTCTGGTCTTGCCCCACTTGCGGGTGTACTGGGAAGATCTCGCTTTTGCTCATGTTGAGTTTGTAGCCCAAGAAGGCTCCAAACTCTTTCAGGAGCGCAATGATCCCGTCCATGCTGCTCTGTGGGTCCGAAATGTAGAGGAGCAGGTCATCTGCATAGAGTGAGACTCTGTGCTCTCTGCCTCCCCTTCGGATCCCCCTCCAGCTTTTTGCTGCTCTGAGCGCGATTGCTAGCGGTTCGATCGCTAGGGCGAACAGCAGCGGGGACAGTGGGCATCCTTGTCTGGTGCCCCGTGCAGTTGGAAGTATTGGGAGTTGGTGTTGTTGGTCCGTACGCTCGCCATGGGAGCGTTGTATTGGAATTTTACCCAGGAGGTGAACCCTGTTTCAAGCCCGAACCGCTCCAGTACCTCTATGAGGTATTTCCATTTGACTCTGTCGAAGGCCTTTTCTGCGTCCAGGGAGACGATCACCTCTTGTGTTCTCTCCCCAGAGGGGGTTATTATCACATTCAGCAGGCGCCTGATGTTCGAGGTAAGCTGTCTTCCTTTGACGAAGCCCGTCTGGTCCTCTGTGACCACCTCAGGTACACAGTCTTCTAGCCTTTTGGCTAGGATTTTGGCATCTGCGTTCAGCAGTGAGATGGGTCTGTATGACCCACATTCCGTTGGGTCTTTGTCTTTCTTAGGTATCAGCGAGATTGAGGCCTGTGCTAGCGTGGGTGGCAGTGTGCCCCTAGCTAGCGAGTCTGTGAACATCTCCCGCAGGTGCGGGGCCAGCGCTGTCGCAAATTTTTTGTAGAAGTCCGCCGGGAATCCGTCTGGTCCCGGTGCCTTCCCCGTCTGCATGGAGCTAATGCTGTCCACGATCTCTCCCAGTGCTAGTGGTGCTTCCAGGTCCCGTTTCCTGCACTCTCCCACGACTGGTATGTCCAGTCCATCAAGGAACCGTTTCATCCCAGACTCCCCCCTTGGGGGCTCTGAGGTGTACAGCTCTTGGTAGAAGGCCTTGAAGGTTTTGTTAATCTTTTCTGGTTCTGTTTCTAACGTGCCTCTGGTACCCTTGATTTGTACAATTTCTCTGGTGGCTGCCTGCTTTCTCAGCTGGCGTGCCAACAGGCGGCTGGCTTTGTCTCCGTGTTCGTACAGGGTCCCACGGGCCTGGCGGAGTTGCTGTACTGCTTTCCTGGTGGAGAGCAGGTCAAAGTTCCTTTGTAGCTCTTTCCTCTCCACCAGGAGCTCTACAGTCAGGTCCTCGGAGTATTTGCGGTCTACCTCCAGTATGGAGTTGACCAGCTGCTGCCTAGCCACCCTTTCCTCCCTATCTCTGCGCTTTGAAAGCGATGATTTCCCCTCTTAGTACGGCCTTTAGCGCTTCCCAGAACGTGGAGGGTGAGACCTCCCCGTTTTGGTTGTTCTCCGTGTACTCCGCTATGGCCCGCGCTATCCTTTCGCTGAAGGCCTTGTCAGCTAGTAAGGCATCGTCCAACCTCCATGTGGGGCGCTGGGCCCTGCCCGTCTCTAGCCGCACGTCCATGTAGTGTGGAGCGTGGTCTGATATCACAATTGCGGAGTATTCCACTTTGTCTATCCCTGGAAGCACCGTTTTCCCCACCACAAAGAAGTCAATTCTGGTGTATACGTTGTGTACTGGGGGGGAAGAAGGAGAATTCCTTCTCCCCGGGCGGGCAAACCTCCAGGGGTCCACCGCTCCTATCTGCTCCATAAAGTGACCGAGTTCCCTTGCCATGCTTGAGGTTTTCCCCGTTTTGGGGTTTGATCTGTCTGTCTTTGGGTCCTGTACACAGTTGAAGTCCCCCCCCCCCCCCCCCCCCCCCCCATGATTAGTCGATGCGTCGCTATGTCCGGGATTTCTGCCATGGTCTTCTTGATGAAGCTCGTGTTGTCCCAGTTGGGTGAGTACACGTTAACTAGTACCACCGGCGCCCCATCCAGGGCCCCGCGGACGTACCGTCCCCCCGGGGCCGTAACCGTCTTTGTCGCCCTAAACATTGTCCTCTTGCCGATTAATATCGCCACCCCTCTGGCCCTTGTCCCATAGCAGGAATGGTAGGTTTGTCCCACCCAGCCCTTTCTTACCCACAGTCGGTCCTGCTCCCTCAGGAACGTCTCTTGGAGGAAGAAAATGAAAAAAAAAGAAAATTTGCTTATTGTCACGAGTAGGCTTCAATGAAGTTACTGTGAAAAGCCCCTAGTCGCCACATTCCGGCGCCTGTTCGGGAAGGCTGTTACGGGAACTATGACTATGTTGGTCCTCATGTTTCTGAGGTGGGTGAGGACTCTGGATCTCTTCACTGGGCTGTTGAGTCCTCTTACGTTCCAGGTGACTATCCTGGTGGGGGGCTTCTGCCCCTTTGCTCCTGTGGGATTTGCCATACTTATCTGGTGGACGCGTCCCTGCCCTCCGGGGTTTCCCTTTGTTAGGGGGCCATCCAGGATGTCCGCTGTCGCTGCTCTCTCCATGTGGTCGGGTCCCTGCGCCCCGGGGTTTCCCTTTGTTAGGGGGCCATCCAGGATGTCCGCTGTCGCTGCTCTCTCCATGCGGTCAGGTCCCTGCGCTCCGGGGTTTCCCCTTGTCCCGGGGGCACCTGCCATGGCCGCCCACTGTGTGTCCGCCACGCGGGTAGTCCCCTGCATTCTGGGGTCTATCATACAATTAACTTTATCTCTGTATCATCTTATCTTCAAATAAAGAGTTGGATGCACTATCAATTACCACAAAGACGAGAGTAGTGGAATAATCGAGGCTTTATTGAGCAAAGATGTGGTGCCTCCTGTAGCTGGAACCAGAATGGCTGCAGCACCGGCGAGCACACACATTTATACTCCGCCTACTGGGCAGAGCCAGCAGGCAGGGATTTACCCATGTGCCTCTAGTATATGTGTCTTACCGTAATACATATAATACTGCTAGTGGTGACTGCCACAGAGTTCACGTTTTATTTTTTTCACCAATCCTTGTGCAAGATTAATACATTTGCATCGAAGAAGGAGGAGAAGGTAACATGGTGGCAAGGTGACAGCATGGTTTCTGAAAATCTGACTTCACAATATACAGGTCTCAGTCTTTCACACGCTGTGGAAGAAAACAACTGGTGTGAAGTGAAACTCCTGTCAAGACTCACTGTGTGCAAGGATTCTGCATCTTTGAGGGTGTAAGACCTTGCACTGCATATACCTTTATAAAATATACATAGATGTCCCCATGGCTATTTCTAAAACAAAATTCTTAAAATGGTGGAAACTGTGTCTGTATGTGACCCCAGAACAAAATAAGCCACGTTGCTGATTTGGAAATCTCATAGCTCGTTATCTTTGAGGAGGCATTAATGATCACCTGGGGACTGCAAAGCCCAACTTCGAAGGAAGCTACATGGAAGGCCTTTTGTATTTGATAACCCGGGTTTGCCAGTGGAGACACTGGGCGGGATTCTTCAGTAATGGGGCTATGTCCCCCACGCCCGCGAGAAAACGGGCGCGAATCATTCCGTATTTTGTTCTCGAAAGTCTGGGGTGATTCTCCATTTTGAAGGGGGCTGGCAGGGCCCCGGGGTGCTGCTCGCAGCTCTGGCTGCCGGTGTGGGGCCCTGCACTTCAGGCCCTGGGTCCACGCCTGCGGTGCCGGGCCCACCCTGACATGGCGACCCACACAGCTGGCCGGCGCCGAAGAAGTAGGGCCCCCGCTCCCAGATCGCACGTGCCCGCCGATCGGTGGCCCCCGATCACGGGCCTGGTCGTGGTGGAGCCTGGTCGTTCTGGAGCCCCCCCCCCCCTGCCTCCCACCAAGACGGCCATGGCAGCTGCGACTCTGAGCTCTCGCCAGGTGGAACCATATATGAACCACACCGATGGAAACTCGGGTGGTCATCCGCAGAGAATCGCCACGGGGGCCTCTTTCAATGGCTCCCGACCGGCGCCGCGTCGACCGCGCGCGCACGACTGGCCGCGATTCTCCGGTCGGCAGAGAGTCGCGGGGAGGCATCGCGGGTTGGATGCCCCATTCTCCGACCCTGCGCCGGGCGCGATTGCGGTGCGGAAGCTCGGAAAATCCCGGCCATAATTTCTACGAAGACAATGCCTCTCAAACATTCCTTTAAGCCTATCAGAGCAGTCCTGATGACCAAGCTGAATTCCAAACCCTGGATATCCATCCTTTGTCAAAGATGTTGAAGGGGTGGGAGTCAGGGAGAAATGGGGTGCTGGCCTGTATTGCTTTGCTGAACTGATAAGCAAAGTCTGATGTTTAATAGCTGACTAGCCGGCCACACCGGAGGGTCTCTGGCGCAGGTTTAACAACAGACCCCATCTACCCTGCTTCTGCTGTAAATTTAATTCCATTGTCTACTAGATTGATTCATCTCAGAATCTTTGAAGTCAAACTTGCTGGAAAAGTGAATTATACAGCATTGGTTTTCAACCGTCCAAAGATGTGCGGGTTAGGTGGATTGGCCATGCTAAATTGCCCGTAGTGTAAGGTTAATTGTTAGGTTATGGGTATACGGGTTACGTGGGTTTAAGTAGGGTGATCATTGTTCGGCACAACATCGAGGGCCGAAGGGCCTGTTCTGTGCTGTACTGTTCTATGTTCTATAACCTGCCAACCTCGGTAAAGGAATATCTCATTGGACTTTGAATCTGGTCTCTGAAACCCACATGAATCAATATGGGCCTGGGCTTATTGCCCGTCGGGCCTCTGCCTGGGGCCTGGGCTTATTGCCCATCGGGCCTCTGCCTGGGGTCAGTGCCGGAATATGGTTTCTCGCTGGGAGGGCCAATTAACAGGCAGCCAGCTTGAAACGCACACTGGCAAATTCTCAGTGCTGCCGGGGAGGGGAGGGGGAGGGAAGGGGGTGGGCCTTGAGAAGATGGAAGATTGTGGGTTGGCGCTTCTACTCTGCTCCTCCGAGACAGCCGCTGCGGATCTGTCTCAGGGATGCTGCAGACCCGGAAAAAATAAATCGTGACGGAAAATTATGCAATGGATTTGCAGGCAGCATGTTCAACCACAAACCCCAGTCCATGAACACCTTGTAAAATTCGATTTCAGCCTAGACACTTCATCCAGCCCTGGATCAGGGTTGCAGTTAAAACGTAAGAGTCGCCTGGCCAATTGGAAAAGCAGGCGGGCCAGGCAGCAATGTGCCCAATTGGCCTCTGAATGAACTCAATTGCCTGCTTGATTGCCAGAGGGTGCACTTCCAACTCTCGCATACGCCCGCCGACTGAAATATTATGCAGATGGGCGATGGCGTTGGGATGTGTGCCTCACGCAGGAGGACAGGTGCCCGCTAGAGCGACGTAAAATTCTGGCTATGTATTTACTCTGTGGTCTCTGTACTGTGAAACCTTCTTTTGGAGTGGGGGTGGGGACGTGCTGCCAAACAAAGCAAATACATGAGCAAGAGCAGCATAGGGCGCCGTGAATAGTGTTCTTACAGGGAATAGATCAGTCCGAGGGGGAGTCGTTGAGGAGTCTAGTTGCTGTGGGGAAGAAGCTGTTCCTATCTCTGGATGTGCGGGTCTTCAGACTTCGGTATCTTCTGCCTGATGGAAGATATTTTAATATTTTGAGCCTGTACAAATAAACTAACCCTTTGAGTTCACCCATTCGAGTTTGCCGTGGGTTGTTAATAGAACATTAACAAAATTGAGAGGTTGGGGAATATTTTGCTGCTTATAAACACCTTTCTGTTTATCGTCAGGTGGTGAGGGAGAGATATTAGTGCTTTTTGTATTAACCCCCCCCCCCTCCTGTCGCAGTTGTTTTGGAAGATGGTGGGGGAGGGGGAAATGGAGAGTCCTCCTGAGCTGGATTGGACCCGCGGGTCGGTGAGGCAGAAGCTCCGAACGGGAGACTTCCAGAACAAAGAAAGAGCGATACTGCAGGCAAAGGATCATCGCGATTGCAGAGGGGAGGGCCGTGCGCTAAGAATTTATCAAGATGTCGGAGTGAAGCTGGCCAAGAGGCGTGCTGTATTTAATGAGGCCAAGGCTGTGTTGTATCCCAGTAAGGTCCGGTTTGGCGAGGTTTACCCCACGTGCCTTCGTGTGACTTACGAAAACAGAGACGCATTGACCAGATTTTGGCCAGATGGTGGGAGCAGGCCCATGGAGATTATTACACGCAGATGAGAAGGATTTTTCCCTCTTCTTTCAGCACATCAGGTATATTCGAGGATCGATATTTTTGTGGTCGGTCGGTCCCTACTTCCGGGAGTGGTGGAGGCAGAGTATTCGGCAATAGTGATCTCTGATCATGCTCCGCGGATTGTGGATTTGGTGGTGGGGTCGGGCCCCGCTCAGGGGCCCTCTGTGGAGGTTGGAGACATCGCTGTTGGCGGGTAAGGGATTCTGTGAGAGGGTTTCCTCCGCCATTGAGCAGTAATTGGGGGTTTAATAGAAGTGAGGAGATTTCGCCGTCCACATTGTGGGAGGCTTTGAAGGCAGTTGGTGGAGCGATCGTCTCTTATATATGGAGAGGAGTGAAAGGGCGGTGAGGCGGAGGTTGGTGGATCGCCAGACACCAGAACTACTGGCAAGTAGAAAGAAGTTACAGTTGGAGTTTGGGCTGCTTTCGACAGACAGCTGTGCGTCAGCTATGACAGTCGTGGGGGCTTTTTATGAGCAAGGGGAGAAGGCCAGTCACCTGTTTGCACACCAGATGAGGTGACAGGTGCCTTCTCTGGAAATAGTACAGTTGAGGGACTCAGGTGGTAGGTTGGTTCCTGCCCCAGCCAGGGTTAATGAGGCTTTTGAGTCTTTTTTACCGTAACCATTACTAGTCAGAGTCCCAGGAGAAACGTGGTCAATGTTTAGAGTTCTTGGATGGTTTGTCTATCCAGGAGAAAAGGGAGGAGCTGGCGCCCCCGCTGACCTTAGAGGAGGTAATGAAAAGCATAGTTCTGATGGAGCTGGGTAAGGCACCAGGGCCGGATGGAATCCCGATCAAATTCTATCAGAAATTTGCGGGACAGTTTGCCCCATTGCTGTTAGAAATGTTTCAGGATTCGACGTCTCGGGAGGTGTTGCCGGCCACATTGGCCCAGGCATCGATCTCCTTGATCTTAAAGAAGGTCCGGCAGAGTGTGGGTTGTATTTCCCCCATTTCATTACTGAATGCAGACGCGAAGTTGTTGGCGGAGGTCCTGGCCATGAGCCTAGAGGCCTGCCTCCCAGGGGTTGTGTTGGAGGAGCAGACGGGGTTTGTTAAGGGAAGGCAGTTGTCAGTCAATGTTCAGAGACTGCTTAATGTCGTTTTGTCCCCCTCTCCAGCCCCTGAGCCAAAGGTGATTCTTTCATTATTTGGGATTATTTGTTTGAAATACTCGGGAGGTTTGGCTTTGGGCCTAGCTTGGATCCAGCTCTTCTATAGGGCCCCCACTGCGAGTGTTCATACAAATGCTTTGAGTTTGAAGTATTTCCACTTGATGAGGGGCATGAGACAAGGGCGTCCACTGTCCCCACTATTGTTTCCTTGGCATTTGAACTTCTAGCCATAGATTTGAGGTCATCTGCAAAGTGGAGGATGGGGGGGGGGGGGGGGGGGTGTGGCAGAGAACAGGGTACCATTGTATGTGGATGATTTGTGGTTGCGTGTGACAGACTCTCTCGCCGGTGCAGAGGAGATAATGAAGTTGCTCGAGAGGTTTAGCTCCTTCTCAGGGTACAAACTGAACTTGGGCAAAAGCAAATGCTTTACGGTGAATCTCCCAGGGAGGGAAGCCAACCCCCTATGACTGTGATACGACTGTGGTGGGCCGTATCTCGAACAATGACGAATCAGACTACAGGAGGGAGAGAAATCACTTGGTTGCAGGGTATACCGAAAACAACCTCTCTCTAAATGTTGGAAACTGATCATCGACTTCAGGAAGCGTAGCGTGACACACACTCCCTGCATCAAAGCCTCTGAAATGGAGATGGTTGATACCTTTAAGTTCCTGGGGATCACCATCACCAACTGTCTGTCCTGGTCCACTCACGTTGATGCAACAGTCAAGAAAGCCCAACAACGTCCCTATGTCCTATGGAAGCTAAAGAAATTTGGCATGTCTGCATTGACTCTCCAAAACTTCTGCAGATGTGCGATAGAGAGCATCCTATCTGTCTGCATCACAGCTTGGTATGGCAACTGCTCAGCCCAAGATCGCAAGAAACTGCAGAGTGCGTTGAACTCAGCCCAATGTATCCCACAAACTTGCCATCCTCACATTGATTCTGTCTACACCTCCCGCTGCCTCAGGAAGGCAGACAGCATTATCAGAGACCCCTCCCACCCAGGCATTGCCTTCTTCCAGACCCTTCCATCAGGCAGAAGTCTGAAGACCTGCACATCCAGACATAGGAACAGCTTCTTCCCCACAGCAACAAGACTCCTCAACGACTCCCCCTCGGACTGATCTGTTTCCTGCAAGAACACTATTCACGATGCCCTATGCTGCTCTTGCTCATGTATTTGCTTTGTTTGGCCCCTTGTTCCGCACTGTAACCAATCACAATTTGTTGATGTACTATTTGTCAGTGTTCTCTGTCGATTATTCATTTTGTCCACGGTGGACGTACTGTGTACATTCACTCGGCCGCAGAAAAATTCTTTTCACTGTACTTCGGTACATGTAACAATGAATCAAATCAACATGTTTTTAAAAAATAGTTGTGAGCGGTGTTCTAGGGGTTCGGCGCATCATACGCACATGTTCTGATTTTGTTCAATGCTTATGAACTTTGGGTTTCCTTCTGCAGCACCATGTCAGGAATTCTTGGGGTTGAGTTGCAGCCTTTGGTGGCGATCTTTAGGGTTTCAGATTTACTGGAGCTGCAGACAGGGGCGAAGGCAGATGCTCTGGCCTTCATCTCGCTAATCGCCCAAAGGCGTCTGCTGTTTGGATGGAGGTGATCGGTCCCGCCCAGTGCCATGGCATGGTCAAGTGACCTACGGGATTTCTTACACTTGGAAAAGATTAAATATATCCTGAGAGGTTAGACGGAGGGGTCCTGCCTGAGGCGGCGGCCATTCATATCCCTCTTCAGGAAGCTGGTGACCATCAGATTAGTGGGGCGGGGGCGAGGGAGGGGGTGGGCGGGGGGGAGTGGCTTTTGTTCATTTTGGGTCTGGTTGTTGGGGGGTGTTGGAGCATTGTAATTGTTATTTGAATCTGGCTGTGATGGTGTTATATTTAAAGAACTTTTCTTAATAAAATTATTTTTAACAAAGGTCTATTCTCCCAGGGTGGCCTGCACTGGTTTAGGGGCTGGTTTAGCTCACTGGGCTAAATCACTGGCTTATAAAGCAGACCAAGCAGGCCAGCAGCACGGTTCGATTCCCGTAACAGCCTCCCCGTACAGGCGCCGGAATGTGGCGACTAGGGGCTTTTCACAATAACTTCATTGAAGCCTACTCGTGACAATAAGCGATTTTCATTTTCATTTCATTTCACTGGCAGTGAGATGCCGTACTAAAGCCTGGAAATAAGTTCACTGTTGTCCATGGCAGCTTCCTGATGCGTTATTATACTGGTCATTTACTTTTAGATGACAAGTTCATGATGAGGACGGGATTGAGCTCAGCACAAACCTCTCTAACTCTTTCTTCTTTCAAACACTCCATTAACCAAGATTTTGCTCACCTGCCCCAATATCACCTCATGTGTCACCTGTACCAAATTTTGCTTTCCAATAATCCTCTGAGGCACCTTGGGAGATTTAACTTAGTTAAAGGTGAGAGATGAATACTCGTTGTTGTTGGTGTTGAGATGCCGAGGGGTTCAGGGAGGAAATTCTCGACCGCCGGACGTGGCAGCTTTTTCTGTACACTCGCGAGATTAAGAGCATCACTGACAAGGACACCATTGACTGCCCCTCGCTAATTGCCCTTGAGCAGGTCATGGCGAGTCGCATTCTTGAACCGCCTCAGTTGGGGGTTAGGCACCCCCCACGGTTCCCTTCGCTGTAGCATTTTGGTCCAACTGGCTGGCTTGTTAGACCGCTCCAGAGGGCAGTTTCCCCGTGGATCTGGAGTCAAGTGCGGGGCAGACCGGGTAACGATGGCAGATTTCCTTCCCTGAACGCCATTGGCTGAAGGCATGGAGGCTCGAAAGGCCAGTATTGGAAGGACGCAGAGATCTCGGTGGGTTGACGAGCCGAGTTATGTACTCAAGGTTCCTTGAACACAGCCTTCTGACTTAATAGTGTAATATAGTCCAGTCTATGGCTAGAAAGGGCTGGTGGCGGTTTTGCTGTATCTGTGAGTACAGCAGACATTTAAATCGAGTTCAAAAGTCCAGGTGATCAAAAGGGATACAATCACTGACTGACAGGCACATTATTATTCAACAGAAACGAAATATCCTTCATTTTCATTGCAACATCATTTAAGCAGGTAATCTTAACCGAGGCATTAATAGCCGGAGATAAAATGGTGTAACATATTCTACCTGTACTTTGTGTGACCCTTAAACCTTAATGTCTGCGAAACGACACTGAGTGGGCTGCTGAGGGTCAGACACCGGATACACAGCACTACATTACTGATTGAAGTTTGACAAAAGGCAAACTCACATGGGACCAGAGATTGGATCATTCAGTTAGGATCATGCTAAAGTCTGATATAATCTTGGGGAATCATAGAATCCTTTCACAAAGAAGGAGGTTATTTGGCCCATCATGCCTGTCACAGAGCTGTCCAATGGGAGCACTCCCCTCCATCCTTGACCTGAAATTCTCTTCCCATCCAGTATTTAGAGTCATAGGGTCACACGGCACAGAACAGGCCCTTTGGCCCATCAAGTCTGTGCTGGTCAAAAGAACGACCTCACCATTTTAATTACATTTTCCAGCACTTTGCCCTGTCTGCCCTGGGATCGCAAGCCTAAATACTTCGAAATGTTATGAGCGTCTGTGCCTCCACCACCCTTTCAGACAGCAAGTTCCAGACTCCCCCCCACCCTCTGTTTTTTCCTCACAGCCCCTCTAAAATCCCCCCCTTTGCTCTCGCTCCCCCCCCCCCGCCTTTCTCTCGCTCACCCCCACGCTTCATAACAGAGTGGATAGCACTGTTGCTTCACAGCGCCAGGGACCCGGGTTCGATTCCTGGCTTGGGTCACTGTCCGTTCCAACATAACCTTCCTGCTCTTAAACTCTGTGCCTCGGCGAATAAAGACAAGTTTACCATCTGCCTTCTTAACCACTGTATCCACCTGCTTTGGTACCTTAAGGGACTGGTACACATGCACACCAAGGTCCCTCTAGTCCTTGGGGCTTTCCAGGGTCCTGCCTGTGTTGTTCCTCGTGTCTTAATAAAGCTCATAGTCTCAAAGTTGGAGAAGATGCTTTATTGTGAATTAGTTCTGTCTTCAGAGCTTAACTTACGGCTACCTCAAATGCTGCCTGCCTGTGTCTGTGTCTTGCTACCAGTTCTCCCTTCCGTGAAGTGTGTCCTCACTTCCTGTCCCTCTGTATTTATAGCTCTCCCGTGCTCCCTCTATTGCTTGCTCAGTTGTATTGCATCTACACTGATACACAATCACCACATCCCCCCTTTTTTCTTTACATATTTTCTGGACATCGTTAAAGAAAATTGTACAACACAATTAGATTACTTACGATATGTGTATCTATACATGTGATGGTGCTATTGCATATTTTACAAAGCCAATTTATATTTATGAGTCCAATCTTAGTAAAAACATTTATGAGTCCAAACTTGATGAATTTGTTCATTGAGTTTGTTCTTTTTCGTTGTTGACGTGGTGATATTGATATTGCAACTCCGTTGTGAATGTTATCGGTGTTCTTGTTATTTTAAGTGACTAATACGTCATCCCGAGGTGTTTGCATAGTCGAACCACTGATGTTGACTGACATGGACTTTTTTCTGTGCTTGTGGTATTGATTTAGTATGTCATCTGCCTTGAAAGCTGGTGTGCTTGCTTGTTCTGGAGAAGATGCTTTACTGTGAATTTGTTCTGTCTTCAGAGCTTAATTTACGGCTACCTCAAATGCTGCCAGCCTGTGTCTGTGTCTTGCTCCCAGTTCTCCCTTCCGTGAAGTGTGTCCTCACTTCCTGTCCCTCTGTATTTATAGCTCTCCTGTGCTCCCTCTAGTGCTTGCTCAGTTGTATTGCATCTACACTTATACACAATCACCACACTGCCATTTATCATGTATTCCCTTTGCCTTGTTTGTCCTGCCCAAGTGCATCACCTCACACTTATCCGGATTGAATTCCATTTACCACTGATCAGCCCATCTGACCAACCCGTCTATACCCTCCTGTAATCTAAGCCTCTTCACTATTTACCACCCCACCAATTTCTGTATCATCCGCGTAGTTACTGACCAACCCTCCTACATTCATGTCTAATTTATATAAACCACAAACAGCAAGGGCCCGAAGCTCGGGAATTCCCTCCCTACAGATTTCAGCCCCCCTTTCTTTCTTTAAGACACTCTATGAACAAGTTTTTGGTTATTTGACCTAATGTGTGGGATTCTCCTTTCCAGGGGCTAAATCCCCACGCCGGCGGCAAAACTGGCGCCAACTACTCTGGCGTCAACAGCCTCTCTGCACGTCCGGGGGCTAGGTGGACACCGAAGGGATTGGCGCTGCGCCAGCCGGCACCGAAGGGACTGCTCGAGTTAGCGCGCGCGCCAAACGGCCGGGGTAATCTCGCGCATGCGCGGAACCACCGCTGCCTTTTGCCGCCTGCACGGGAGGGTTCTCTTCTCCGCGCCGGCCATGGCGGAGCCCTATAGGGGCCGGCGCAGAAGGAAGGTGTGCCCCCACGGCACAGGACCCGCCCGCTGATCGGCGGGCCCCAATTGCGGGCCAAGCCACTGTGGCCCCCTCCCCCCGGGATCGGATCCCCCCCCCCACCCCAAGGACCGCCCACGCCGACCTACCTGCCAGGTCCCGCCGTGTGGGACCATACGTAACCCACGCAGGCGGGACTGGCCAAAAATGGATGGCCGCTCGGCCCATCGGGGCACGGAGAATTGCCGGGGGGGGGGGGGGGGAAATGGCATGAACCCGGCCCCCACTCGAAAAACGGCGCTGGAGAATACGGCGGCCGGAGAATACGGCAGCTGGCGTTGTGGCAGCCGGAGAATATGGCAGCCGGCGTTGTGGCGGCAGGGCGGGATTCGCGCTGCCCCCTCCCGGGGATTCTCTGACCCGACAGAGGGTCGGAGAATCGCGCCGAAGGTCGCCATATGTGACTCGGTGTCATACGTTGTTTTATAATGCTCCGCACATTGGGATGTTTTATAACGTCAAGGGCACGAGATAAATATAAGTTGTTATTGTTAATGGGATCTGGGTGTCACTGGTTAGGTTAGCATTTATTGCCCATCCCTAATTGCCCTTGAGAAGCTGGTGGTGAGCTGCCTTCTTGAACCTGCTGCAGTCCACGTGGTGTAGGTACACCCACAGTGCTGTCAGGGAGGGAGTTCCAGGATCTTGACCCAGCGACAGTGAAGGGAACGACGATATATTTCCGAGTCAGGGTGGTGCTGGAGGGGAACATTCAGGTGATCCCATTCCCCTGCTGTTCCTGTTCTATGCAGCAGAGCTGGTGTGTTTGGGGATACCACTGATGAATTATGTGCCCACAGTCAAAGTATTTGAGGGGTGATCTTTTTTTTTTTACAAAGTGCACTTATATAGCAAGCACCCATAAACAAGTAAATGTCGTAAGGCATTGCACAGGAATGTAGTAATTTGGCCCGAAGCCACATTAGAGATTAGGACTGGTCCTATCACCAAACACGTAGGGCGCGATTCTCCGCCCCCCACGACGGGTCAGAGAATAGCGGGAGGGCCTTCCCGACATTTTTCCTAACCCTCCCGCTATTCTCCCCCCCCCCCCCCCCCCCCCCCCGCCCAACTCCCGACACGAATCGCTGCCGCCGTTTTTTTTACGGCCGGCAGCGATTCTCAGCTGATAGATGGGCCGAAGTCCCAGCCCTTTACGCTGTTTTTACGAACGGCAAACACACCTGGTCTAGCCGTTCGTAAAAACGGCCGTAAAAACTCACATTTTATAACCATGGCACCGATTGGCACGGCAGTACCACGGCCGTGCCAAGGGTGCCATGGGCCCGCGATCGGTGGCCACCGATCGCGGGCAGCGGGCCCGATGCCCGCGCGCTATTTCTCCTTCCGCCGCCCCGCTGTATCACTTCACGGGGCGGCTGAGGGGCATCCCGGCCCGCGCATGCGCGGGTTTCGCGCAAATACGCGATGACGTCATCCGCGCATGCGCGGCTGACGTCATATGACGCGTCAGCCGGCGCTAACTCCGGCAAGCGGGCTTAACGAAATTCGTTTAAGCCCGTGATGCCGGAGCTTACGGCGTCGGGCTGCTAGCCCCGACCGGGGACCAGAATCGGTTCCCGGTCGGGAAGGGGCGCGCTGGCGTCAAACCCGCTCGGGTTTGACGCCAGCCTTACGATTTCTCCCGTTTTGGGAGAATCGCGCCCGTAGCCTTTAAAAGGAATGCATAGAGAGCAAGGCGAAGAGGTAGTGTGGAAATTCTAGGACTTATACCTTCGGCAGCTGAAGGCAAGACCATCAATGGTGGACCAATTAAAACTGGGGATGTGTGAGTGGCTGAAGTTGCAGGGCCGCAGAGCTCCTGGAGGGGTGTCGGGCTGGAGGAGGTTACAGTGGGACGCATGCATTGAAGAAGGAAATAGGGAGAGTAAAGGGCAAACATATTTAATAAAGACCAACAGCAAATCCAGTCAACCCTGGATATCTGGCGGCACGGTGGCACAGTGGTTGGCACTGCTGCCTCACAGCGCCAGGGACGCAGGCTCAATTCCAGCCTTGGGTGACTGTGTGGAGTCTGCACGTTCTCCCATGTCTGCGTGAGTTTCCTCCGGGTGCTCTGGTTTCCTCCCACAGTCCTGGTTAGGTGGATTGGCCGTGATAAACTGCCCCTTAGTGTTCAAAGGCTGCCCTAAATTTCCCAAAGGTTAGGTGGGTTACAGGGATAGGGCGGGGGAGTGGGCCGAGGTATCGTGCTCGAATGGCCGAATGGTTTCCTTCTGATATTCTATGATTCTATGCTACCGAGACATATGCAGCATTGGATAAAGAGAAAATGGGAGGCTTATGGCAGATATCAAAAGCTGAAGACAGCAGAAGCCCAGGTATAGAATGTGCAAGAGGGAACTTCAAAAGGAAATTCGGAGAGCAAAAGTTGACATGAAAGGATGCTGGCTGGTAAAATAAAAGAAATTCCAAAGTTATTTTACAAATACATTAAAGATAAAGAGATAACTCAGGAAAAAAATAGGGCCTCTAAAGAGCCACAGTGGGACGATGTATAAAGACTTGAAAATAAGGATGAGAATTTTAAACTTGGGGCATTGTTGGATTGAGAGCCTTCATGGTGGGCGAGCAGAGGGGCGATAGGGGAGTGAGACTGAGGGAGCAATTTAACGGATATGAAACAAGAGTCTCATCTCAGGTGTGTTCAGCTGCTGTTTCCCGGTGCTTCCATCACCGAGAACGATCCCGCTATTGAATGGGACTCTGCTTCATTCCCGGGGCCATGGCTCCAGCGGGGCCGCACTTAGTCCCGGTTCTTGCGCTAATGAACTCCGCTCGCCACTGCAGGAAGAGATCAGTGCACCATTTTTAAACCCCTCCATTTTGAACCCTCCACCGTGGCGTCTGTAACTCTCCAATGGCCCAATTTACCAACGAGGGGGTCCTCAAGCCCCTCAGACCCCACTCCATAAGGACAGAGCAACCTCAGGTCCAATCCCCAGCATGGGCAAGATGCCACCTAGACACTGGCAGGGCCCCTTAACAGCCTGGCAGTGTCACCTGGGATCCTGCCATGATCAGGGTGGCACCAAGTGGCACTGCCAGGTTGCCAATGTGGCACTGCCCAGGGTACCACTCTGTTCAGAGCCTGAGACACCAACATGCCCGTACGCCTCGCCCATGTTGGTGGAGACCAGTGCTAAACAGTGATCACTCGGGGGTCTCCGAGGTGCAGGTGTTAGATCCCTCACCTTGGCTAACTACGGCAAGAGCATATTCAAGTGAGCCTGGGTGCACACTTGAATATGCAAATTTAGGTCCTGTGAATTGTGGGCGGGATTCAGATTCCGACACCTCACGAAATTGTGTTAGATCTTGCAAGGTGTAAGAAGGCCGTTAAATCTTTCGCGAGGCCCCTCTCAAGATTTAACGCCTCTCGCAATGTTTAACGGCCAGTCTACGCTCAGACGCAGGCAGCGTAAATTTGGATGACTTCAGGTTTACGGTGAAGGCTTGGCCAGCTAAACGTTATTATAGTCAGTTCTGCAAGGTACAGAGGCCCCGGGTGATGGTTTCAGTAACAGTGAGAGCTGAGGCTGGGGCAGATTGGGTGGTGTTATGGAGCTGGCCGTTTTGGTGAGGGAGAGGTTTAGCATTTTCTGTTTCTGTGAAATGATACACCCATCAAAGAATTCAATGGCTTCAGGTGATGTGAGTTGAAAATGGGCAAGAAGAAAAGAAAAGTATTATGCATATTTATGAGAAAAACAGAACACAACGGAAAAACACCAATTATTCTGAACAAGGTACACATACGCTCGAGAAATCTAATAATTATTTTGATTCCTTGCAGAAAGCAAATTGCATTCTTGTAACTAATTATTCAGAATATATCCACTGATCATAATCAGCCAGTTAATGTATTAACCATTAGCAAACAATTATTTCCAAAACATCTGTCAGGTAATTAGCTTTTGGCAAACATTCAGTTGCTGGCTCATTTTCCACCTAAATTTCAATGATTTCCAAGGTAGTTGCATTTATCTTAATAAATGGCGAGAAGATTTAAGGACGAGGTGCTGGCGAAGGGAGTTGGCAAACCTTTTCAAAGACAAGTTATTCACTGATTCAATGCCAGCTGAAGAAGTTAGGAGAAACTTTTCAAGCAGGGATTTCCCCGCAGTCTGTGATATCCCAGTTCATCCCAAAAGCAAGTTAAGAACATAAGAACTAGGAGCAGGAGTAGGCCATCTGGCCCCTCGAGCCTGTTCTGCCATTCAATGAGATCATGGCTGATCTTTTGTGGACTCAGCTCCACTTTCCGGCCCGATCACCATAACCCTTAATCCCTTTATTCTTCAAAAAACTACCTATCTTTACCTTAAAAACATTTAATGAAGGAGCCTCAACTGCTTCACTGGGTGAAGAATTCCATAGATTCACAACACTTTGGGTGAAGAAGTTCCTCCTAAACTCAGTCCTAAATCTACTTCCCCTTATTTTGAGGCTATGTCCCCTAGTTCTGCTTTCACCCGCCAGTGGAAACAACCTGCCCGCATCTATCCTTAAGTCCCAGCATTTAATTAAACACAGTTTTCTGGAATGCAATTGATGGTTAAAATGATGCCCAGTCCTTGACTCTCCATGTTATTCAATGGTGTCCAGTTCCTGACTCTCCATGTTATTCAATGGTGTCCAGTTCCTGACTCTCCATGTTATTAAATAGTGCCCAGTCCTTGACTCTCCATGTTATTCAATGGTGTCCAGTTCCTGACTCTCCATGTTATTCAATGGTGCCACCCGTTGTTCCTAACTGGGCTGCCAATGCAGAGGTGGCCTACTCCCATAACATTAAGCTGGTGGACGTGGTAACGTAAGGCACGGGCACGGACCCGGAGATGATCCTGACGTTCCCGAAGCCGTGGGAAAATTTGTTCTGGAGAAAGCTGTTGAATTAATCCCCCTCCCCCCACCATTCTCTCTCCATACTTTGGGAGCTCCGCAAATGTTTCCCACTTACGTACATGTCCAACTTCCTTTTGAAAGTTACGTTCAAACCTGCTTCCAAGCCCCAATCAGGCAGCACATTCTGGATCGTAACAATTCATTGCAGAAGAAAAAGTTCCCTCATCTCCCGTCTTTTGCTAATGTTGCACAATAAAAAATAAAAAAGTTGCCTTGTTATTATTTCTGAATAAATCACTTGAAGTGAGACAGAATGGATAAATAAGTTTGACGTGCAGTAACCATGGCTTAACCTGCTCCAGGTGATTAACGTTTTAATTATCTTTGTTTTCTGTAAAATGGAGAGTGCCTCGAAGATGTCAATTTAATTCACTAAGGAGTTAAACGGATGTGTTCAGTGAAGAGATACGATCCATCTGCTCCACTCTGTTACAGATAAGTTATGTGCAATTTGTTGTTACAAAACATTAAAAAAACACCCCCACTTTGGGATATAAGGGTTAGAAATCACAGAGAATCTTACAGCCAGAGAGAGCCGAAGGCCATTCAGCCTATCAGACCTAACCTGGCCCTCCAGGTATCTCCAACTTCTTCCATCGGGCAGGAGATACAGAAGTCTGAGAACACGCACGAGCAGACTCAAAAACAGCTTCTTCCCCACTGTCACCAGACTCCTAAATGACCCTCTTATTGACTGACCTCATTAACACTACACCCTGTATGCTTCACCCGATGCCGGTGCTTATGTAGTTACATTGTGTACCTTGTGTTGCCCTATTATGTATTTTCTTGTATTTTCTTGAATTTTGTTTAATTCCCTTTGCTTCCCATGTACTGAATGATCTGTTGAGCTGCTTGCAGAAAAATACTTTTCACTGTACCTCGGTACACGTGACAATAAACAAATCCAATCCAATCCTGTTAAAATAGCAACACCAAATGCTGAGAACACTTAGCTGGTCAGACAGGGCCTGTGGAGAGAGGAATAACCTTAACGGGTGGGATTTTCCAGCGGTCGAGGCAGATTGTCACTGGGCGCCGTCACGATCTCCTGGTCCCGCCAACGTCTGCAGCGTTTTGCACGGCTCGCCTGCCCCACTGTGTCGGGAATCCCACTGTGTGTGTGTGTGTGTGTGTGTAGGGGGGGGGGGGGGGGAGGAGGCAGGAAGAATCTGCTGGCACTAATGGCCAGAAAATCCCACTCAACTTGTCAGGTCAATTACCTTTCTGGGTAGAGTTGTCCATTTTCTACAAATTTCTTTGCTCTTCTCCCTGTTTAATTGTCTTCCTCCCCAAAAATTTAAAAAAAAAGAATGCTGTTTCTTGCTTCCTCCACTGTTTCAATAGTCAGGCTTTACAGGTCATTCCAAACCCACCCACCCCCCTCCCCCCACCCCCGGTGTAACAGTTTTTTTTTGCCTAGACATTTCGGCCGCGATTCTGCACAGCCCGATGCCGAAATCGGGAACGGCGATTGGGCGGAGAATAGATCCCCGTGCCGAAACCGCGGCAGACGTGGGCTTGACTCGCCTCTGATGGGCCAAGTTCCCGACGGCCTGGTCCACGTGTGGTCTTAACAGTTGTGAGTCTGGCGTGGTGTCTGCAGAGAGAGAGAGGGTGGGGGGGGGGTGTGTAGGGCTAGTGTCCAGTACCGCCATACTTGGCTTACAGTCGTGCCGCTGGCCGGGGGGCTTCTGGCAGGGCTGGGGGGGGGGGGGGGGGGGAATGGTCAGGAAGTGGGCTGTTGGGTCAGAGTGGACGGGTACGCTGTCCAGCACAACCGGCGCCATCTTTCCGGGTGCGACCAGTGGGTATGTGACGGGTGTAAGTGCCTATTCTGCAGGGGTTTCACACGGTGCCGGTGCTAACCCCTCAGCGGTGACGCTGACCTTTCCGTCATCGAACTCCACGGATCCCCCATCGACGTCAGCTCTGAGACGCCACAGGAATGCAGAATCCAGCCCATGGCTTTTCGATAAACATATCTCATCCAAAAACTCTGCTGCCAGTAATCAAACTCGCATTAAATCCCAATTACCAATCCTCTGACGCTGGTTGACCTCCATCAGCTCTCAGTTCAACCAGGCCTTGATTTTTAAATTCACAAACTTATTTTAAAATCCCTTCATGGCCATGCTCTACCCAGCTCTTCTTCCAGCCCTACAGCTCTTCTTCCAGCCCTACAGCCCTTCTTCCAGCCCTACAGCCCTTCTTCCAGCCCTACAGCCCTTCTTCCATCCCTACAGCTCTTCTTCCATCCCTACAGCCCTTCTTCCATCCCTACAGCCCTTCTTCCAGCCCTACAGCTCTTCTTCCAGCCCTACAGCTCTTCTTCCAGCCCTACAGCCCTTCTTCCAGCCCTACAGCTCTTCTTCCAGCCCTACAGCTCTTCTTCCAGCCCTACAGCCCTTCTTCCAGCCCTACAGCTCTTCTTCCAGCCCTACAGCCCTTCTTCCAGCCCTACAGCCCTTCTTCCAGCCCTACAGCCCTTCTTCCAGCCTTACAGCCCATCTTCCAGCCCTACAGCTCTTCTTCCAGCCCTACAGCCCTTCTTCCAGCCCTACAGCTCTCTTCTTCCAGCCCTACAGCTCTCTTCTTCCAGCCCTACAGCTCTTCTTCCAGCCCTACAGCCCTTCTTCCAGCCCTACAGCTCTTCTTCCAGCCCTACAGCCCTTCTTCCAGCCCTACAGCTCTTCTTCCAGCCCTACAGCCCTTCTTCTAGTCCTACAGCCCTTCTTCCAGCCCTACAGCCCTTCTTCCAGCCCTACAGCCCTTCTTCCAGCCCTACAGCTCTTCTTCCAGCCCTACAGCCCTTCTTCCATCCCTACAGCCCTTCTTCCAGCCCTACAGCTCTTCTTCCAGCCCTACAGCTCTTCTTCCAGCCCTACAGCTCTTCTTCCAGCCCTACAGCCCTTCTTCCATCCCTACAGCCCTTCTTCCATCCCTACAGCCCTTCTTCCAGCCCTACAGCCCTTCTTCCAGCCCTACAGCCCTTCTTCCAGCCCTACAGCTCTTCTTACAGCCCTACAGCCCTTCTTCCAGCCCTACAGTCCTTCAGGTTACCTGTGTCCCTTCCATTCTAAACTCTTGCCCCACCTCAGGTTTCATCCCTCTACCATTGGCAACTGTGCTTTCATCTGTCCGGACCCCAATTTCCGGAATTCCCACTTTAACCCTCCCAATCGCTTTACCTTGCTCAACTAGAACCGTAGAAAGATGATGTTGCAGAAAGGGGCCATTAAGCCCAGCATGTCTGTGCTGGCCACAAATTAGGGGAAAAAAAACTAACCGCTCATTTTAATCCCATTTTCCAGCACCTGCTCCATATCCTTGCAGGTTTCAGCACCTCAGATGGAGATCCAATTAACTTTTAAATAAGTTTAGTGTTTCAGCCTCAACCATGGCGGGATTGTCATAAGAACATAGAACAAACAGAGAAAAATACAGCACAGAACAGGCCCTTCGGCCCACGATGTTGTGCCAAACTTCTGTCCGAGATTATGAACAAATTAATCTACACCCCATCATTCTACCGTAATCCATGTACCAATCCAATAGCCGCTTGAAGGTCCCTAACGTTTCCGACTCAACTACTTCCACAGGCAGTGCATTCCATGCCCCACTACTCTCTGGGTAAAGAACCTACCTCTGACATCCCCCCTATATCTTCCACCATTCACCTTAAATTTATGTCCCTTTGTAATGGTTTGTTCCACCCAGGGACAAAGTCTCTGACTGTCGACTCTATCTATTCCCCTGATCATCTTATAAACTTCTATCAAGTCGCCCCTCATCCTTCTCTGTTCTAATGAGAAAAGGTCAAGCACCCTCAACCTCATAAGGCCTACTCTCCATTCCAGGCAACATCCTGGTAAACCTCCTTTGCAGTGGATTTAGGTGGATTCTTTTTCAGCCTGGATGAAAGGCCATGTTCCCCACTCCATTCTGACTAAAGCTATGATTTTATTTCTCAGAAAATATCAATTATCTCGGTGCTTTCCCAGCCACACTTCTATTTAAAATCTTTTGAAACAGGCAGAATAGAGAAACGTTTCTCCTTCTACTTTCAAAGACTGGCAATATTCCAGACCCGTGGAATTGAGTGACTATCAGATTTTGATATAATGTTTGGTTTGAGATTTCCGTCTATAATTGCGCATCTTCGAATATCAGATGTTGGAGATAGGAGGAGAGACTAAGTCAGTTAGGATTATATTCAATAGAGTTTAGAAGAGTGAGAGGGGATCTCATAGAAACTTACAAAATTCTCACATGATGAGACAGAGTGCGTCCAGAAAGAATGTTCCTGATGGTGGAGGAGTCCAGAAGTAGGGGGTCATAGTTTGAGGATAAGGGGCAAACCTTATGGGACTGAGACGAGGAGAAATTTCTTCACCCAGAGTGGTGAATCTGTGGAATTCACAACCATAGAAAGTAGTTGAAGCCAAAAAGTTGTGTAATTTCATGAAGGAATTAGATTGTGCTCTTGGGGCTAAAGAGATCAAAGGATATGGGAGGAAGGCGGGATCAGGGTATTGAACTTGATGATCAGCCATGATCATAATGAATGGCAGAGCAGGCTCGAAGGGCCAAATGGTCTCCTCCTGCTTCTATTTTCTATGTCCAAATGCAGCAATACCTGGACAATATCGAGGTTTGGCCAGACAGGTTGTAAGTAACATTCATGTCACACAAGTGCCAGGCAATGAACCATCTTCAACAAGAGAGGATCTAACTATCGTCCCCTGACATTCAAAGAACAAAGAACAAAGAAAAGTACAGCACAGGAACAGGCCCTTCGGCCCTCCAAGCCTGTGCCGACCATGCTGCCCGTCTAAACTAAAATCTTCTACACTTCCGGGGTCCGTATCCCTCAATTCCCATCCATTCAATGGCATTACCTTCGCTGAATCCACCAATATCAACATCTTGGGGTTTACCTTTGACTAGAAACTGAACTGGACTAGCCATATAAACACAGTGGATACAAGTTACAAGAGCAGGTCAGAGGCTGGGAGTTCTGCAAAGAGTAACTCACCTCCAGAGTCCCCCCCAAAGCTTGTCCCATCTACAAGGCACAAGTTCAGGAGTGTGATGGAATACTCTCCACTTGCCTGGATGAGTGCAGCTCCAACAACACTCAAGAAGCTCAACACCATCCAAGACAAAGCAGCCCCGCTTGATTGCTCCCCTTCCACAAACATTCAAACCCTCCACCACCGATGCACAGTGGCAGCCGTGTGTACCGTCTACAAGATGCACTGCACTAACTCACCAAGGTTCCTCAGGCAGCACCTTCCAAACCCATGATACCTGGGAACACCGCAAACTAGAAGTTCTCCTCCAAGCCACTCATCATCCTGACCTGGGAATATATCGCTGTTCCTTCACTGTCACTGGGTCAAAATCTTGGAACTCCTTTCCTAACAGCACAGTGGGTGTCGAGTCGTAACGTTTTGGAATGGGCAATAAATGCTGGTCTAGCTAGCCAAGCTCACATCCCATAAATTAATTTTTACAAAATTTTTCAAGCCCTGGAAATATTCCTGTAAATCCCCTCTGCGCACTCTCCAGAGATTTTATGTCCTTCCTGTAACATGGTGACCAGAACTGTACACAAAATATCAGCAGTGGCCTCAGTCGAGTTACACAGTTCTATAATTACATCCTGCCTTTCGTATTCAATACCTTGTCCTATAAAGGAAAACATTCCATTAGCTTTCTTGACCACCTTGTCCACATGTCCTGCCATCAGTCACTCACTTCCTCAACCCCTCTCAATATCCTCCCCTTTATTGTTTGCCCTGTGTTTGCTCTTCCCAATTGCGTTACCCACACTTTTCCAGGTTGAATTCCATTTGCCTCTTCTTTGCCCACTCAAGTAAACCAGGAGTATAATTCTGGAGTCAACAGCTATCCTCCTCACTAGCAAATACATGGCCAATTTAGGAATTTCTCAATCATGCCGCCAACGTTTAAGTATAAATCTTTAATATATACAACAAACAGCAACACTGAGCCATTGTCCCCACAAATTAGAACTTTTACTCCTGTTTTAAACTATTCTTGAGATATTTCTTAAAGCCTATCCCATTGGACCAAGCTTTTGGTCAGCTGCCCTGTCAGCCTCTTGAGTGACCGAGTGTCAATTAGAACATAGAACAGTACAGCACAGAACAGGCCCTTCGGCCCTCGATGTTGTGCCGAGCAATGATCACCCTACTTAAACCCACGTAACCCATATACCCGTAACCCAACAATCCCCCCATTAACCTTACACTACGGGCAATTTAGCATGGCCAATCCACCTAACCCGCACATCTTTGGACTGTGGGAGGAAACCGGAGCACCCGGAGGAAACCCACGCACACACGGGGAGGACGTGCAGACTCCACACAGACAGTGACCCAGCCGGGAATCGAACCTGGGACCCTGGAGCTGTGAAGCATTGATGCTAACCACCATGCTACCGTGAGGCCCCCAATTCTGTGTGATAATCAGTCCTGCGAAATACCTTGGACTGTTTCTCTAATTTAGAAGTGTTATATAAATCCTCTATTTCTGAGACAAAGTGTTGACGCCGGGGCAGGATTCATGGACTTTCCTGACAGCAAAACTGGTGCACAACCTGGACCGATTCAGTGACTGAGGAGGGGCTAACACCGGCGCCATGTGGAACACAATCGATTCCGATGAAATCCGGTGTGGGATTCGGCAGGTCCGTGATTGACACTCAGGAGGTCGACAAGCTGCAGTCACACATTACACTCCCCACACACACTCATCCCAGCCACACACACACATTACACTCCCCACACACACTCATCCCAGCCGCACACACACATTACACTCCCCACACACACTCATCCCAGCCGCACACACACATTACACTCCCCACACACACTCATCCCAACCGCACACACACATTACACTCCTCACACACACTCATCCCAGCCACACACACATTACACTCCCCACACACACTCATCCCAGCCACACACACACATTACACTCCCCCCACACACTCATCCCAGCCACACACACATTACACTCCCCACACACACTCATCCCAGCCCCACACACACATTACACTCCCCACACACACTCATCCCAGCCGCACACACACATTACACTCCCCACACACACTCATCCCAGCCGCACACACACATTACACTCCCCACACACACTCATCCCAGCCACACACACACATTACACTCCCCACACTCACTCATCCCAGCCGCACACACACATTACACTCCCCACACACACTCATCCCAGCCGCACATACACATTACACTCCCCACACACACTCATCCCAGCCGCACACACACATTACACTCCCCACACACACTCATCCCAGCCGCACACACACATTACACTCCCCACACACACTTATCCCAGTCACACACACACATTACACTCCCCACACACACTCATTCCAGCCCCTTACACACATTACACTCCCCACACACACTCATCCCAGCCACACACACACATTACACTCCCCACACACACTCATCCCAGCCGCACACACATTACACTCCCCACACACACTCATCCCAGCCTCACACACACATTACACTCCCCACACACACTCATCCCAGCCTCACACACACATTACACTCCCCACACACACTCATCCCAGCCGCACGCACATTACACTCCCCACACACACTCATCCCAGCCGCACACACACATTACACTCCCCACACACACTCATCCCAGCCACACACACATTACACTCCCCACACACACTCATCCCAGCTGCACACACACATTACACTCCCCACACACACTCTTCCCAGCCGCACACACACATTACACTCCCCACACACACTCATCCCAGCCACACACACACATTACACTCCCCACACACACATTACACTCCCCACACACACTCATCCCAGCCACACACACATTACACTCCCCACACACACTCATCACAGCCACACACACACATTACACTCCCCACACACACTCAACCCAGCCACACACACACATTACACTCCCCACACACACTCATCCCAGCCGCACACACACATTACACTCCCCACACACACTCAACCCAGCCACACACACATTACACTCCCCACACACACTCATCCCAGCTGCACACACATTACACTCCCCACACACACTCATCCCAGCCACACACACACATTACACTCCCCACACACACTCAACCCAGCCGCACACACACATTACACTCCCCACACACACTCAACCCAGCCGCACACACATTACACTCCCCACACACACTCATCCCAGCCGCACACACACATTACACTCCCCACACACACTCATCCCAGCCGCACACACACATTACACTCCCCACACACACTCATCCCAGCCGCACACACACATTACACTACCCACACACACACATTACACTCCCCACACACACTCATCCCAGCAGCACACACACAATACACTCCCCACACACACTCGTCCCAGCCGCACACACACATTACACTCCCCACACACACTCATCCCAGCCACACACACATTACACTCCCCACACACACTCATCCCAGCCACACACACATTACACTCCCCACACACACTCATCCCAGCCACACACACATTACACTCCCCACACACACTCATCCCAGCCGCACACACACATTACACTCCCCACACACACTCATCCCAGCCGCACACACATTACACTCCCCACACACACTGACCCCAGCCGCACTCACATTACACTCCCCACACACACTCATCACAGCCAACAAGATGGCACTGGTTGTGCTGGAGAGCGTCCATACAGTTGATGGGTCGGCTGGGGCCAGAGGTCACCTAGGTGGGGGTGGGGGGGGGGGGGGAGGGGGGGCCCTGGGAGGACACCTAAACAGCCCGTGTCCCGAAGTTCACAGTGCGCTGTCAGCTCTGTGCGCAGCTGCATGGCTGCCTTGCCGTCTGCGGCAATGATGTTCCGTGCCCGTCCACCCCAACCCCAATGCCCACCTCCTGGCCACGCCCAGCTACTCCCCCCGGCCCTGGCAGAAGCCCCCCCCCGCCCTGCGGCACAACTGCCAGCAAACTGTGGCGATGTTGGACACTTTCCGGACCCTCTCTCTCTCCCTCAGCAGCCACGACGCTGGTTTCGTGATTTTTAAAAGCACAAGTGAACCACGCCATCGGGAATTCGGCCCATCGGAGACGGACGTCCCAGAGAATACCGGGTCAGGACCGCTAATGATATGAAAATGGTGGTTACTGTACGTGCGTTCCGCACTGCCTTGATGCCGCTGTCGAGGTGACGGAGAATTGCGATTTGGTGTCAAATCGGCACCCGCCTCGATTTTGGCGTCTGAACCTCGTCTCCACCCAATCCTGATTTCCTGATTTCGGCGTCAGCCAATGAAGAATCCCACCCAAGTTGTTTTGCTCATTTTTTTAACTGATTTTAAATGTATGCAGTCTGAATACTGACCCTCGAAGTTTTAACTCTGTGTCTCTCTCTCTCCACACACGCTGCCAAGCCTGCTGAGTTTTCCCGCCATTTTCTGTTTTTATTTCAGATTTGCAGCCTCTGCAGAACTTTGCCTTAATTGTCGTTTCCGCAAAGTTCCTTTCGTCACACAGCACAACTCTAAGTGATAGAGATCAAACTACAAGGACGTTGTTCTTTTTTTCATCGAGCAATTGCTATGTTCTAGTCTGTTCTTAGAACATAGAACATAGAACATAGAACAGTACAGCACAGAACAGGCCCTTCGGCCCTCGATGTTGTGCCGAGCAATGATCACCCTGCTCAAACCCACGTATCCACCCTATACCCATAACCCAAACAACCCTCCCTTAACCTTACTTTTTAGGACACTACGGGCAATTTAGCATGGCCAATCCACCTAACCCGCACATCTTTGGACTGTGGGAGGAAACCGGAGCACCCGGAGAAAACCCACGCACACACGGGGAGGACGTGCAGACTCCGCACAGACAGTGACCCAGCCGGGAATCGAACCTGGGACCCTGGAGCTGTGAAGCATTTATGCTAACCACCATGCTACCGTGCTGCCCCACGGTAACTTCTTGTAACTAAAACCTTTCAACCCAAGTATCATCTTCTATTTTTATAAATTTAGAGTACCCAATTCTTTTCTTTCCCAATTAAGGGGCAATTTAGCGTGGCCAATCCACCTACCCTGCAGACCTTTGGCATGTGGGGGCGAGAACCACGCAGACACGGGGAGAATGTGCAAACTCCACACGGACAGTGACCCGGGGCTGGGATTCGAACCCAGGTCCTTGGCGCCGTGAGGCAGCAGCGCTAACCACTGCGCCACCGTGCCTCTGAGGTATTATCCTAATGAATGACCTCACCATGACCTTGACATCCTCCCTTAAATTGGCGCTTAGACACTATATTCTAATTGTAGCCTACTGGATAATTTGCACAGGATTAGCATTGCTGCTTGCTGTTTACGCTGCTTTTTATAAAAATCCAGGATTCCATACCCTTTAAGATCAACGCTTTGAGTTCCTACATTTTAACAGTGCACTTCAAAGGGATTTAATTGGCTATAAAGCACTTTGGGATGTCTTCAGGTCGCAGACAGCACTTTTGAGATTCAAGTTCCATCTCCTCTTTCTTTCCAACGTGATGTTTGAACGTATTCTGCTGTTCTTTGAAAGAGCTATCCAATTAGTCCCTCTCTCCTGCTCAATACCCAAAGTCCTACAAATGTTTCCGTTTCAAGTTGAGATCCAGTTCCCCTTTGAAGCCTGCGGTTGATGCTGTTTCTTACACCTTATTAGGCAGACCGTTCCAGAATAATTCACCGGGGACAAATGCCTTTTCTCACCCCCCCACTCCCCTCTTTGATTCTTTTGCCAATTGCAGTCAACTCCCACCATTCCTCACCCACTCTAGCAAATTTGTTTACCGTTGAATGATGGGACTTTACCGTATCATAAATTTGTATCCACTGGTTCCTGCCAATGGAAACAGTTTCTCCTCTTCTCCTTCACCAAAACCCCTCAGTTGTGAGCAGCTGTATCAAACCTTCTTTAACCTTCTCTGCTGTAAGGAGAACAAAGTCAGCTTCTCCAGTCTCTCCTCAAACCTGGTGCCATTCTAGTAAATCTCATCCTTTGAGGGACACTCCCTGAAGCCCACAGACAACCCCGCAAAGGTTTGACTGTCGTACTCCCTGCACAGTGAACACTGTGTAGTGATAGTCAGATATCAATGTACATGATCAATGTATGTAAATGTAGTACAGTCATTTCAACACTAGATGGCTCACAGTCAGATACTATAAGAACTGGTTTCCCACCTTTTCTAAGTCAGATGACATGATGATGTGATTCAGAACAGTGAACAAGCAAGACATAGAATAGCTAGAGTGAGAGAAGTTAGAGCAATTTTGTTATCATAGCGTATAGTTATATGGTTATCTGTATTGTACTTAAATTTTTTATTGTTAGTTTAGTATTGAGTAAAAGGACTCACAGTTTATTATTTTATTACTCATTAAATTTCAACGACTATCGGTCATTTTATCATCCTGGTGGATTCAAGAGTAATATATATATTTTAGATGGGTCATTATTTAAAATGTAACACACTGCACCCCCACGGACCACTTGCTGGGTTAATACCAATGGTGGCCGGCTGAGCCCCTTTAGTGGGCATTAATCCACAGGGCTTCCGCCATGTACTTAATCAGGGTACATGCGGGAATGTGACAGGGGCACCACAGAGCACCCTCCTGCCTGATTAATTGCTGTATCGCCACAAAATCTGCCATGGGTGTCGGGGGGGGGGGGGGGGGGGGGGGATCATAGTACCCATCATGTAGTATAGACCCATTGGGCTGAATGGCCTGTTTCTGTGCTGTACATTCTATGCAGTTCTAGATTATGGCCCAGATAAAGGTTTTGCCAACAGGGGTATCACAATTTGTTCAGGAATCCCTGGGTACACTTTTCAAAGAACAAAGAAAATTACAGCACAGGAACAGGCCCTTTGGCCCTCCCAGCCTGCACCGATCCAGATCCTCTATCTAAAACTGTCGCCTATTTTCTAAGGATCTGTATCCCTCTGCTCCCTGCCCATTCATGTATCTGTCTAGATGCATCTTAAATGATGCTATCGTGCCCGCCTCTACCACCTCCGCTGGCAACGTGTTCCAGGCACCCACCATCCTCTGCATAAAGAACTTTCCACGCACATCTCCCTTAAACCTTTCCCCCTCTCACCTTGAAATCATAACCCCTTGTAAGTGACATGCCCACTCTTGGAAAAAGCTTGTTGCTATCCACCCTGTCCATACCTCTCATAATTTTGTAGATCTCAATCAGGTCCCCCCTTAACCTCCGTCTTTCCAACGAAAACAATCCTAATCTACTCAACCTTTCTTCATAGCTATCCCCCTCCATACCAGGCAACATCCTGGTGAACCTCCTCTGCACCCTCTCTAAAGCATCCACATCCTTCTGGTAATGTGGCGACCAGAACTGCACGCAGTATTCCAAATGCGGCCTAACCAAAGCCCTATACAACTGTAACATGACCTGCCGACTCTTGTACTCAATACCCCGACCGATGAAGGCAAGCATGCTGTATGCCTTCTTGACCACTCTATCGACCTGCCACCTTCAGGGTACAATGGACCTGAACTCCCAGATCTCTCTGTACATCAATTTTCCCCAGAACTCTTACATTGACCGTATAGTCCGCTCTTGAATTGGATCTTCCAAAATGCATCACCTCGCATTTACCTGGATTGAACTCCATCTGTCATTTCTCTGCCTAACACTCAAATCTATCTATATTTTGCTGTATTCTCTGACAGTCCCCCTCACTATCTGCAACTCCACCAATCTTAGTATCATCTGCAAACTTGCTAATCAGACCACCTATACCTTCGTCCAGATCATTTATGTATATCACAAACAACAGTGGTCCAAGCACGGATCCCTGTGGAACACCACTAGTCACCTTTCTCCATTTTGAGACACTCCCTTCCACCACTACTCTCTGTCTCCTGTTGCCCAGCCAGTTCTTTATCCATCTAGCTAGTACACCCTGAACCCCATGCGACTTCATTTTTCCATCAACCTGCAATGGGAAACTTTATCAAACGCCTTACTGAAGTCCATGTATATGACATCTACAGCCCTTCTCTCATCAATTACCTTTGTCACTTCCTCAAAGAATTCTATTAGGTTTGTAAGAAATGACCTTCCCTGCACAAAACCATGCTGCCTATCACTGATAAGTCTATTTTCTTCCAAATGTGAATAGATCTTATCCCTCAGTATCTTCTTCAACAGTTTGCCTACCACTGACATCAAGCTCACAGGTCTATAATTCCCTGGATTATCCCCGTTACCCTTCTTAAACAAAGGGACAACATTAGAAATTCTCCAGTCCTCCAGGACCTCACCTGTGCTCAAGGATGCTGCAAAGATATATGTTAAGGCCCCAGCTATTTCGTCCCTCGCTTTCCTCAGTAACCTGGAATAGATCCCATCCGGTCCTGGGGACTTGTCCACCTTAATGTCTTTTAGAATACCCAAAACTTCCCCCTTCCTTATGCCGACTTGACCTAGAGTATTTAAACATCCATCCCTAACCTCAACATCCGTCATGTCCCTCTCCTTGGTGAATACCGATGCAAAGTACTCATTCAGAATCTCACCCATTTCCTCTGACTCCACGCATAAATTCCCTCCTTTCTCTAGTTACCCTCTTGCTTCTTATATACGAATAAAAGGCTTTGGGATTTTCCTTAACCTTGTTAGCCGAAGATATTTCATGACCCCTTTTAGCCCTCTTTATTGCGCGTTTGAGATTTGGCCAACTTTCTCAATATTCCTCCAAAGCTTCATCAGTTTTAAGTCGCCTTGATCTTATGCTTCCTTTTTCATTTTAGCTGGTCTCACAATTCCACCCATCATCCATGGTTCCCTGATCTTTCCATTTCTATCCCTCATTTTCACAGGGACATTCAGGCTTTTCTTATTCCATCTACACCCCCGTTTCCCCTTCTAAAAGGCAAGTACCTCTGTTACCATAAAGTCCCCGTGTTGCCCTTCCATCAGCAGGTAATGTACACATGCCTCATTTCCAGGTTTAAGCATGTAATTTGTACTGACGCTTCAGTGCAGTACTGAGGGAGTGCTGCAGCATCAACGATACCATCTTTGCAATGGGACATGAAGCAAAGTTCCCCTCTACCTGCTCAGAGATCCCAAAGCATTATTTTTGAGAAGAAATGAAATGAAAATCGCTTATTGTCACGAGTAGGCTTCAAATGAAGTTACTGTGAAAAGCCCCTCGTCGCCACATTCCGGCGCCTGTCCGGGGAGGCTGTTATGGGAATCGAACCGTGCTGCTGGCCTGCCTTGGTCTGCTTTCAAAGCCAGCAATTTAGCCCAGTGCTAAACAGTCTCGGCAGGGCCAACATTCATTCCTCAACCTGTCGTATGTGTGAAAATAATATAAAGGTACCAAACACTCACAAGGGATTGTGTGAAATCACATTGCGGATTCATTTATTGAGAGTCGGCTCATGGGAACATTTATACAGAAGAAAGCTTGAAGACACCTCAGAAGAGCTGTCTTTGACTTTATGTATGTGTGTGCGAGTGTGTATGTGTGTATGTATGTATGTGTGTGCTTGTGTGTATGTGTGTATGTTTGTGTGTCCATGTGCATGTAGCTCTGCTTAAAAGCAAAAATGAGGCGAAAAGTGGAATGCATGACATACTTCCTTTCGAGTGACGCCATGCTGCAATCCCTTAAAGGCATATTACAACATGACCCATACAACCTGGTACTTTATCTCATTCATCTGAACTTGTGTGGTGCTCAAAATGGCTACTGGATTATCCTGCAATTGGACTGCACTGTAAAAATTAAAATGTGGTGTGGGATATTTTGTGGGTGCTAAAAGAGACGCAGGTGGCCTTCTTAGCCACTAAAGATATTGGCCGCTGTGGAGAAAACCAACATGACAATGGAAACGAAGGTAATTGGTTGATGGTAAAGTCGCTCGTCTCGCCAAGGCTCATTGAAAAGAGGAAAGTGGTAAAAGGTTTAACTGGCAAACAAGCTGATGTGAAATGATGCAGGAAGATTGCTTACCAAACACAAGGCTAATCTAAAAGCAGCTTGTTCCTCGCGTAAATGCGATGAGGAAACAGATGCTTGTTGATTAAAGGGTTTGCAGGTGGTATGGAACTGCACTGCAGATGCTATTAGTGAGAAAATAATCAGCTTAATTCGACACAAAGAGCTGTAATTTAGAGAATAGATGTGGTCCCTTGTCTGACCTAACCATTCCCAAAATTAGTTTTGCTCTTCCTTTCCCCTGCTCTGTCTCCTCTGACGGTGGCAATGTCCTTCCCTGAAGCAGTATTTTCATGTGTTAGTTAAATGTGTACCCAGGTTAGTCATATTCTCTGATTCTAACACCAAATTCATGGCAACACAGTCCCAATCCAACCATTCAAGGAAACAACTGTTAACTGCCTGACTGTGCCCCACGGGCAGTTCCCAGGGGCACACGCTGAGGCAAACATCAGTTGCTGGAGGATCATCAACTCGGTGAAAGACACTCTTTGGTCTGTTCGAAACATGTGCGGGCGCGATTCTCCGCTGCCCACGACGGGTCAGAGAATAGCGGGAGGGCCTTCCCAACAATTTTCACGGCCTCCCGCTATTCTCCCTCCCCTCCGGCCGCCCCCCGACACGAATCGCTGCTCGCTGTTTTTTACGGCGAACAGCGATTCTCCGCAGGCCGCGATCACACCGGCTTTCAGCGTTCGTGAAAATGGCCGCAAAGTGCCTGTCCCGGACAACCATGGCACCAATTGGCACAGCCGCACCACGGCCGTGCCAAGGGTGGCATGGACCTGCGATCGGTGGGCACCGAGTCCGATACCCACGCACTATTTGTTCTTCCGCCGCCCCGCAGGATCAGTCCGCGGGGCGGCTGAGGGGCATGACGGCCCGCGCAGCGCAGGTTTGACGCGTCTGCGTGATGACATCATCCGCGCATGCGCGGGTTGGAGCCGTCCAACCCGCGCATGCGCGGCTGACGTCATCGTGCGTGTCAGCCATCGTGACGCTTGGCGCGCGGACATAGCGACGGTCGCTAAGGCCTCGATGCCATGCTTCACGGGGCCCCGCTGCTAGCCCTGCCCGGGGGAGAGAATCGGGTCCCGGGAGTGGGCGGGAAGGCTGCCGTGAAACACGGCCAGTTTCATGGCAGCCTTTACGACTCGCCGCATTTGCGGAGAATCGCGCCCGTGGATCTTCCAGCGCAGAGTTTGTCCTCGACTGAGGCACATTCCAAAGCCCAGGACTACGTGCTGAGGGACGCACTAAGCTTGGGGCAGCCGCCACAGAGACACAGTGGGGGTAGGCTACTGTCTAAGACCTTTCAGCTACAGTGAACAGAGGGGAGTGGCATCGTGCAGAAACCCACTCGAACCACTCACATTCAATGTACACAGTGAATATTAAATGAAGCACTTCAGAATGCAACTTGAGCTATGTAGACAACTTAAATACCTTTGCACCTTTTGTAATGACCATTTTGACATGTCTGAAATGTGTCCTTGAACGTATTGAAGTATCGCAGTGTGCAACATGGTGTATGGAGAGACCCTGAATATCATTGCACTTTGCACGTTGAAATGTTTGTAATGTTCTTTCAGATATTTTATGAATAAAGTACATTTTTTGCAAAAAAAGAGCTGTTAACAGACTGACCACTTCTATTCACTTCCATTGGATGGAATCCCATTTGACAACAATTACATAAAATGATCAACACCTGGTTGTAACTCATTAATAAGATAAACAATTATGGATCAAATCCCTTCCTGTTGTCTCCCATTACACAGAATTCCAATGGACCAAACTCCTTTCCATTCGCTCCCAGGAATTAGAAATCCATCTGTCAAATTCCCTTCCCATTAACTCCCATTATATAGAATTGCAATAGAACTATTTATTTCCATTCACCACTACTGCGTTAACTCAGAGGGTTTAACCCTTTCCATTCAATCTATGATGAAACAAATGGAATCCAGCATTTCCAAGTTACACATATTACAACATATTCCTACTCTGACTTCAAAGGGTTTCCAACTAATCACCCACTGTACGAAGTTGTTGAATTGCGTGTTTGCGTTAAAGACTTCTGCTTCTCCCAAGTGCCAATTATCACTGAAAGATTTTACAGGTTACAGTCTGCCGTTAACACAGCACCCTGTCACAGCTCTATCATTTTGCAGTTAAATCAGGATTCGGCTTGAGCTGAAGGGAAATATCAGTGTGGAGACATAACATCTCAGCACGTGCTGTCAAGCTAAAGCTGTCGCCAACTGCATGAGAACGTGACTCAAACTTCAACACCAGGACGTTTCTGGGTGTGAAGTGATTAAAGCATGCAAAATAAAAGGCTCAAGCGATTACGCTGAGTTTACTAATGAAAAGACAGTGCGAGGTGAAGTGTGACAGCTGTGATGGCAAAGGAGGGGACATTTGACTCATCTAGTCATGCCAGCTCTCAATAGTGCAATCCAGTCTGTCCCATTCTCTCGCTCGATCCCCGCAGCCCAGCAAGTTTAAGACACTCGAGAACCCATTCAATTTCCTTTTGAAATAATTCATCATCGCCATTTCCAGCACTCTCGTGAGCCCTTAGTTCCCGGTCGTTAAAAATTCTTCCCCCCATCCCCTGTCCTGTTGCATCTCTTGCCCAAAACCTTAAACCTGTGCCCCTTGGTCCTTGTACCATCAGCTATTGGGAACATATTTTCTATTTCTCCCTTATCTACGTCTATCATTGTTCAGTAGACCTTTGTAAAATCTCCCCTCAAACGTCTGGGGTCCAGCTTCTCCAACACAAACCTTTCAGCTAAAATACCTCATCCCTGGAACAGTTCTGCTAAATCAGCTCTGCACCTTCTCTAGGACCCTCAAATCCTTCTTAAAATGTGGCGATGAGAACTCGACGCAATATCTTGCTGTTGCCTAAGATCGAAGATATACTGGAAATAATCGAGAAATTTAACTCAGGCAATTTTAAATTCACACGCCTCCACCAAGCTTAGCCGTTTTAAGGACTGTCCTCCTCACCCCATATTATAAAGACCAGGGCAGCAAATACCTGGGAACCCCACCACCTGGAGGTTCCCCTCCAAGCCACTCACCATCCTGACTTGGGAATATATCGCCGTTCCTTCACTGTCACTGGGACAAAATCCTGGAGCTCCCTCCCTGACAGCACTGTGGGTGTACCTACACCTCATGGACTGCAGCGGTTCCAGAAGGCAGCTCACCACCACCTTCTGAAGGGCAATTAGGGATGA
Source organism: Scyliorhinus canicula (assembly GCF_902713615.1). Lineage (NCBI taxonomy): Eukaryota > Metazoa > Chordata > Chondrichthyes > Carcharhiniformes > Scyliorhinidae > Scyliorhinus > Scyliorhinus canicula. The sequence continues at coordinate 7,217,070 of NC_052161.1, forward strand.
GGAACAAATGCTGGCCACATTAGTGACACCCACAATGCTTGAACAAGTAAATAAAAATAAAAGTTGTGAAATGGCGTTCCATGTTCGGGTTCCAGCAGGATTTTGTGAAATTCCCAGTTCTGCCGACCCGCCTCGGGAAAATTTCCTGCAAGGATGGGGCCAGCCAAACTGGGAAAATGTTTGGAAACAGATGCAGGGGATGCCAGGTGCCAAGGTGAGCTGTCTATGTTATGGGACTTTGTCCCAGTTAAAAAGAAAATCAGAAAGCTTTTCCGGGCAACACATTCCACGTGCCCCATCCACGCCACCTCATGTCCCCCACCATCCCTTATGATCTCTCATGGCCACCAAACCAAGGTATGTTGCTAAAACAATCCCTATAGCCCATCATGCCAACCATGCCAAAGTATGCCCCCAAAATAAGCCCCATAGCCCCCTCTTGCCCCCCATTATCCATGCTCCTTCACCCACTATACACTCTATACAAACAATGAACCCTATAGTGAGAGTGGGATACACAACAAAGCTTTAAAACAGTCATTCATTGATAGTTTTCCACATTCTTAATAAAAAAAAACTCCTTTATACTGCAGCCCAATAAAAGTGTCAAGCATCCAGAACCTTCTAATGTTTCAATAGCTGAAACTGTAAGCATTTGAAACTACCTTATCTGATGCAAGTAAACATTATTAAATTAACAGCATGGATCAGAGAGTCAGAGCTGTCAATCAAACAATGTTTCATCTGGGGATCGGGTGCTTCAACAGTCTAATGGACCTCTGGGCTCTTAGCCAAGCCTCATTATGTATTCTTGGCTGAGAATCCAAATATCTATCAGAGTACTAAGTTGCTGTGGACCACAACTCTTTGAAAATCTGGCCTGACCCCATGAAAAATGACGGGTTCTGGGACATGCTTATCTGCGCAGTGGGCCACAGCAAAAGTACAGGCTGCAAACTCACGACACGAACCAACCAGGCCCTCTTAAAATCGGGAACTCTGAGAATGTGGTTGGGAATCCCAGAATCAGCACCTGGCCATCATTTTTAAAGGGCTCCTGAATCGGTGGAAATCCCAGTCCCTAATTTTCTCCTGTGTGAGTCCGAGTCAATTAATTCGATTTAGGGTCCTTTAGCACTTTGGGATATTTTTCCATAAAAGTACGGAGTGGATGATAATCAGTTTACACAAATTAAGAGCATAAAAATTGATCCCAGTTAAGTATTGGGCTGACCAACTCCACAGGATTGAGCCTCCGGAGGTTCATGGTTAATCTTCAATGCAGCGCACGGGAAAGAAATCAGAGTGAAGTTAAAAACAAAAGTTGAGGGGCGGGATTCTCCGACCCCGCGCCGGGTCGGAGAATCGCCGGGGGGTGTCGCAATTTACACCGCCCCGACGCCGGTCCGCCGATTCTCCGATCACCGGAGAATCGGTGTCATTGGAGCTGACGCGGTTGGCGCGGCGCCGGTCGGGGGCTGCTACCCGATTCTCCCTGCGGGATGGGCTGAGTGCCCACCGAGTTCGGCCGAGTCCAGCCGCCGGCGTTCACATGTGGTCCTACCTGGCGGGATGTCGGCTTTCATGTTGCAGGGGGCGGCCTGGTGGGGGGAGGGGGGAATCCGACTCCGGGGGGGGCTCCAAGGTGGTCTGGCCCGCAATCGGGGCCTACCGATCGGCGGGTGGGCTTATCCTGGTGGGGGCCTACGTTCCTCTGCACCGGGCCGCTGTAGCTCTCCGACATGTTGTGCAGGGCCGGCACGGAGAAGGCAACTAGCGCGCATACGCGAACTCCCGCCGGCCGTAGCGATCATGCATGGACCCGCGGCGCCCGTTCTGATGGCGGTATCGGAGGCTGGAGCAGCGAGAGCCTCTCCAGTGCCGTGCTGGTGATGTAGGATCGCTGATCCTAGGGGCCTACGACGGCGTCAACACTCAGCCTCAGGATCAGAGAATCCCGCACGAGATTTTCTTTTATTGGAAAGTTTTTGATTACTAACTATAAAAATGTTGGAGATGGTCATAAAGGCTATTTGACTGACAGTCAAGAAGGGGCCCAATCAGGAAATTAAGAGTCTATCTGCTTTTCGATTAGTCCGGCACCTGGTACCAACTAGGATTAACACGTTGGTTGATCAGTGGCAGGACAGTAGGGGGACGGGAAGTGTCAGATCACATCACCTCCAGCAGCACATCCAAATCAGAGTGACACACTACTTACCACAATGGCCTTTCCAGTTGTGATTGATTGATTTATCTTTACTGCCACACAATGCGAAGCACATAGGCACAATATTAATAATAAGAACACCAACAGCAGAATCAGACAATACATACACAGAAGTCGCACTCAAGTCTTCTAAAGGTCACTATATTTTCAGCATTGACATTAAAATCAGACAATGCTTTCCTTGCATCAACAATTCTAAGTGAATTCTTTTTGAACGGTTATCAAAACGAGAAGCACATTTATGTTGTTTATACTGATGACCACGCCAAAAATTATTATTGCGAGTGAAGAACTTTCAGGCTTAGAGGTAGTAAGGTCATGCATCAATTTATACATTTCAACTAAATCAAAAATCAATCTTTTCAGCTCTCGATATTGTAATCCAAGAATTCCTAAAACACTCAGCGAGAGGTATTCCCCTTCTGCCTCCCATTTTGCTGGTAACACATCTTTGCACTCTCTCTCTAAGCTGCATATCTCTCTGAAAGTGTGGATTCCAAACTGCGGCTGCATACTGCCGATGTGGCCGTACCCACTGCTTATCGAGTTGAAGATAAACACTAACACCCCGACTCACAAAGGATGCATTCAGCACTCATATCACATTTTCTGCGCTGTACTGCCTGAGCCACACGATTGGTAAACTTCAAATTACACGTAACGGTCGCAATCAAATCCTTTTCAGTGATTGAATGTGCGAAAATATGGCCATCGATATGAAACTGTGAATTAGGATTATTGTGGCCAAAAACAGAAACGGAACACTTTGCCAGGTTAAATTGCCACTCCTTGGACCACTGCACCACATAAGAGAATTCACTCTGGAGAAGTGTGTTCGGGAGCCCTGAATTATTTTTCTTAACTTCCAAATAAATTTTAATGTTATCCACATATTTCAAAACTGTACTATACTGAATCTGGCCATCAGTATCATTAATATCAGCCACAAATAAAAAGGACCCTATGACCCCAGAGATGTGTTGGATTTGATAATTGCCCATTATCAGTGACCACTTCCACATGGTCCAGCAAAAATGATTTTTTCCGCTGGCAAAGTTTGCCTTTAATCCCCAATGCAGATAACTTATTCAATATCTGCATATGTGGCACTGAATTAAAGGTTTTTGGTAAATCCAAATATATTATGTCAACTATCGCAGCCACATCTTCTAAAATTCAAATAACTGTCAAGCTCCTGGATCCCTGAGATGAAGCCAAACTGGTTTCCCCCAGTAAGACCACGCTCCTTCCAAAAGATCTCTTCAACACAGGATACCATTAATCTTCCAATGTGGCAATCGAATTGACAGGTCAATAATTCTCAGTGCCCTTTCTGCGGCCAACAAGAGCAACTTTCCATTCATAGAATCATAGAATTTACAGTGCAGAAGGCGGCCATTCGGCCCATCGAGTCTGCACCGGCTCTTGGAAAGAGCACCCTACCCAAGCCCACACCCCCGCCCTATCCCCATAACCCAGTAACCCCACCCAACACTAAGGGCAATTTTGGACACTTAAGGGCAATTTATCACGGCCAATCCACCTGACCTGCACATATTTGGACTGTGGGAGGAAACCGGAGCACCCGGAGGAAACCCACGCACACACGGGGAGAACGTGCAGACTCCGCACAGACAGTGACCCAAGCCGGGAATCGAAACTGGGACCCTGGAGTTGTGAAGCAATTGTGCTAGCCACTGTGCTACCATGCTGCCCCATGTATGTATCTTTCCCGGGACCAGATTCTCCCCCCCGGGCGGGGCTAGCAGCGGGGCCCGCTGAAGCATGGCATCGCGGCCTCAGCAACCGTCGCTAAATCCGCGCGCCAAGCATCACGCCGACTGACGCGCACGATGACGTCAGCCGCGCATGCGCGGATTGGACGGCTCCAACCCGCGCATGTGCGGGGCCGTCTTCTCCTTCGGCCGCCCCACGGACTGATCCTGCGGGGCGGCGGAGGGAGAAAGAGTGCGTCCGTTACAGACGCACTGCCCGCGATCGGTGGGCACCGATCGCGGGCCCATGCCTCCCTTGGCACGGCGGTGGTACTGACGTGCCAATCGGGGCCCTTGATGCCCAGAACGGGCATGTTGTGGCCGTTTTTACGACGGCAGCCAGCAGGTGTGTTTGCTGCCGTAAAAACGGCCGTAAAGGCCTGGGAACTCGGCCCATCGGCCTGGGGAGAATCGCTGTTCGCCGTAAAAAACAGCGAGCAGCGATTCGTGTTGTGGGGCGGCCATGGGGGGGGGGGGGGGGGGGGGGGTGAGAATAGCGGTAGGGCGTGAAAAATGTCGGGGACACCCTTCCGCTATTCTCCGACCCGTCGTGGGCAGCGGAGAATCGCACCCCATATCTGGGATTAGATATCTGGGATTGGATAGGCCAGGAATGTTTCTTTTGAACAGAGGAGGCTGAGGGGAGATTTAATTCAAGAATTCAGCGGCCAACCTCGACGAGTCTGTCACAATCGTCACAGACTTCATCAGTACATATGTCGAAGATTGCGTGCCAAAGGAGGTAGTGCATGTGTTCCCCAACCAGAAACCACGGTTTAACTGGGGGATCCACTTCCTACTGAAATTCAGGTCTGAGGCATTCAAGACATGTGACCCTGACACATACAGGAAATCTAGGTACAACCTCTGCAAAGCCATCGCCATCGCGGATACAAAGAGACAATACCAGACTAAGCTAGAGTCACAGATTACTACAGCAAACTCTTGTCAGTTGTGGCAAGGCTTAAACAATATAACTGGCTGCAAAGCAAAACTGAGTAGAATCTCTGGCGACAGAGCACCCCTCCCTGATGAACTCAATGTACTCTATGCTAGGTTTGAGCAGGAAGCCAACGAACCGATGTCACCTGCCCCAACAGCCTCAGAGATACCCATTCCTACTGTCACAGCCTCAGAAGTCAGATTGGCCTTCTCTAGGGAATCCACGGAAAGCAACATGTCCTAACAGAGTCCCTGGTCGTGCACTCAGATCCTGCGCGGACCAACTGGCAGGTGTGTTCGCGGACATCTTCAACCTCTCCCTACTCCATTCCTACATTCCCATCTGCTTCAAGAAGACCACTATTACACCGGTGCCAAAGATGCACCAGGCAAAGAGCCTCAACAACTACCGATCGGTGACCTTGACATCGATCATTATGAATTGCTTCGAGAGGTTGGTTATGAGAGACATCAACTCCATACTCCCAGAATGCCTCGATCTGCTGCAATTCAGGACTTGGCTCTTCCCTCTGCAACTTCCTCGACTTCCTGACCCATAAACCACAATCAGTAAGGATAAACATGACACCTCCTCCACGATAGTCCTCAATACTGGGGCCCACAAGGCTGCGTACTTAGCCCCCTGCTGTACTCCCTATACACACGGCTGTGTGGCAAAATTCAGCTCCAACTCCATCTGCACGTTTGCTGATGACACGACCATAGTGCGCCGGATCTCAAACAACAATGAGTCAGAGTACAGGAGGGAGATAGAGAACCTAGTGGCATGGTGCAATGACAACAATCTCTCCCTCAATGTTAGCAAAAATAAGGAGCTGGTCATTGACTTCAGGAAGCGAAGTACTGTACACACCCCTGTCAGCATCAATGGTGCTGAGGTGGAGATGGTTGACAGCTTCAAATTCCTAGGTGTGCACAACAATCTATCCTGGTCCACCTACGTCGATGCTACGACCAAGAAAGCACAACAGCGTCTACACTTCCTCAGGAAACTAAGGAAATTCGGCATGTCCACGACGACTCTTATCAATTTTTATAAATGTACCATAGAAAGCATCCTATCTGTCTGCATCACAGCCTGGTATGGCAACTGCTCGGTCCAAGACCGTAAGAAACTATAGAGTCGTGAACACAGCCCAGTCTATCACACAAACCCACCTCCCATCCATTGACTCTGTCTATACCCCCTGCTGCCTTGGGAAAGCGGGCAGCATAATCAAAGACCCCTCCCACCCGGGTTATTCTCTCTTCAGACCTCTTCCATCGGGCAGAAGATACAAAAGTCTGAGAACACGCACTAACATCTTCGATAATAGCTTCTTCCCCGGTGTTACCAGACCCCTGAATGGCTCTCTTATGGACTGAACTGATCTTTCTATATATCTACTCTACAATTGTAGCACTACATTCTGTATGCTTCACCTGATGTCTATGTTTATGTATTTACATGGTGTATTTTTAAAAATATATTCTGAGTACCCAATTAATTTTTTTTCCAATTAAGGGGCAATTTAGCGTGGCCAATTCATCTAACCTGCACACCTTTGGGCTGTGGGGCTGAGACCCACGCAGACATGGGGAGAATGTGCAAACTCCACACGGACTGTGACCCGGGGCCGGGATTGAACCTGGGTCCTTGGTGCAGTGAGGCAGCAGCGATAACCGCTGTGCCACCCCATTTCTATTGTGTATTTATCGCGCGTTCTTTGTTTTCATGTATGGAGCGATCTGCCTGGACTGTATGCAGGACAATACTATGCACTGTACCCTGGTACACGTGGCAATAAATCTAACTGAGGGGGGTGAAATCATGAGGGGCCTCAATAGAGTGAGGAGGTGGGACCCTTTACCTTTCACAAAAAGGCCAATTACAAGGGGACATAGATTGAATAATTGAAAGGATTAGAGGTAGGTTGAGTAGAAACATTTTCAGCCAGTGAGCGGTGGTAATCTGGAATCCATAGAATCCCTACAGTGCAGGAGGCATAAACCCCCCAATGCATTTAAACAGACCTGGCCATCGACCTGAGGTGGCGTGGAAAGAGCTAAAAAGTGGGATTAAACCGGATTAATCTTTTTCAGGCGGTAGACGCAATCGGCTGAACGGCCTCCTTCTGTGCAGTATATTTTCTCTGTGCAGGATTATCTCACCCTTACTGCTGGCGGGACCTTCCAGTCCCATCGAAGGCAACCCCCCCCCCCCCCCCCCCCACCCCCCGCCTCCCCCGGAACTGGGTGGACGAGCCACACAATACGCTGTGGGCTTTGACAGGGCTGGAAAATCCCACCGACGGCCAATGGCGATCTGTCTCCACCGCTGGCAAACACACTACGGGGCGGGCCTGGAAAATCCAGGCCTATGTTTCTATCGGATATTGCCTTACCTTATCTTCATCCTGGATGTGCTTATATGATTGAGAGCTGCACGCAGTTCAATTGGAAAGGCTGATCATTAAATGATAAATGTTGAAGACCAACTGGACTTAATATCAAATCCTATTGATCTGTTCCTCTTTTGCTCCGATTTGCTGCTAACTCCAATAACGGAGTTATTGTTCCGAGGCTCCTGCTCAATATTTCAGCGAAGTGAGAGCCTGTACAGCAACAGAAGACTTGCCCTGGACTGTTCAGGATTGAAAGATGTCAAGTAAATGCAAGCAAACCCAGGGATCGAAAACACAAAAAAAGGCAATAAAAAGAACCTGCAAAAAAGCAATAATAAGAAACATTTCTGCTGTACGCGAGCTACAGTCAGACATCCTGCTGTTTGACTAGTGGCCCTGAGTCATCCATCCAGCTTATAAAAGAAACTGTTCGTTTTCCGAGTCACAACGTGCAGGCTGGCGTCGGCGAGGATGGACATATCGGTCTCCGTCAAAGGCAGGGGCCATCCGACACCGAAGGCCATGTGATGAAACCTTCAACTTCATGTCCAAACAAAGTTTCCTGCGCTAAATGTGCTCTGGGATTGGAGGTGTGGGACTTGAAAGGGGTGGGTTGTGGTGGTGTGTGAGTGGGGGGGTCCTCACTCCCTGAGCCATATCCTGTTCACACTGACGCCTGCACACCTTCTAACCGGGGTGCTCTCCAAACAGCCACATTGGCGCTTTCCTGCGCACCACCTCCTTAATCACCCCTTTTTTCTGGTCCTGGGAAATGAGCCCAGTTGTGTCATGCGAGTGTCCCTTTAAGAAATGTTTGTATTATCACATGGCTTCAGTGATGTCATTGCGTGGGTGGAGCTGGGCTGTGGCTCTGAGTTTTACTTTCGGTTTACACTGTTGGAAGCTGGATTCAGACAAAAAAGGCTTCTCCTCTCTCTCTCTCTCTCTGCGTGTTAAAAGGTGTCCAGATCACTTGATAATTTAAAAATGATAACTGTTTCCTGGAAATAATTCAAACCTACTGCTTTGTTAAAAGTGTTTTCCTGGTTTTATTGGATGTTGTTATCAAGTTGAAAGCAGCAGAAAGGGAAGTTATGAAGGGTTTTATATATAGAGAGAACTGTAGCCGCGGGGTGAATTTATATTTGTAGTTGATAAAAAAGTGCTTACTGTGTGTGTTTAGAAAATGTTAACTGAATTCATAGAATAAATTTTGTTTTGTTTAAAAGTGCTTCAGGCCCCTGTTGAATAACACTTGAAAGGCAGGTCCTTGTGCTCCTCATAGCCAACATCTGTAAACAGTTGTGGGTCATGTCAAATCTATGATATACTTTGGAGTTTTCTAAACCCCGGCCCATATCATAAGAACAACATTATTGTGTTGTTGGGTTGGAGCAGTTTCAATAAACTCGCAAAGATTGCTGGCTGAAAAACATAAATACGTTAGACTCAGTTCAGAGGAGGTTCGCTTGATGGATACTTGAGGAGAGTGTTGCTCCCCGTGGAAGAATCTGAAAAGGAGAGGATGCAGATAAAAAATAAGGGGCCTCCCATTTAAGATGAGGGGAAATGTTTCTCTCTCAGAGAGCCATGGGTCTTTCGAACCCTCTCCCTCAGCGAGCAGTGGAGGTTGAAAAATGAAATGAAATGAAAATCGCTTATTGTCACAAGTGGGCTTCAAATAGCCCGTAGTCGCCACATTCCGGCGCCTGTTCGGGGAGGCTGTTACGGGAATCGAACCGTGCTGCTGGCCTGCCTTGGTCTGCTTTCAAAGCCAACGATTTAGCCCTGTGCTAAACAGCCCCTGATTGGGTCAATGAATGTTTTTAAGGCAGCAGTAGATAGTTTATTGACTAACAAGGGAGTCAAAGATCATTGGGATTGGACAGAATGTGGAGTCAACACACATCCAGACCAGCCAGGATCTGATCAAATGGCAGAGCAGGTTTGAAGGGTCTACCATGGTCCAAATTTGTATACATACAGTTAAAAGAACACTCTACAGTAACGTCTGACCAATAGCTTTAGGTCCCAGATCACATGAGTGTAGTCTCTTCCTTACATGACATTACAGACTGTTACTGTTAGCTCTTATTAATGGGACTGAGTCTAACATATTCCATTCTACCGCAAGAACATACAGATTGGGAGCAGGAATGGTTGTTGGGCCCCTTCAGCCTGCTATCCCATCCAATAAGGTTTTCGACCTTAACTCCACCTGCCTGTCCGAACATTATGTCGAATTCCCCAAATGTCCGAATGTATATCGATCCCCACCCTGAAAAAACTCAATAACTGAGAACTTAACACCGCAGTTGTTGAGATCAACTAACACACCGCAGGATATGGAGTTCAACCTGTTCTCGTACAGCTGAGCATTTACCCACGAGGTCCCAATCTGCTGGATGAAAGCAATCCCTCTCTCGCAGCTCCAAATTCTAAATGTTGATATAATAAACCTGAGAAATATGAGGCAAGGAGAAGAACAAATTTGAATGTGAATCTTCTCTCCATCAACAGTAATTGGAAGAAATGCCAACCGCCAAAATAGAATCTCATATTTTTTATATCAAGAGTATAATAGATTTTATTTTAATAAGCAGCAGTATATTGTCAAACTGTCTCTTTTTATAGTCATTTATACTGTCAAAACAGGTGTATATTTAGCTCTGACAGGTGGAAATTGCATGCAATGTCCCAAAATATGCAGTTAGCCTCAATATTTCAATTTTTCTACTCTGAACCATCAGCCCTGATCGGATTAACCCTTGTGTCGACCAGACAAGACTATGACAGGTTCAGGCAATCAAATTGGCAATACTGGGTACCAACGACATGGAGTCCTGGTGTATTCAGCACAGGTAATCTGACAGAGCGGCCGGTGATAGAGGAAGGCTGAATTGTGTCCGAACTGCCCCAGATATCCACTCCTGGTATATCCAATCCTGGAATGACTACACCAGGTTTCCAATCCAGGAGGATTCAGTCCTGGAGTATTCAGTCCTGGAGTATTCAGTCCTGGAGTATTCAGTCCTGGAGTACTCAGCCCTGGAGTATTCAGTCCTGGAGTACTCAGCCCTGGAGTATTCAGTCGTGGAGTATTTAATCCTGGAGTATTCAGCCCTGGAGTATTCAGCTCTGGAGTATTCAGTCGTGGAGTATTTAGTCCTGGAGTATTCAGTCCTGGAGTATTCAGCCCTGGAGTATTCAGTCCTGGAGTATTCAGTCCTGGAGTACTCAGTCCTGGAGCATTCAGTCCTGGAGTACTCAGTCCTGGAGTACTCAGTCCTGGAGTATTCAGTCCTGGAGTATTCAGTCCTGGAGTATTCAGCCCTGGAGTATTCAGCCCTGGAGTATTCAGCCCTGGAGTATTCAGTCCCAGTGTATTCAGTCCTGGAGTGTTCAGTCCTGGAGTACTCAGTCCTGGAGTATTCAGTCCTGGAGTACTCAGTCCTGGAGTATTCAGTCCTGGAGTATTCAGTCCTGGAGTATTCAGTCCTGGAGTATTCAGCCCTGGAGTATTCAGCCCTGGAGTATTCAGTCCTGGATTATTTAGTCCTGGATTATTTAGTCCTGGAGTATTCAGCCCTGGAGTATTCAGCCCTGGAGTATTCAGTCCTGGAGTATTCAGTCCTGGAGTATTCAGTCCTGGAGTATTCAGTCCTGGTGTATTCAGTCCTGGAGTATTCAGCCCTGGAGTATTCAGCCCTGGAGTATTCAGCCTTGGAGTATTCAGTCCTGGATTTTATTTTAGTAAGCAGCAGTATATTGTCAAACTGTCTCTTTTTATAGTCATTTATACTGTCAAAACAGGTGTATATTTAGCTCTGACAGGAGGAAATTGCATGCAATGTCCCAAAATATGCAGTTAGCCTCAATATTTCAATTTTTCTACTCTGAACCATCAACCCTGATCGGATTAACCCTTGTGTCGACCAGACAAGACTATGACAGGTTCAGGCAATCAAATTGGCAATACTGGGTATCAACGACATGGTGTCCTGGTGTATTCAGCACAGGTAATCTGACAGAGCGGCCGGTGATAGAGGAAGACTGAATTGTGTCCGAACTGCCCCAGATATCCACTCCTGGTATATCCAATCCTGGAATGACTACACCAGGTTTCCAATCCAGGAGGATTCAGTCCTGGAGTATTCAGTCCTGGAGTATTCAGTCCTGGAGTACTCAGTCCTGGAGTATTCAGTCCTGGAGTACTCAGTCCTGGAGTATTCAGTCCTGGAGTATTCAGTCCTGGAGTATTCAGTCCTGGAGTATTCAGCCCTGGAGTACTCAGTCCTGGAGTACTCAGTCCTGGAGTATTCAGCCCTGGAGTATTCAGCCCTGGAGTATTCAGCCCTGGAGTATTCAGCCCTGGAGTATTCAGTCCTGGAGTATTCAGTCCTGGAGTATTCAGTCCTGGAGTATTCAGTCCTGGTGTATTCAGTCCTGGAGTATTCAGCCCTGGAGTATTCAGCCCTGGAGTATTCAGCCTTGGAGTATTCAGCCCTGGAGTATTCAGCCTTGGAGTACTCGGTCCTGGAGTATTCGGTCCTGGAGTATTCAGCCCTGGAGTATTCAGCCCTGGAGTATTCAGCCTTGGAGTATTCAGTCCTGGAGTATTCAGCCCTGGAGTATTCAGTCCTGGAGTATTCAGTCCTGGAGTATTCAGCCCTGGAATATTCAGCCCTGGAGTATTCAGTCCTGGATTATTTAGTCCTGGATTATTTAGTCCTGGAGTATTCAGCCCTGGAGTATTCAGCCCTGGAGTATTCAGTCCTGGAGTATTCAGTCCTGGAGTATTCAGTCCTGGAGTATTCAGTCCTGGTGTATTCAGTCCTGGAGTATTCAGCCCTGGAGTATTCAGCCCTGGAGTATTCAGCCTTGGAGTATTCAGCCCTGGAGTATTCAGCCTTGGAGTACTCGGTCCTGGAGTATTCGGTCCTGGAGTATTCAGCCCTGGAGTATTCAGCCCTGGAGTATTCAGCCCTGGAGTATTCAGTCCTGGAGTATTCAGTCCTGGAGTATTCAGCCCTGGAGTATTCATCCCTGGAGTATTCAGTCCTGGATTATTTAGTCCTGGATTATTTAGTCCTGGAGTATTCAGCCCTGGAGTATTCAGTCCTGGAGTATTCAGTCCTGGAGTATTCAGCCCTGGAGTATTCAGCCCTGGAGTATTTAGTCCTGGAGTATTCAGCCCTGGAGTATTCAGCCCTGGAGTATTCAGTCCTGGAGTATTCAGCCCTGGAGTATTCAGCCCTGGAGTATTCAGCCTTGGAGTATTCAGTCCTGGAGTATTCAGCCCTGGAGTATTCAGCCCTGGAGTATTCAGTCCTGGAGTATTCAGCCCTGGAGTATTCAGCCCTGGAGTATTCAGCCTTGGAGTACTCAGCCCTGGAGTATTCAGCCTTGGAGTATTCAGTCCTGGAGTATTCAGTCCTGGAGTATTCAGTCCTGGAGTATTCAGCCTTGGAATATTCAGTCCTGGAGTATTTAGTCCTGGAGTATTCAGCCCTGGAGTATTCAGCCTTGGAGTATTCAGCCCTGGAGTATTCAGCCTTGGAGTATTCAGCCCTGGAGTATTCAGCCTTGGAGTATTCAGTCCTGGAGTATTCAGCCCTGGAATTTTCAGCCCTGGAGTATTCAGCCTTGGAGTATTCAGTCCTGGAGTATTCATTCCTGGAGTACTCAGTCCTGGAGTATTCAGCCCTGGAGTATTCAGCCCTGGAGTATTCAGCCCTGGAGTATTCAGCCTTGGAGTATTCAGTCCTGGAGTATTCAGTCCTGGAGTATTCAGTCCTGGAGTATTCAGCCCTGGAGTATTCAGTCCTGGAGTATTCATTCCTGGAGTACTCAGTCCTGGAGTATTCCGCCCTGGAGTATTCAGCCCTGGAGTATTCAGCCCTGGAGTATTCATTCCTGGATTATTTAGTCCTGGATTATTTAGTCCTGGAGTATTCAGCCCTGGAGTATTCAGTCCTGGAGTATTCAGTCCTGGTGTATTCAGTCCTGGAGTATTCAGCCCTGGAGTATTCAGCCCTGGAGTATTCAGCCTTGGAGTACTCAGCCCAGGAGTATTCAGCCCTGGAATTTTCAGCCTTGGAATATTCAGTCCTGGAGTATTCAGTCCTGGAGTATTCATTCCTGGAGTACTCAGTCCTGGAGTATTCAGCCCTGGAGTATTCAGCCCTGGAGTGTTTAGTCCTGGAGTATTCAGCCCTAGAGTATTCAGTCCTGGAGTATTCAGTCCTGGAGTATTCAGTCCTGGAGTATTCAGTCCTGGAGTATTCAGCCCTGGAGTATTCAGTCCTGGAGTATTCAGCCCTGGAGTATTCAGCCCTGGAGTATTCAGTCCTGGAGTATTCATTCCTGGAGTACTCAGTCCTGGAGTATTCAGCCCTGGAGTATTCAGCCCTGGAGTATTCAGCCCTGGAGTATTCAGCCCTAGAGTATTCAGTCCTGGAGTATTCAGCCCTGGAGTATTCAGTCCTGGAGTATTCAGTCCCAGTGTATTCAGTCCTGGAGTAATTGCTGAGATTTGCTTGGGAGTGGACAATATCGAGTGATAGATGTTTACAGCATTTAAACAGGCCCTTTGGCCCAACTGGTCCATGCTGACCAGTCTTTATCACTAAACTAGTCCCAATTGCCCACATATGGACCGTATCCCTCCATAGCCAGCTTTCTCATATAACTGTCTAAATGCTTTTTAAAAGACAAAATTGTACCCACCTCTACTACTGCCTCAGGCAGCTCATTCCAGACACTCACCACTCTCTGTGTGAAAAAATTGCCCCTCTGGACCCTTTTGTATCTCTCCCCTCTCACCGTAAACCCATGCCCTCTAGTTTTAGACTCCCTTAACTTTGGAAAAAGATGTTGACTATCTACTTTATCTATGCTCCTCATTATTTTATAGACCTCTAGAAGATCACCCCTAAGCCTTCTCCACTGCAGGGATAAAAGTCCCAGTCTATCCAGCCTCTTCTCATAACCTAAACCATCAAGTCCCAGTAACGCCCCGAGTAAATCTTTCCTGCACTCTTTCTAGTTTAATACTATCTAATCTATAATAGGGTGACCAGGACTGGACACAGTATTCCACGTGTGGTCTTACCAATGTCTTGTACAACTTCAACAAGACGTCCCAACTCCTGTATTCAATGTTCTGGCCAATAAAACCTGGCATGCAGAATGCCTTCTTCACCACCTCCAACCTCAAGGAGCTATGAACCTGTACTCCTAGATCTCTTTGTTCTGTAACTCTCCCCAACTCCCTACCATTAACTGAGTAGGTCCTGCCCTGATGCATTCTACCTCATTGCCTCACATTTATCTAAATTAAGTTCCATCTGCCATTCATCGGCCCACTGGCCCAATTGATCAAGATCCCGTTGCAATCCTAGATAACCTTCTTCACTGTCCACTATGCCACCAATCTTGGTGTCATCTGCAAACTTATGAACCATGCCTCCAAAGTTCTCATCCAAATCATTAACATAAATAACAAATAACAGTGGACCCAGCACTGATCCCTGAGGCACACCACTGGTCACAGGTCTCCAGTTTGAAAAACAACACTCCACAACCACCCTTTGTCTTCTGTCGTCAAGCCAATTTTGTATCCAATTGGACTGGAGAATAGCCAATGTTGTTCCTATGTTTAAGAATGGTAGCAAGGAGAATCAAGGAAACTACAGGCCGGTGAGCCTTACATCAGTGATAGGGAAATTACTGGAGAGAATTCTTCGAGACAGGATCTACTCCCATTTGGAAGCAAATGGACGTATTAGCGAGAGGCAGCATGGTTTTGTGAAGGGGAGGTCGTGTCTCACTAACTAGATAGAGTTTTTCGAGGTGGTCACAAAGATGATTGATGCAGGTAGGGCAGTGGATGTTGTCTATATGGACTTCAGTAAGGCCTTTGACAAGGTCCCTCATGGCAGACTGGTACAAAAGGCGAAGTCACACGGGATCAGAGGTGAGCTGGCAAGATGGATACAGAAGTGGCTAGGTCATAGAAGGCAGAGAGTAGCAATGGAAGGTGCTTTTCTGATTGGAGGGCTGTGACTAGTGGTGTTCCGCAGGGATCAGTGCTGGGACCTTTGCTGTTTGTAGTATATATAAATGATTTGGAGGAAAATGTAACTGGTCTGATTAGTAAGTTTGCAGATGACACAAAGGTTGGTGGAATTGCGGATAGCGATGAGGACTGTCAGAGGATACAGCAGGATTTAGATTGTTTGAAGACTTGGGTGGCGAGATGGCAGATGGAGTTTAATCTGGACAAATGTGAGGTAATGCATTTTGGAAGGTCTAATGCAGGTAGGGAATATACAGTGAATGTTAGAACCCTCAAGAGTATTGAAAGTCAGAGAGATCTAGGTGTACATGTCCACAGGTCACTGAAAGAGGCAACACAGGTGGAGAAGATAGTCAAGAAGGCATACGCATGCTTGCCTTCATTGGCCGGGGCATTGAGTATAAAAATTGGCAAGTCATGTTGCAGCTGTATAGAACCTTAGTTAGGCCACACTTGGAGTATAGTATTCAATTCTGGTCGCCACACTACCAGAAGGATATGGAGGCTTTCGAGAGGGCGCAGAAGAGATTTACCAGGATGTTGCCTGGTATGGAGGGCATTAGCTATGAGGAGAGGTTGAATAAAGTTGGTTTGTTCTCACTTGAACGACGAATGTTGAGGGGCGACCTGATAGAGGTCTACAAAATTATGAGGGGCATAGATAGAGTGGATAGTCAAAGGCTCTTTCCCAGGGTAGAGGGGTCAATTACTAGGGGGCATAGGTTTAAGGTGCGAGGGGCAAGGTTTAGAGGAGATGTACAAGGCAAGTTTTTTTACACAGAGGGTAGTGGGTGCCTGGAACTCACTGCCGGAGGAGGTGGTGGAAGCAGGGACGATAGTGACATTTAAGGGGCATCTTGACAAATACATGAATAGGATGGGAATAGAGGGATACGGACCCCGGAAGTGTAGAAGATTTTAGTTTAGACGGGCAGCGTGGTCGGCACAGGCTTGGAGGGCCGAAGGGCCTGTTCCTGTGCTGTACTTTTCTTTGTTCTTTGTTCTTATTACACATCTCGAGACACTTGGAAATGAAGGGGACATGTGGTTTGAAGCTGATGGGGAGATGATCGTGTCGTGGTAATGTCACTGGACTAATAATACAGAAGGCCAGTTCTGGGGATACAGTTAAACTCCCACAATGGCAGCTGGTGCAATTTTAATTCAATTCATAAATCTGGAATTGGAAACCAGTTTCAGACGTGGTGCCTTGAAACTAACATCAATTGTTGTAGAAACCCATCTGGTTCGCTAATGTGCCATCTACCATTTTTACTTTGTCATAGAATCATACAGTCATTCATTACAGAAAAGCCCCTTCAACCTATCGATCTGCATAGACAAAATACATTAAATCTACACTGATCCCACTTTCCATCACTTGGCCCATGGCCTTGAATGATATGGGGCGCGATTCTCCGCCCCCCACGACGGGAGGGCCTTCCCGAGATTTTTCCCAACCTCCCGCTATTCTACCCCCCCCCCCCCCCCCCTCCCCCCACGACATAGATAGATAGATAGAACAATACAGCACAGAACAGGCCCGAATGTTGTGCCGAGCAATGATCACCCTCCCTCAAACCCACATATCCACCCTATACCCGTAACCCAACAACCCCCCCCCCCCAACCCCCAACCTTTAGGACACTACGGGCAATTTAGCATGGCCAATCCACCTAACCCGCACATCTTTGGACTGTGGGAGGAAACCGGAGCACCCGGAGGAAACCCACGCACACACGGGGAGAACGTGCAGACTCCGCACAGACAGTGACCCAAGCCAGGAATCGAACCTGGGACCCTGGAGCTGTGAAGCATTTATGCTAACCACCATGCTACCGTGCTGCCCCTTTTTTTACGGCAAGCAGCGATTCTCCCCTATCCGATGGGCCGAGTTCCCAGGCCTTTACGGCCGTTTCCACGAACTCCAACACACCTGCTCTCACCGTTCGTGAAAACGGCCGCAAAGTGCCGTTCTGGAGAACCATGGCACCGATTGGCACGGCCGCACCATGGAGGAAACCCATGCACACACGGGGAGAACGTGCAGACTCCGCACAGACGTGCCAAGGGTGGCATGAGCCCGCGATCGGTGGGCACCGATCGAGGGCAGCGGGTCCGAACCCCGGGCGCTCTTTGTTCCTCCGCCGCTCCGCTTGATCAGTCCGCGGGGCGGCTGAGGGGCATAACGGCCCGCGCATGCGCGGGTTTCACGCATATGCGCGATGACGTCATCCGCGCATGCGCAGGTTGGAGCCGTCCAATCCGCGCATGCGCGGCTGACGTCATCGTGCGCGTCAGCCGCCGTTACCCTTGGCGCGCAGGCTTAGCGACGGTCGCTAAGCCCGCGATGCCGAGGTTAACGGGGCCCCGCTGCTAGCCCCGACTGGGGAGCAGAATCGGGTCCCGGGAGGGGGCGCGGAGGCTGCCGTGAAACACGGCCGGTTTCACGGCAGCCTTCACGACTCTCCGCATTTGCGGAGAATCACGCCCATGACATTTTAAGTGCTCATCCACGTACGTTTTAAAGATTGTGAGGTTTCCCGCTTCCCGCTTCAGGACGGCACGGTAGCATTGTGAATAGCACAATTGCTTCACAGCTCCAGGGTCCCAGGTTCGATTCCGGCTTGGGTCACTGTCTGTGTGGAGTCTGCAAATCCTCCCCGTGTGTGCGTGGGTTTCCTCCGGGTGCTCCGGTTTCCTCCCACAGTCCAAAGATGTGCAGGTTAGGTGGATTGGCCATGATAAATTGCCCTTCGTGTCCAAAATTGCCCTTAGTGTTGGGTGGAGTTACTGGGTTATTGGGATAGGGTGGAGATGTTGACCCTGGGTAGGGTGCTCTTTCCAAGAGGCGGTGCAGACTCAATGGGCCGAATGGCCTCCTTCTGCACTGTAAATTCTATGATTTACTACCTTCCCAGGCATTGCATTCCAGACGTTTTCCAGAAATGCTTCCCTCAGAACCTCCTGCCGTAGCACAGTTAGCACTGTTGCTTGACAGCGCCAGGGTCCCAGGTTCGATTCCCCGCTGGGTCACTGTCTGTGCGGAGTCTGCCCGTTATCCCTGTGTCTGTGTGGGTTTCCCCCGGGTGCTCCGGTTTCCTCCCACAAGTCCCGAAAGACGTGCTTCTTAGGTGATTGGTGAGGGCAGCATGGTGGCATAGTCATTAGCACTGCTGCCAACGGTGCTGAGGACCCGGGTTCGATTCCCGGCTTGGGTCACTGTCTGTGTGGAGTTTGCACATTCTCTCCGTGTCTGCGTGGGTCTCACCCCCACAACCCAAAGATGTGCAGGTTAGGTGAGTTGGCCACGCTAAATTGACCCTTAACTTCATTGCAGTGTTAATGTAAGCCTCCTTATGACAATAATAACAACTATTATTATTAAAATTATGCCCCCTCATTATTGACCATTCAACTAAGCGAAACATCAGCTCCCTATCCATCCTGTCCATACCTCTGATAATTTTATACATCTGAATCAGGCCCCCCCTCAGCCTTCCTAGTGTCCTGCCATCCATTGAGTACTCTCTTGTCTGGGTACTCCTTCCAAAATGCATCATCTGTCCATCTGACCACCCGTCTATATCTTCTTGCAACCTGAAACCTTGGGCGCGATTCTCCGCTCCCCACGCGGCGTGGCAGAATCGCGGGAGGCCCTCCCGACAAAATTCACGCCCCCTCACGCCCCCCGCGATTCCCCCCCGCTCGGAAGAATCGCACTCGCCGTTTTTCACGGCGAACGGCAATTCTCCGACCCGGATGGGCCGAGCGGCCTGCTGTTCGCGGCCGTTTCACGACGGCGGCAACCACACCTGGTCGCTGCCGTTGTGTAATGGGAGTGAGAAGCCCGTTTGGGGCTTGTAGGTGGCCTAGAAAGGAAAGAGCACCACGACTGTGCTCGGGAGGGGACAGGTCCGCGATTGGTGCCCACCGATCGTCGGCCTGGCGTCCAAATCGGACGCACGGTTTCCCCTCCGCCGCCCCGCAAGATCAAGCCGCCACGTCTTGCGGGGCGGCTGAGGGTAAAGACGGCCAACGCGCATGCGTGGGTTCGTGCCGTCAGCATCATGACGTCAGCCGTGCATGCGCGGGTTGGAGCCGGCCAACCTGTGCATGCGCGGCTGATGTCATTAGGCGCGCCGGCCGCGTCATTCTCGGCATGATGCCCCCGCGGCCGAGATTAACGGAGCACCGCTCCTAGCCCCACCGGGAGGGGAGAATAGGGGGCGAGGAGCGGCCTCTGAGGCCTTCGTGAAACTCGGCCGAGTTCACGACGGCCCTCCCGATTTTTCCCGGGAGCGGAGAATCGCGCCCCTTATTCCTCACTGTTAACCACCCTGCCAATGTTTGTGTCATCTGCAAACGTACCATCCCCCACCCCCCCCTACATTCTCATCTATATCATTTATATATATCACAAACAATAAGGGACCCAGCACTGATCCCTGTGGTACGCCACTGAACAGCAGCCTCCGGTCATCCAAACAACCTTCTAGAACAAGAGGATATGGGGGAGCAGATTTAAAACAGGGATGTGGAGACATTACGGGCGCGATTCTCCCAACGGGAGACTAGTGTCGACGCCGGAGTGAAAACCGGAGTGTTTCACTCCGGCGTCGGAGGCCGCTCCTCACCCCCTATTCTCCCTCCCCCAGGGGGCTTGGTGCGCGCCGCGCCTTGGCGCCGCGTCAAAGTGGTGCCGCATAACTGATGCGGCCGGCGGCGCTTAAATGACATCACCCGCGCATGCACAGGTTGCCGTCCTCCCCGTGGGCGCCCCGCAAGACATGTCGGAGTGATCTTGCGGGGCGGCAGAGGAAAAAGAATGCGTCCTTTAGAGACGCCGGCCCGCCGATGAGTGGGCACCGATCGTGGGCCAGACCCCTCCTGAGCACGTCCCTGGTACTCGATCCTCCCTCTCCCCCCCCCCCCCCCCCCACAGGCCGCACACGCAACGTTTTCGCGCTGTTCACGCCGGCAGCGACCAGGTGTGGTTGGTGCCGGTGTGAACCGGTCGGATTGGGCAGGCCACTGTCGTAAAACTTGGCACGCCGTTTTGAGGGGGGGGGTGGGAGAATCGCGTGCGGGTGCCAGGGCGGCGTGGTGGGAATCGCCCGGCACTCCCGCGATTCTCCCACCCGGCATGGGGGTTGGAGAATCGCGCCTACTTCTCTCAAAGGGTCATGTTTCTGTGGAATTCGCCACCCCAGAGTACAGTGGATCCTGGGTCTTTGAGTAAATTTAAGGAGATAGACAGATTATGGGCAGCAGGATAGCACAAGTGGATAGCAATGTGGCTTCACAGAGCCACGGTCCCGGGGTCACTGTCTGTGCGGAGTCTGCATGTTCTCCCCGTGTGTGTGTGGGTTTCCTCCGGGAGCTCCGGTTTCCTCCCACATTCCAAAGACGTGCAGGTTAGGTGGATTGGCCATGCTAAATTGCCCTTAGTGTCCAAAAAGGGTGAGGAGGCGTTATTAGGTTATGGGGATAGGGTGGAAGTGAGGGCTTAAGTGGGTCGGTGCAGACTCAATGGGCTGAGTGGCGTCCTTCTGTGCTGTATGTTCTCTATTCTCTATGTTTTCTGATGGGTTGAAGGGTTATGGAGAACGAGCAGGAAGGTGGAGTTGAGGCCAGGATGAGATCAGCCATGATCGTATTGAATGGTGGAGCGGGCTCGAGGGGCTGAATTGCCGACTCCTGCTCCTAGTTCTTATGGACACCACCCACTGTCTCCTACCACTGAGCCAGTTTTGGATCTAATTTGTCAAGTTACCCTGGATCCCTTCTTTATCACTGTCCCATGATGACCTTGTCAAAGGCTTTGTTGAAATCCATGTAAACTACATCAACTGCACTACCCTCATCGACACACATGGTCACTTCCTCACAAAATTCAATCCAATTTGTTAGACATGACCTCCCTCTGACAAAGCCATGCTGACCATCCCTGATCAAACCTTGCCTCTCCAAGTGGAGATTAATTCTCTCCTTCAGCATTTTCTCCAATAGCTTCCCTCCCACCGATGTGAGGCTCACTGGTCTGTAATTCCCTGGCTTATCACCACCTCCCATATTGCAAAGTGGAATAGCTGGCCTCCTATTATCTGGCACCTCCCCTGTGGCCCGAGAGGAATTAAAAATTGGGTCAGAGCCCCAATAATTTCTTCCCTTGACTTCCACAGCAGTCTGGGATGCAACACATCTGGGCCTGGGGATTTGGCTGGTTTTGAGCCCCTGGGAGGTGGTAGTGTAGTGGTATTGCCACTGGACTAGTAAACCAGACAGCCACAGTAATGCTCTGGGGACCCAGGTTCAAATCCCACCACTGCAGATGGTGACATTTGAATTCATAGAATTTACAGTGCAGAAGGAGGCCATTTGGCCCATTGAGTCTGCACGGGCCCTTGGAAAGCCCACTCCTCCACCGTAACCCAGTAACTCTATCTGCCCTTGTTGGACACTAAGGGCAATTTATCATGGACAATCCACCTAACCTGCACATCTTTGGACTGTGGGAGGAAACCGGAGCACCCGGAGGAAACCCACACAGACACGGGGTGAACGTGCAGACTCCGCACAGACAGTAACCCAGGCCTGGAATTGAACCTGGGACTGCAAAGAAATTGTGCTAACCACTATGCTACCGTGCATAAAAATCTGGCATTAAAAATCTGACGATTACCATGAAACCATTGTCGATTGTTCTAAAAACCCACCTGGTTCACGCATGTCCTTTAGGGAAGGAAATCTGCCGTCTTTACCCGGTCCGGCCTACATGTGACTCCAGACCCACAGCAATGTGATTGACTCTTAACTGACTTCTCAAGGGCAATTATGGATGGGCAATAAATGCGGGCACAGCCTGCGCCGCCCACGTTCCATGAACGAAGAAAACAAATCTCCTATACCTCCTCACTCCCATGTCTGTCTGGTCTACCACTGACTCCAGACCCACAGAAATGTGATTGACGCTTAACGGGCCTCTGAAATGATCGAGCAAGCAACTCAGTTCAAGGGCAACCAAGGATTGGCAACAATCGCTGGCTTTTCAGCAATGCCCACACCCTGTGAGTGAACAAAGGAACAAATTATCTTGAGGTCAAATAATGCACCAAGGTTGTAGAATTTCTGGTTTTATTTCAGAGGGTGCCCAGGGGGAGGGATGGTGATGATGGCTCGGGGATGGTCCCTGTCATGTGAGAGTACCTTTAAGAAATGGGTATTTATCAGTGATGTCAGAGTGTGGGTGGAGCTGGGCTGTCTGTCAGCTTTTTACTTTCATTTTAGGCTGTTTGCTGCAGGGTGTGTTTTAGTTTCAGTTTCAGAGCTGGATAGCTGCAGTCACAGCCAGAAGGGGTATTAATCTCTCTCTGTAATCTAAAGACTATAAATCGATCCTGGTGATTTAAAAGTAATAACAGTAGTAACTTTAACCTGATGTGCTTCTGGTAAAGGTTTTGTTTTTAAGTCGTGTGGATGTTAAAAAGGAAAGCTTAAAGGTTTACTTAGTGTTGTATTCTTTGGAGGTTTTATTTGAATTAATGGTTGCTAAGATGTTCACTGTATGTTTTAAAAAGGTTAACTTGAGTTCATAGAATATACATTGTTTTGCTTTAAAAAATACTTTTCCATTTCTGCTGTACCACACCTGTAGAGTGGGCTGTGTGCTCCCCATACCACAATCTATTAAAAGTTGTGGGTCAGGTGAACTCCATGGTACACTTTGGGGTTCTCTAAACCCTGGCCCATAACGAAGAAATGAAAATCGCTTATTGTCACAAGTAGGGTTTAAATGAAGTTACTGTGAAAAGCCCCTAGTCGCCACATTCCGGCGCCTGTTCGGGGAGGCTGGTTTGGGAATTGAACCGTGCTGCTGGCCTGCCTTGGTCTGCTTTCAAAGCCAGCGATTTAGCCCAGTGCTAAACCTATTAGCCAACTCAAGATAGAAAGGTGTCTGAGGCTACGACTGGGCGTGTGATATATTGGACACAACATTTAAACCACTTAGACATTGGGTAATAAGACAGCACAAGTTATGGGATATCCTTAATCCGAATAATAACAATGTTATCAGACTCTGGATTCAACAGTGAACTCTTTAGGTTCATTTGTTTGATTCTCTTTAAGCACAGGATTGCATTATAAACATCCAATTTTAAATTACCTATAATTATTGTTTAATAAATTATCACACGTGGCAGTTAAGAGCATCATGCAGTTAGAAACATTTCCAGAGCTTCCATCGTAGAATTTACATGTTACGGAGAATGGAAACCTGCTGTTTTCTAATAATGCTGATTTTTTTATAATTGCCTTGCGAAAGGCATTTACAAAACCTAATTAGGCAGAAGATAACATGCCTGCTGTCTTCTTTCATTGCAATACAGGCTTGCCACCTATTAGAGAGAGTGGAGACGAGGGGCAGGGGAGGGCAGGCAGACGCAAAGAGAAGGAAATGGAGAAAGAGACAGAGTGGAAAGAGAGGGAGAGAGGAGAGCAACTGATGGGGTAAGCAAGAGAAGCACAGTACCAGCACAGTGGTTAGCACAAGTCCTGAAAGACGTGCTTGTTAAGTGAATTGGACATTCTGAGTTCTCCCTCAGTGTACCCGAACAGGCGCCGGAATGTGGCGACTAGGGGCTTTTCACAGTAACTTCATTGCAGTGTTAATGTCAACCTACTTGTGACCATAAAGATTATTATTATTAAATGGATACTAAAAAAGACAGATAGGAGAGAGCTGGAAAGAGAGTGAGAAACGGAGAGATGGAAAGAGAGAAAGGAGAGACAGGAGAGGGAAAGAGAGAGAGAGGGAGAGACAGTGTCACGTGACTGTAAGGGGGAAAATTGTATGTAACTCGATGCCCCAACTATCTGTTGGTAAAACAGCCCTGGGCAGTATCCCAGTGGTAAACGGTTACCACATTTGCATTGTGCCCAGTGTTTGTTAGGCTGAGGGGATTAACACACACTCCCACCCTGACTTTGCCAGTTAGGGTCTTGGGATGAAGTTACTGGGAGACAACTTTGAATACACAACATTACTCGTTGCCCACAGAAGATACAGTGCAGGAGGAGGCCATTCGGCCCATCGAGTCTGCACCAACCCACTTAAGCCCTCACTTCCACCCTATCCCCGTAACCCAATATCCCCTCCAAACCTTTTTTTGATCACTAAGGGAAATTTATCATGGCCAATCCACCTAACCTGCATGTCTTTGGACTGTGGGAGGAAACCGGAGCGCCCGGAGGAAACCCACGCAGACACAGGGGAGAACGTGCAGACTCCACACAGACAGTGACCCAGCAGGGAATCGAACCTGGGACCCTGGCGTTGTGAAGCCACCGTGCTAATCACCTGTGCTGCCCATTTCAGAGAGGAAGCTTTCCCCAGCAATCTGGACTGGATAGACCAGGTCCCAGAGTGGGACCGAGAGACAGCGACAGAGAGCATGCCTCCACAGTGCAGCATCGCTCACAGTGCAGCATCTCTCACAGCGCTGCATCTCTCACAGCGCTGCATCTCTCACAGTGCAGCGTCTCTCACAGTGCAGCATCTCTCACAGTGCTGCATCTCTCACAGTGCAGCATCTCTCACAGTGCAGCATCTCTCACAGTGCAGCATCTCTCACAGTGCAGCATCACTCACAGTGCAGCATCTCTCACAGTGCAGCATCTCTCACAGTGCAGCGTCTCTCACAGCGCTGCATCTCTCACAGTGCAGCATCTCTCACAGTGCAGCATCTCTCACAGTGCAGCATCTCTCACAGTGCAGCGTCTCTCACAGTGCAGCATCTCTCACAGTGCAGCGTCTCTCACAGCGCTGCATCTCTCACAGTGCAGCATCTCTCACAGTGCAGCATCTCTCACAGTGCTGCATCTCTCACAGTGCAGCGTCTCTCACAGTGCAGCATTGCTCACAGTGCAGCGTCTCTCACAGTGCAGCATCTCTCACAGTGCAGCATCTCTCACAGTGCAGCATCTCTCACAGTGCAGCATCTCTCACAGTGCTGCATCTCTCACAGTGCAGCATCTCTCACAGCGCTGCATCTCTCACAGTGCAGCGTCTCTCACAGTGCAGCATTGCTCACAGTGCAGCATCTCTCACAGTGCAGCATCTCTCACAGTGCAGCATCTCTCACAGTGCAGCATCACTCACAGTGCAGCATCTCTCACAGTGCAGCATTGCTCACAGTGCAGCATCTCTCACAGTGCAGCGTCGCTCACAGTGCAGCATCTCTCACAGTGCTGCATCTCACAGTGCAGCGTCTCTCACAGTGCTGCATCTCTCACAGTGCAGCGTCTCTCACAGTGCAGCATTGCTCACAGTGCAGCGTCTCTCACAGTGCAGCATCTCTCACAGTGCAGCATCTCTCACAGTGCAGCATCTCTCACAGTGCAGCATCTCTCACAGTGCAGCATCTCTCACAGTGCAGCATCTCTCACAGTGCAGCATCTCTCACAGTGCAGCATCTCTCACAGTGCAGCATCTCTCACAGCGCTGCATCTCTCACAGTGCAGCGTCTCTCACAGTGCAGCGTCTCTCACAGTGCAGCGTCTCTCACAGTGCAGCATCTCTCACAGTGCAGCATCTCTCACAGTGCAGCGTCTCACAGAGTGCAGCATCTCTCACAGCGCAGCATCTCTCACAGCGCAGCATCTCTCACAGTGCAGCATCTCTCACAGTGCAGCATCTCTCACAGTGCAGCGTCTCTCACAGTGCAGCATCTCTCACAGTGCAGCGTCTCTCACAGTGCAGCATCTCTCACAGTGCAGCATCTCTCACAGCGCAGCATCTCTCACAGTGCTGCATCTCTCACAGTGCTGCATCTCTCACAGCGCTGCATCTCTCACAGTGCAGCATCTCTCACAGTGCAGCATCTCTCACAGTGCAGCATCTCTCACAGTGCAGCATCTCTCACAGCGCATCATCTCTCACAGTGCAGCATCTCTCACAGTGCAGCATCTCTCACAGTGCAGCATCTCTCACAGTGAAGCATATCTCACAGTGCAGCGTCTCTCACAGCGCTGCATCTCTCACAGTGCAGCATCTCTCACAGTGCAGCATTGCTCACAGTGCAGCATCTCTCACAGTGCAGCGTCTCTCACAGTGCTGCATCTCTCACAGTGCAGCATTGCTCACAGTGCAGCATCTCTCACAGTGCAGCATTGCTCACAGTGCAGCATCTCTCACAGTGCAGCGTCTCTCACAGTGCAGCATCTCTCACAGCGCAGCATCTCTCACAGCGCTGCATCTCTCACAGTGCAGCATCTCTCACAGTGCAGCATCTCTCACAGTGCAGCATCTCTCACAGTGCAGCGTCTCTCACAGTGCAGCATCTCTCACAGTGCAGCGTCTCTCACAGTGCAGCATCTCTCACAGTGCAGCATCTCTCACAGCGCAGCATCTCTCACAGTGCTGCATCTCTCACAGTGCTGCATCTCTCACAGCGCTGCATCTCTCACAGTGCAGCATCTCTCACAGTGCAGCATCTCTCACAGTGCAGCATCTCTCACAGTGCAGCATCTCTCACAGTGCAGCATCTCTCACAGTGCAGCGTCTCTCACAGTGCAGCATCTCTCACAGTGCACCATCTCTCACAGTGCAGCATCTCTCACAGTGCAGCATCTCTCACAGTGAAGCATATCTCACAGTGCAGCGTCTCTCACAGCGCTGCATCTCTCACAGTGCAGCATCTCTCACAGTGCAGCATCTCTCACAGCGCAGCATCTCTCACAGTGCAGCATATCTCACAGTGCAGCGTCTCTCACAGCGCTGCATCTCTCACAGTGCAGCATCTCTCACAGTGCAGCATCTCTCACAGTGCAGCGTCTCTCACAGTGCAGCATCACTCACAGTGCAGCATCACTCACAGTGCAGCATCTCTCACAGTGCAGCATCTCTCACAGTGCATCATCTCTCACAGTGCAGCGTCTCTCACAGTGCAGCATCTCTCACAGTGAAGCATATCTCACAGTGCAGCGTCTCTCACAGCGCTGCATCTCTCACAGTGCAGCATCTCTCACAGTGCAGCATCTCTCACAGCGCAGCATCTCTCACAGTGCAGCATATCTCACAGCGCAGCATCACTCACAGTGCAGCATCACTCACAGTGCAGCATCTCTCACAGTGCAGCATCTCTCACAGTGCAGCATCTCTCACAGTGCAGCATCTCTCACAGTGCAGCATCTCTCACAGTGCTGCATCTCTCACAGTGCAGCATTGCTCACAGTGCAGCATCTCTCACAGTGCAGCGTCTCTCACAGTGCTGTATCTCTCACAGTGCAGCATTGCTCACAGTGCAGCATCTCTCACAGTGCAGCATTGCTCACAGTGCAGCATCTCTCACAGTGCAGCGTCTCTCACAGTGCAGCATCTCTCACAGCGCAGCATCTCTCACAGCGCTGCATCTCTCACAGTGCAGCATCTCTCACAGTGCAGCATCTCTCACAGTGCAGCATCTCTCACAGTGCAGCATATCTCACAGTGCAGCATCTCTCACAGTGCAGCATCTCTCACAGTGCAGCATCTCTCACAGTGCAGCGTCTCTCACAGTGCAGCATCTCTCACAGTGCAGCATCTCTCACAGTGCAGCATCTCTCACAGCGCAGCATCTCTCACAGCGCAGCATCTCTCACAGTGCAGCGTCTCTCACAGTGCAGCATCTCTCACAGTGCAGCATATCTCACAGTGCAGCATCTCTCACAGTGCAGCGTCTCTCACAGTGCAGCATCGCTCACAGTGCAGCATCTCTCACAGTGCAGCATCTCTCACAGTGCAGCGTCTCTCACAGTGCAGCATCTCTCACAGTGCAGCGTCTCTCACAGTGCAGCATATCTCACAGTGCAGCATCTCTCACAGTGCAGCATCTCTCACAGTGCAGCATCTCTCACAGCACTGCATCTCTCACAGTGCAGCATCTCTCACAGTGCAGCGTCTCTCACAGCGCAGCATCTCTCACAGTGCAGCATCTCTCACAGTGCAGCATCTCTCACAGTGCAGCATCTCTCACAGTGCAGCATCTCTCACAGTGCTGCATCTCTCACAGTGCAGCATCTCTCACAGTGCAGCATCTCTCACAGTGCTGCATCTCTCACAGCGCATCATCTCTCACAGTGCTGCATCTCTCACAGTGCTGCATCTCTCACAGTGCAGCATCTCTCACAGTGCTGCATCTCTCACAGCGCATCATCTCTCACAGCGCAGCATCTCTCACAGTGCAGCATCTCTCACAGTGCAGTGTCTCTCACAGTGCAGCATCTCTCACAGTGCTGCATCTCTCACAGTGCAGCATCTCTCACAGTGCAGCATCTCTCACAGTGCAGCATCTCTCACAGTGCTGCATCTCTCACAGCGCATCATCTCTCACAGTGCAGCATCTCTCACAGTGCTGCATCTCTCACAGCGCATCATCTCTCACAGCGCAGCATCTCTCACAGCGCAGCATCTCTCACAGTGCAGCGTCTCTCACAGTGCAGCGTCTCTCACAGTGCAGCGTCTCTCACAGTGCAGCGTCTCTCACAGTGCTGCATCTCTCACAGTGCAGCATCTATCACAGTGCAGCATCTCTCACAGTGCAGCATCTCTCACAGTGCAGCGTCTCTCACAGTGCTGCGTCTCACAGAGTGCAGCATCTCTCACAGTGCTGCATCTCTCACAGTGCAGCATCTCTCACAGTGCAGCATATCTCACAGTGCAGCGCCTCTCACAGTGCAGCATCTCTCACAGTGCAGCGTCTCTCACAGTGCAGCATCTCTCACAGTGCAGCATCTATCACAGTGCAGCGTCTCTCACAGTGCTGCATCTCTCACAGTGCAGCATCTCTCACAGTGCTGCATCTCTCACAGTGCAGCATCTCTCACAGTGCAGCATATCTCACAGTGCAGCGCCTCTCACAGTGCTGCATCTCTCACAGTGCAGCATCTCTCACAGTGCAGCGTCTCTCACAGTGCAGCATCTCTCACAGTGCAGCGTCTCTCACAGTGCAGCATCTCTCACAGTGCAGCATATCTCACAGTGCAGCATCTCTCACAGTGCAGCATCTCTCACAGTGCAGCATCTCTCACAGCGCTGCATCTCTCACAGTGCAGCGTCTCTCACAGCGCTGCATCTCTCACAGTGCTGCATCTCTCACAGTGCAGCGTCTCTCACAGTGCTGCATCGCTCACAGTGCAGCATCTCTCACAGTGCAGCATCTCTCACAGTGCAGCATCTCTCACAGTGCAGCATCTCTCACAGTGCAGCATCTCTCACAGCGCAGCATCTCTCACAGCGCAGCATCTCTCACAGTGCAGCATCTCTCACAGTGCAGCATCTCTCACAGTGCAGCGTCTCTCACAGTGCAGCATCTCTCACAGTGCAGCATCGCTCACAGTGCAGCATCTCTCACAGCGCAGCGTCTCTCACAGTGCAGCATCTCTCACAGTGCAGCATCTCTCACAGCGCAGCATCTCTCACAGTGCAGCATCTCTCACAGTGCAGCATCTCTCACAGTGCAGCATCTCTCACAGTGCAGCATCTCTCACAGTGCAGCATCTCTCACAGTGCAGCATCTCTCACAGTGCAGCATCACTCACAGTGCAGCATCTCTCACAGTGCAGCATCTCTCACAGTGCAGCATCTCTCACAGTGCAGCGTCTCTCACAGTGCTGCATCTCTCACAGTGCAGCGTCTCTCACAGTGCAGCATATCTCACAGTGCAGCATCTCTCACAGTGCAGCATCTCTCACAGCGCTGCATCTCTCACAGTGCAGCATCTCTCACAGTGCAGCATCGCTCACAGTGCAGCATCTCTCACAGTGCAGCGTCTCTCACAGTGCAGCATCTCTCACAGTGCAGCATCTCTCACAGTGCAGCATCTCTCACAGTGCAGCATCTCTCACAGTGCAGCATCGCTCACAGTGCAGCATCTCTCACAGTGCAGCATCTCTCACAGTGCAGCGTCTCTCACAGTGCATCATCTCTCACAGCGCAGCATCTCTCACAGTGCAGTGTCTCTCACAGTGCAGCATCTCTCACAGTGCAGCATCTCTCACAGTGCAGCATCTCTCACAGTGCAGCATATCTCACAGTGCAGCATCTCTCACAGTGCAGCATCTCTCACAGTGCAGCATCTCTCACAGTGCAGCGTCTCTCACAGTGCAGCATCTCTCACAGTGCAGCGTCTCTCACAGTGCATCATCTCTCACAGTGCTGCATCTCTCACAGTGCAGCATCTCTCACAGTGCAGCGTCTCTCACAGTGCAGCATCTCTCACAGTGCAGCATATCTCACAGTGCAGCATCTCTCACAGTGCAGCATCTCTCACAGTGCATCATCTCTCACAGTGCAGCATCTCTCACAGTGCAGCATCTCTCACAGTGCAGCGTCTCTCACAGTGCAGCATATCTCACAGTGCAGCATCTCTCACAGTGCAGCATCTCTCACAGTGCATCATCTCTCACAGTGCAGCATATCTCACAGCGCTGCATCTCTCACAGTGCAGCATTGCTCACAGTGCAGCGTCTCTCACAGCGCTGCATCTCTCACAGTGCAGCATCTCTCACAGTGCAGCGTCTCTCACAGTGCAGCATATCTCACAGTGCAGCATCTCTCACAGTGCAGCATATCTCACAGTGCAGCATCTCTCACAGTGCAGCATCTCTCAAAGCGCTGCATCTCTCACAGTGCAGCATTGCTCACAGTGCAGCGTCTCTCACAGCGCTGCATCTCTCACAGTGCAGCATCTCTCACAGTGCAGCGTCTCTCACAGCGCTGCATCTCTCACAGTGCAGCATTGCTCACAGTGCAGCGTCTCTCACAGCGCTGCATCTCTCACAGTGCAGCATCTCTCACAGTGCAGCGTCTCTCACAGTGCAGCATCTCTCACAGTGCAGCATCTCTCACAGTGCAGCGTCTCTCACAGTGCAGCGTCTCTCACAGTGCAGCATTCCCCCAGTGCTGTGCGGGGCACAGGAGTGGGCTCAGTCTAGACTGTGTGAGACTTCAAATCACAACTCACTAACATGGAGGCATGGGGCCTATCCACGGACCCAAAGGAGTACTGAGTGTTAAATATACACACACTGTGTAAATAAAATGAGGATACGGATTGGCTATGATCCAGTTGACAGGCTCGAAGGGCTCAATGCAATCTACCTGTTCCTGTCTTCTGTTGTAATTTTGTTATGCTGTGTTCGATAATTGTCCATTGAGAAATTACAATAGATGTTGATTGTAATTATGAAGCCAATTACATTACTACTCCGAGTCGCTGAGCACTGTTCACTGAGAGGGCTCTTACCAAAGTGCGGCTGCCTGAGAGATTGAGTCAGTTACAGTCAGCAATGTAATCCTACCTGCCCACAAGTCACCACCAGCTGGAGCTGCCACATTTACACAATGAGTTAAACAAAGTGGGAATTCTCCGGTCACTCGTGCCGGTGGGATTCTCTGTTCCCTCCGACAGTGTCGCAGGTTTCCCGACAGCATGGGGTGCCTTCGATGGCAATATCCATGAACAGCGGTGGGAGACTGGAGCATCCCACCGCCAGTGAACAGAGCTCTCCCTCCACCACCAGTGAACAGAGCACTACCTCCACTGCCAGTGAACTGAGCTCTCCCTCCACTGCCAGTGAACAGAGCTCTCCCTCCACCGCCAGTGAACAGAGCGCTTCCTCCACTGCCAGTGAACAGAGCTCTCCCTCCACCGCCAGTGAACAGAGCGCTTCCTCCACTGCCAGTGAACAGAGCGCTTCCTCCACTGCCAGTGAACAGAGCTCTCCCTCCACCGCCAGTGAACAGAGCTCTCCCTCCACCGCCAGTGAACAGAGCGCTTCCTCCACTGCCAGTGAACAGAGCACTTCCTCCACTGCCAGTGAACAGAGTGCTTCCTCCACTGCCAGTGAACAGAGTGCTTCCTCCACTGCCAGTGAACAGTGCGCTCCCTCCACTGCCAGTGAACAGAGTGCTTCCTCCACCCAGTGAACCAGAGCGCTTCCTCCACCGCCAGTGAACAGAGCACTACCTCCACTGCTAGTGAACAGAGCGCTTCCTCCACCGCCAGTGAACAGAGCACTACCTCCACTGCGTGAACAGTGCACTTCCTCCACTGCCAGTGAAAAGAGCACTACCTCCACTGCCAGTGAACAGAGTGCTTCCTCCACTGCCAGTGAACAGAGTGCTTCCTCCACTGCCAGTGAACAGAGCGCTTCCTCCACTGCCAGTGAACTGAGCTCTCCCTCCACTGCCAGTAAACAGAGCACGTCCTCCACTGCCAGTGAACAGAGCGCTTCCTCCACTGCCAGTGAACAGAGAGCTTCCTCCACTGCCAGTGAACAGAGCCCTACCTCCACTGCCAGTGAACAGAGCGCTTCCTCCACTGCCAGTGAACAGAGCGCTTCCTCCACTGCCAGTGAACAGAGCGCTTCCTCCACAGCCAGTGAACTGAGCTCTCCCTCCACTGCCAGTGAACAGAGCGCGTCCTCCACTGCCAGTGAACAGAGTGCTTCCTCCACTGCCAGTGAACAGAGCGCTTCCTCCACTGCCAGTGAACTGAGCTCTCTCTCCACTGCCAGTGAACATAGCGCGTCCTCCACTGCCAGTGAACAGAGCACTTCCTCCCTGCCAGTGAACAGAGCGCTTCCTCCACTGCCAGTGAACAGAGCACTACCTCCACCCAGTGAACAGAGCTCTTCCTCCACTGCCAGTGAACAGAGCGCTCCCTCCACCCAGTGAACAGAGTGTTTCCTCCACTGCCAGTGAACAGAGCGCTTCCTCCAACCAGTGAACAGAGCGCTTCCTCCACTGCCAGTGAACAGAGCGCTCCCTCCACCCAGTGAACAGAGCACTACCTCCATTGCCAGTGAACAGAGCGCTTCCTCCACCGCCAGTGAACAGAGCGCTTCCTCCACTGCCAGTGAACAGAGCGCTTCCTCCACCGCCAGTGAACAGAGCACTACCTCCACCCAGTGAACAGAGCGCTTCCTCCACTGCCAGTGAACAGAGCGCTACCTCCACCCAGTGAACAGAGCTCTTCCTCCACTGCCAGTGAACAGAGCACTACCTTCACTGCCAGTGAACAGACGCTTCCTCCACCGCCAGTGAACAGGGTGCTTCCTCCACTGCCAGTGAACAGAGCACTACCTCCACTGCCAGTGAACAGAGCACTACCTCCACTGCCAGTGAACAGAGCGCGTCCTCCACTGCCAGTGAACAGAGCGCTTCCTCCACTGCCAGTGAACAGAGAGATTCCTCCACTGCCAGTGAACAGAGCACTACCTCCACTGCCAGTGAACAGAGCGCTTCCTCCACTGCCAGTGAACAGAGCGCTTCCTCCACTGCCAGTGAACAGAGCTCTCCCTCCACCGCCAGTGAACAGAGTGCTTCCTCCACTGCCAGTGAACTGAGCTCTCCCTCCACTGCCAGTGAACAGAGCGCGTCCTCCACTGCCAGTGAACAGAGTGCTTCCTCCACTGCCAGTGAACAGAGCGCTTCCTCCACTGCCAGTGAACAGAGCACTACCTCCACCCAGTGAACAGAGCTCTTCCTCCACTGCCAGTGAACAGAGCACTACCTTCACTGCCAGTGAACAGAGCGCTTCCTCCACCGCCAGTGAACAGGGTGCTTCCTCCACTGCCAGTGAACAGAGCACTACCTCCACTGCCAGTGAACAGAGCACTACCTCCACTGCCAGTGAACAGAGCGCTTCCTCCACTGCCAGTGAACAGAGCGCTTCCTCCACTGCCAGTGAACTGAGCTCTCCCTCCACTGCCAGTGAACAGAGCGCGTCCTCCACTGCCAGTGAACAGAGCGCTTCCTCCACTGCCAGTGAACAGAGAGATTCCTCCACTGCCAGTGAACAGAGCACTACCTCCACTGCCAGTGAATAGAGCGCTTCCTCCACTGCCAGTGAACAGAGCGCTTCCTCCACTGCCAGTGAACAGAGCTCTCCCTCCACCGCCAGTGAACAGAGCGCTTCCTCCACTGCCAGTGAACTGAGCTCTCCCTCCACTGCCAGTGAACAGAGCGCGTCCTCCACTGCCAGTGAACAGAGCGCTTCCTCCACTGCCAGTGAACAGAGCGCTTCCTCCACTGCCAGTGAACAGAGCACTACCTCCACCCAGTGAACAGAGCTCTTCCTCCACTGCCAGTGAACAGAGCACTACCTTCACTGCCAGTGAACAGAGCGCTTCCTCCACCGCCAGTGAACAGGGTGCTTCCTCCACTGCCAGTGAACAGAGCACTACCTCCACTGCCAGTGAACAGAGCACTACCTCCACTGCCAGTGAACAGAGCGCTTCCTCCACTGCCAGTGAACAGAGCGCTTCCTCCACTGCCAGTGAACAGAGCGCTTCCTCCACTGCCAGTGAACTGAGCTCTCCCTCCACTGCCAGTGAACAGAGCGTGTCCTCCACTGCCAGTGAACAGAGTGCTTCCTCCACTGCCAGTGAACAGAGCGCTTCCTCCACTGCCAGTGAACAGAGCACTACCTCCACCCAGTGAACAGAGCTCTTCCTCCACTGCCAGTGAACAGAGCACTACCTTCACTGCCAGTGAACAGAGTGCTTCCTCCACCGCCAGTGAACAGAGCGCTTCCTCCACTGCCAGTGAACAGAGCACTACCTCCACCGCCAGTGAACAGTGTACTTCCTCCACTGCCAGTGAACAGAGCACTACCTCCACCGCCAGTGAACAGTGCACTTCCTCCACTGCCAGTGAACAGAGCACTACCTCCACTGCCAGTGAACAGAGTGCTTCCTCCACTGCCAGTGAACAGAGTGCTTCCTCCACTGCCAGTGAACAGAGCGCTTCCTCCACTGCCAGTGAACTGAGCTCTCCCTCCACTGCCAGTGAACAGAGCGCGTCCTCCACTGCCAGTGAACAGAGCGCTTCCTCCACCCAGTAAACAGAGCGCTTCCTCCACTGCCAGTGAACAGAGAGCTTCCTCCACTGCCAGTGAACAGAGCACTACCTCCACTGCCAGTGAACAGAGCGCTTCCTCCACTGCCAGTGAACAGAGCGCTTCCTCCACTGCCAGTGAACAGAGCGCTTCCTCCACTGCCAGTGAACTGAGCTCTCCCTCCACTGCCAGTGAACAGAGCACTACCTCCACCGCCAGTGAACAGTGCACTACCTCCACTGCCAGTGAACAGAGCGCGTCCTCCACTGCCAGTGAACAGAGTGCTTCCTCCACTGCCAGTGAACAGAGCGCTTCCTCCACTGCCAGTGAACTGAGCTCTCTCTCCACTGCCAGTGAACAGAGCGCGTCCTCCACTGCCAGTGAACAGAGCACTTCCTCCACTGCCAGTGAACAGAGCGCTTCCTCCACTGCCAGTGAACAGAGCACTACCTCCACCCAGTGAACAGAGCTCTTCCTCCACTGCCAGTGAACAGAGCGCTCCCTCCACCCAGTGAACAGTGTTTCCTCCACTGCCAGTGAACAGAGTGCTTCCTCCACTGCCAGTGAACAGAGCGCTCCCTCCACCCAGTGAACAGAGCACTACCTCCACTGCCAGTGAACAGAGCGCTTCCTCCACCCAGTGAACAGAGCGCTTCCTCCACTGCCAGTGAACAGAGCGCTTCCTCCACTGCCAGTGAACAGAGCGCTCCCTCCACCGCCAGTGAACAGAGCACTACCTCCACCCAGTGAACAGAGCGCTTCCTCCACTGCCAGTGAACAGAGCACTACCTCCACCCAGTGAACAGAGCTCTTCCTCCACTGCCAGTGAACAGAGCACTACCTTCACTGCCAGTGAACAGAGCGCTTCCTCCACCGCCAGTGAACAGGGTGCTTCCTCCACTGCCAGTGAACAGAGCACTACCTCCACTGCCAGTGAACAGAGCACTACCTTCACTGCCAGTGAACAGAGCGCTTCCTCCACTGCCAGTGTGCAGAGCGCATCCTCCACCCAGTGAACAGAGCGCTTCCTCCACTGCCAGTGAACAGAGCGCTTCCTCCACTGCCAGTGAACAGAGCGCTTCCTCCACTGCCAGTGAACAGAGCGCTTCCTCCACCCAGTGAACAGAGCGCTCCCTCCACTGCCAGTGAACAGAGCGCTTCCTCCACCCAGTGAACAGAGCTCTCTCTCCACTGCCAGTGAACAGAGCGCTTCCTCCACTGCCAGTGAACAGAGCACTACCTCCACTGCCAGTGAACAGTGTGCTTCCTCCACTGCCAGTGAACAGAGCACTACCTCCACTGCCAGTGAACAGAGCGCTTCCTCCACCGCCAGTGAACAGAGTGCTTCCTCCACTGTCAGTGAACAGAGCACTACCTCCACTGCCAGTGAACAGAGCACTACCTCCACTGCCAGTGAACAGAGCGCTTCCTCCACCCAGTGAACAGAGCGCTTCCTCCACCCAGTGAACAGAGCGCTTCCTCCACTGCCAGTGAACAGAGCGCTTCCTCCAACCAGTGACCAGAGCGCTTCCTCCACTGCCAGTGAACAGAGCTCTCCCTCCACTGCCAGTGAACAGAGCGCTTCCTCCACTGCCAGTGAACAGAGCGCTTCCTCCACCCAGTGAACAGAGCGCTTCCTCCACTGCCAGTGAACAGAGCTCTCCCTCCACTGCTAGTGAACAGAGCGCTTCCTCCACCCAGTGAACAGGGCTCTCCCTCCACTGCGAGTGAACAGAGTGCTTCCTCCACTGCCAGTGAACAGAGTGCTTCCTCCACCCAGTGAACAGAGCATTCCTCCACTGCCAGTGAACAGAGCGCTCCCTCCACCCAGTGAACAGAGTGCTTCCTCCACTGCCAGTGAACAGAGTGCTTCCTCCACTGCCAGTGAACAGAGCGCTCCCTCCACCCAGTGAACAGAGCACTACCTCCACCGCCAGTGAACAGAGCACTA
This sequence comes from Scyliorhinus canicula, assembly GCF_902713615.1. NCBI lineage: Eukaryota > Metazoa > Chordata > Chondrichthyes > Carcharhiniformes > Scyliorhinidae > Scyliorhinus > Scyliorhinus canicula. The sequence continues at coordinate 7,254,336 of NC_052161.1, forward strand.
CCTCCACTGCCAGTGAACAGAGCACTACCTCCACTGCCAGTGAACAGAGCGCTCCCTCCACCGCCAGTGAACAGAGCGCTCCCTCCACCCAGTGAACAGAGTGCTTCCTCCACTGCCAGTGAACAGAGCGCTTCCTCCACCGCCAATGAACAGAGTGCTTCCTCCACTGCCAGTGAACAGAGCGCTCCCTCCACCGCCAGTGAACAGAGCGCTTCCTCCACCGCCAGTGAACAGAGCACTACCTCCACTGCCAGTGAACAGTGTGCTTCCTCCACTGCCAGTGAACAGAGCGCTTCCTCCACCCAGTGAACAGAGCGCTTCCTCCACTGCCAGTGAACAGAGTGCTTCCTCCACCCAGTGAACAGAGCGCTTCCTCCACCCAGTGAACAGGGCTCTCCCTCCACTGCCAGTGAACAGAGCGTTTCCTCCACTGCCAGTGAACAGAGCGCTTCCTCCACTGCCAGTGAACAGAGCGCTCCCTCCACTGCCAGTGAACAGAGCTCTCCCTCCACCGCCAGTGAACAGAGCGCTTCCTCCACCCAGTGAACAGAGCGCTTCCTCCACCCAGTGAACAGGGCTCTCCCTCCACTGCCAGTGAACAGAGCGCTTCCTCCACTGCCAGTGAACAGAGCGCTTCCTCCACCCAGTGAACAGAGCGCTTCCTCCACTGCCAGTGAACAGAGCGCTTCCTCCACCCAGTGAACAGAGCGCTTCCTCCACTGCCACTGAACAGAGCGCTCCCTCCACTGCCAGTGAACAGAGCACTACCTCCACTGCCAGTGAACAGAGCGCTTCCTCCACTGCCAGTGAACAGAGCGCTTCCTCCACTGCCAGTGAACAGAGCGCTTCCTCCACCCAGTGAACAGAGCGCTTCCTCCACTGCCAGTGAACAGAGCGCTTCCTCCACCCAGTGAACAGAGCGCTTCCTCCACTGCCAGTGAACAGAGCTCTCCCTCCACTGCCAGTGAACAGAGCGCTTCCTCCACCCAGTGAACAGAGCGCTTCCTCCACTGCCAGTGAACAGAGCGCTCCCTCCACCCAGTGAACAGAGCACTTCCTCCACCCAGTGAACAGAGCGCTCCCTCCACCCAGTGAACAGAGCACTTCCTCCACCCAGTGAACAGAGCGTTCCCTCCACCCAGTGAACAGAGCACTTCCTCCACCCAGTGAACAGAGCGCTTCCTCCACCCAGTGAACAGAGCGCTTCCTCCACTGCCAGTGAACAGAGCGCTTCCTCCACCCAGTGAACAGAGCACTACCTCCACTGCCAGTGAACAGAGCGCTTCCTCCACCCAGTGAACAGAGCTCTCCCTCCACTGCCAGTGAACAGAGCGCTTCCTCCACTGCCAGTGAACAGAGCGCTTCCTCCACTGCCAGTGAACAGAGCGCTCCCTCCACTGCCAGTGAACAGAGCGCTCCCTCCACCGCCAGTGAACAGAGCGCTTCCTCCACCGCCAGTGAACAGAGCACTACCTCCACTGCCAGTGAACAGTGTGCTTCCTCCACTGCCAGTGAACAGAGCGCTTCCTCCACCCAGTGAACAGAGCGCTTCCTCCACTGCCAGTGAACAGAGCGCTTCCTCCACCCAGTGAACAGAGCGCTTCCTCCACCCAGTGAACAGGGCTGTCCCTCCACTGCCAGTGAACAGAGCGTTTCCTCCACTGCCAGTGAACAGAGCGCTTCCTCCACTGCCAGTGAACAGAGCGCTCCCTCCACTGCCAGTGAACAGAGCTCTCCCTCCACCGCCAGTGAACAGAGCGCTTCCTCCACCCAGTGAACAGAGCGCTTCCTCCACCCAGTGAACAGAGCGCTTCCTCCACTGCCAGTGAACAGAGCGCTTCCTCCACCCAGTGAACAGAGCGCTTCCTCCACTGCCAGTGAACAGAGCGCTTCCTCCACCCAGTGAACAGAGCGCTTCCTCAACTGCCAGTGAACAGAGCGCTCCCTCCACTGCCAGTGAACAGAGCACTACCTCCACTGCTAGTGAACAGAGCGCTTCCTCCACTGCCAGTGAACAGAGCGCTTCCTCCACTGCCAGTGAACAGAGCGCTTCCTCCACCCAGTGAACAGAGCGCTTCCTCCACTGCCAGTGAACAGATCGCTTCCTCCACCCAGTGAACAGAGCGCTTCCTCCACTGCCAGTGAACAGAGCGCTCCCTCCACCCAGTGAACAGAGCACTTCCTCCACCCAGTGAACAGAGCGCTCCCTCCACCCAGTGAACAAAGCTCTTCCTCCACTGCCAGTGAACAGAGCACTTCCTCCACTGCCAGTGAACAGAGCGCTTCCTCCACCCAGTGAACAGAGCGCTTCCTCAACTGCCAGTGAACAGAGCGCTTCCTCCACTGCCAGTGAACTGAGCTCTCCCTCCACTGCCAGTGAACAGAGCGCGTCCTCCACTGCCAGTGAACAGAGTGCTTCCTCCACTGCCAGTGAACAGAGCGCTTCCTCCACTGCCAGTGAACAGAGCACTACCTCCACCCAGTGAACAGAGCTCTTCCTCCACTGCCAGTGAACAGAGCACTACCTTCACTGCCAGTGAACAGAGCGCTTCCTCCACCGCCAGTGAACAGAGCACTACCTCCACTGCCAGTGAACAGAGCGCTTCCTCCACTGCCAGTGAACAGAGCGCTTCCTCCACTGCCAGTGAACAGAGCGCTTCCTCCACTGCCAGTGAACTGAGCTCTCCCTCCACTGCCAGTGAACAGAGCGTGTCCTCCACTGCCAGTGAACAGAGTGCTTCCTCCACTGCCAGTGAACAGAGCGCTTCCTCCACTGCCAGTGAACAGAGCACTACCTCCACCCAGTGAACAGAGCTCTTCCTCCACTGCCAGTGAACTGAGCACTACCTTCACTGCCAGTGAACAGAGTGCTTCCTCCACCGCCAGTGAACAGAGTGCTTCCTCCACTGCCAGTGAACAGAGCACTACCTCCACCGCCAGTGAACAGTGTACTTCCTCCACTGCCAGTGAACAGAGCACTACCTCCACCGCCAGTGAACAGTGCACTTCCTCCACTGCCAGTGAACAGAGCACTACCTCCACTGCCAGTGAACAGAGTGCTTCCTCCACTGCCAGTGAACAGAGTGCTTCCTCCACTGCCAGTGAACAGAGCGCTTCCTCCACTGCCAGTGAACTGAGCTCTCCCTCCACTGCCAGTGAACAGAGCGCGTCCTCCACTGCCAGTGAACAGAGCGCTTCCTCCACCCAGTGAACTGAGCGCTTCCTCCACTGCCAGTGAACAGAGAGCTTCCTCCACTGCCAGTGAACAGAGCACTACCTCCACTGCCAGTGAACAGAGCGCTTCCTCCACTGCCAGTGAACAGAGCGCTTCCTCCACTGCCAGTGAACTGAGCTCTCCCTCCACTGCCAGTGAACAGAGCACTACCTCCACCGCCAGTGAACAGTGCACTACCTCCACTGCCAGTGAACAGAGCGCGTCCTCCACTGCCAGTGAACAGAGTGCTTCCTCCACTGCCAGTGAACAGAGCGCTTCCTCCACTGCCAGTGAACTGAGCTCTCTCTCCACTGCCAGTGAACAGAGCGCGTCCTCCACTGCCAGTGAACAGAGCACTTCCTCCACTGCCAGTGAACAGAGCGCTTCCTCCACTGCCAGTGAACAGAGCACTACCTCCACCCAGTGAACAGAGCTCTTCCTCCACTGCCAGTGAACAGAGCGCTCCCTCCACCCAGTGAACAGTGTTTCCTCCACTGCCAGTGAACAGAGTGCTTCCTCCACTGCCAGTGAACAGAGCGCTCCCTCCACCCAGTGAACAGAGCACTACCTCCACTGCCAGTGAACAGAGCGCTTCCTCCACCCAGTGAACAGAGCGCTTCCTCCACTGCCAGTGAACAGAGCGCTTCCTCCACTGCCAGTGAACAGAGCGCTCCCTCCACCGCCAGTGAACAGAGCACTACCTCCACCCAGTGAACAGAGCGCTTCCTCCACTGCCAGTGAACAGAGCACTACCTCCACCCAGTGAACAGAGCTCTTCCTCCACTGCCAGTGAACAGAGCACTACCTTCACTGCCAGTGAACAGAGCGCTTCCTCCACCGCCAGTGAACAGGGTGCTTCCTCCACTGCCAGTGAACAGAGCACTACCTCCACTGCCAGTGAACAGAGCACTACCTTCACTGCCAGTGAACAGAGCGCTTCCTCCACTGCCAGTGAACAGAGCGCTTCCTCCACCCAGTGAACAGAGCGCTTCCTCCACTGCCAGTGAACAGAGCGCTTCCTCCACTGCCAGTGAACAGAGCGCTTCCTCCACTGCCAGTGAACAGAGCGCTTCCTCCACCCAGTGAACAGAGCGCTCCCTCCACTGCCAGTGAACAGAGCGCTTCCTCCACCCAGTGAACAGAGCTCTCTCTCCACTGCCAGTGAACAGAGCGCTTCCTCCACTGCCAGTGAACAGAGCACTACCTCCACTGCCAGTGAACAGTGTGCTTCCTCCACTGCCAGTGAACAGAGCACTACCTCCACTGCCAGTGAACAGAGCGCTTCCTCCACCGCCAGTGAACAGAGTGCTTCCTCCACTGTCAGTGAACAGAGCACTACCTCCACTGCCAGTGAACAGAGCACTACCTCCACTGCCAGTGAACAGAGCGCTTCCTCCACCCAGTGAACAGAGCGCTTCCTCCACCCAGTGAACAGAGCGCTTCCTCCACTGCCAGTGAACAGAGCGCTTCCTCCAACCAGTGAACAGAGCGCTTCCTCCACTGCCAGTGAACAGAGCTCTCCCTCCACTGCCAGTGAACAGAGCGCTTCCTCCACTGCCAGTGAACAGAGCGCTTCCTCCACCCAGTGAACAGAACGCTTCCTCCACTGCCAGTGAACAGAGCTCTCCCTCCACTGCTAGTGAACAGAGCGCTTCCTCCACCCAGTGAACAGGGCTCTCCCTCCACTGCGAGTGAACAGAGTGCTTCCTCCACTGCCAGTGAACAGAGTGCTTCCTCCACCCAGTGAACAGAGCATTCCTCCACTGCCAGTGAACAGAGCGCTCCCTCCACCCAGTGAACAGAGTGCTTCCTCCACTGCCAGTGAACAGAGTGCTTCCTCCACTGCCAGTGAACAGAGCGCTCCCTCCACCCAGTGAACAGAGCACTACCTCCACCGCCAGTGAACAGAGCACTACCTCCACTGCCAGTGAACAGAGCACTACCTCCACTGCCAGTGAACAGAGCGCTCCCTCCACCGCCAGTGAACAGAGCGCTCCCTCCACCCAGTGAACAGAGTGCTTCCTCCACTGCCAGTGAACAGAGCGCTTCCTCCACCGCCAATGAACAGAGTGCTTCCTCCACTGCCAGTGAACAGAGCGCTCCCTCCACCGCCAGTGAACAGAGCGCTTCCTCCACCGCCAGTGAACAGAGCACTACCTCCACTGCCAGTGAACAGTGTGCTTCCTCCACTGCCAGTGAACAGAGCGCTTCCTCCACCCAGTGAACAGAGCGCTTCCTCCACTGCCAGTGAACAGAGCGCTTCCTCCACCCAGTGAACAGAGCGCTTCCTCCACTGCCAGTGAACAGAGCTCTCCCTCCACTGCCAGTGAACAGAGCGCTTCCTCCACCCAGTGAACAGAGCGCTTCCTCCACTGCCAGTGAACAGAGCGCTCCCTCCACCCAGTGAACAGAGCACTTCCTCCACCCAGTGAACAGAGCGCTCCCTCCACCCAGTGAACAGAGCACTTCCTCCACCCAGTGAACAGAGCGCTCCCTCCACCCAGTGAACAGAGCACTTCCTCCACCCAGTGAACAGAGCGCTTCCTCCACCCAGTGAACAGAGCGCTTCCTCCACTGCCAGTGAACAGAGCGCTTCCTCCACCCAGTGAACAGAGCACTACCTCCACTGCCAGTGAACAGAGCGCTTCCTCCACCCAGTGAACAGAGCTCTCCCTCCACTGCCAGTGAACAGAGCGCTTCCTCCACTGCCAGTGAACAGAGCGCTTCCTCCACTGCCAGTGAACAGAGCGCTCCCTCCACTGCCAGTGAACAGAGCGCTCCCTCCACCGCCAGTGAACAGAGCGCTTCCTCCACCGCCAGTGAACAGAGCACTACCTCCACTGCCAGTGAACAGTGTGCTTCCTCCACTGCCAGTGAACAGAGCGCTTCCTCCACCCAGTGAACAGAGCGCTTCCTCCACTGCCAGTGAACAGAGCGCTTCCTCCACCCAGTGAACAGAGCGCTTCCTCCACCCAGTGAACAGGGCTGTCCCTCCACTGCCAGTGAACAGACCGTTTCCTCCACTGCCAGTGAACAGAGCGCTTCCTCCACTGCCAGTGAACAGAGCGCTCCCTCCACTGCCAGTGAACAGAGCTCTCCCTCCACCGCCAGTGAACAGAGCGCTTCCTCCACCCAGTGAACAGAGCGCTTCCTCCACTGCCAGTGAACAGAGCGCTTCCTCCACCCAGTGAACAGAGCGCTTCCTCCACTGCCAGTGAACAGAGCGCTTCCTCCACCCAGTGAACAGAGCGCTTCCTCAACTGCCAGTGAACAGAGCGCTTCCTCCACCCAGTGAACAGAGCGCTTCCTCCACTGCCAGTGAACAGAGCGCTCCCTCCACTGCCAGTGAACAGAGCACTACCTCCACTGCCAGTGAACAGAGCGCTTCCTCCACTGCCAGTGAACAGAGCGCTTCCTCCACTGCCAGTGAACAGAGCGCTTCCTCCACCCAGTGAACAGAGCGCTTCCTCCACTGCCAGTGAACAGATCGCTTCCTCCACCCAGTGAACAGAGCGCTTCCTCCACTGCCAGTGAACAGAGCGCTCCCTCCACCCAGTGAACAGAGCACTTCCTCCACCCAGTGAACAGAGCGCTCCCTCCACCCAGTGAACAAAGCTCTTCCTCCACTGCCAGTGAACAGAGCACTTCCTCCACCCAGTGAACAAAGCTCTTCCTCCACTCCACCAAAGATGCTGCAGTGAGTCCAATTCCCCTAGCTTTCCCCCAAAGCTCTGCTAATCCGCATTGTCATAAAGTTTTACAGTACAGAAAGAGGCCCATTAGCCCCTCGTAACTGCACTGTTATCAGTGTATTTGTGGACATCTTCAACCTCTCTCTACTCCATACCAAGGTTCCCACCTGCTTCAAGAAGACCACCATCATACCAGTGCCAAAAGAAGAACCTGACAATGTGCCTCAATGACTTCTGTCCGGTAGCCTTGACATGGATCATTATGAAGTGCTTCGAGAGATTACCCACAAGACACATCAACTCCATACTCCCAGAATGCTTTGATCCGCTACAATTGGCATACCGCCACAACCAGTCCACAGCATTCGCCATCTCCCTGGCCCTACACACATCCCTGAAGCATCTCAACAACAAGAACTCCTACGTCAGATTCTGATTCATGCACTACAGCTCCGCCTTCAAAACCTTAATCCCAGCCAAACTGATATCCGAACTCCAAAACTGAGGATTTGGCTCCTCCCTCTGCAACTGGATCCTCGACTTCCTGACCCACAGACCACTATCAATAAGAATAAACAACAACACCTCGTCCATAATAGTCCTCATTACCGGGGCCCCGCAAGGCTGCGTACTTAGCCCCCGCTAAACCCCCTATACACACACGGCTCTGTGGCAAAATTCAGCTCAAGCTCCATCTGCAAGTTTGCTGATGACATGACCATAGTGAGTCAGATCTCAAACAACGAGTCAGAATATAGGAGGGTGATAGAGAACCTAGTGGAGTGGTGTAAACACAACAATCTCTCCCTCAATGCCAGCAAAACCAAGGAGCTGGTCATTGACTTCAGGAAGCAAAGTACTGTACACGCCCCTGTCTGCATCAATGATGCCGAGGTGGCAGCTTCAAATTCCTAGGTGTACACATCACCAACAACCTGTCCTGGTCCACCCATGTCAACGCTATGACCAAGAAAGCACAAAAGCGCCTATGATTCTGCAGGAGACTAAGGAAATTTGGCATGTCCACATTGACTGTTATCAATTTTTACAGATGCATCATAGAAAGCATCCTATCTGTCTGCATCACAGCCTGGTATGGCAACTGCTCGGCCCAAGACCGTAAGAAACAACAGAGTCGTGAACACAGCCCAGTCCATCACACGAACCCGCCTGCCATCTATTGACTCTATCTACACCACCCGCTGCCTCGGGAAAGTGGGCAGCATAATCAAAGACCCATCCCCACCTGAGTTATTCACTCTTCTAACCTCTTCCATTGGGCAGGAGATTAAAAGTCTGAGAACACGCACTAATAGATTCAAAAACAGCTTCTTCCCCGCTGTTACCAGACTCCTGAACGGCCCTCTCATGGACTAGACTGATCTCTCTACGCATCTTCTCTACTGTTGTACACTACACTCTGTATGCTTCACCACATGTCTATGTCTATGTATTTACATTGTGCATTTATTCCACATCCTGTGATTTTCATGTATAGAATGATCTGCCTGGAATGTACGCAGAACAATACTTTTCACTGTACCTCGGTACATGTGACAATAAACAAATCTAAATCCACCTCGAACACTGTGTGCAGTTCTGGTTGCCTAGAGGCGGGAGAGATAAGAGAGACCCTGCAGAGGCTGGAGGCAGTGGAGAGAAGGCTACCAAGCAAACCTCTGGTGACAGGGGTCAGGGTTAAGAGGAAAGACTGAAGAAACCTTGCCTTTTCAAGCTGGGAAGAAGCCCCGTGGGGGCTGACAGAAGATGAAAGTTCTATCTCACAGACATCCTAAACTGGCAACAAGGTTATGAAGAATGCTGTCTGAGGCACCCTCAATGACGACGCGAGAGCGAGGTCGGTAATCAAAAGGCTTTCATCTACAGAGAACTGAACAGCATCCCAGAGAAGTGTGCTCACCACATGGAGCCTTATCCTATATACCGTTTCCTGGGGGCGTAGCCAGAGGCGGAGTCCCCCAGGGTTCCAAGCATCTTAAAGGGGCAAGGTATTAAAGGTCAGGTACCATTTACAGCAGTTATTAATACCGTTCATCACACTGTCAAACGGGTGTGTTGAATTTTTATTCCCACTCTTTGTCGGATTGGTGGGTTACATATAAACCTCACTGCTGTTCAGGTCTATTATTGTTCATCCATAGAGGGCATAAAAAATACCTTCACCATTCAATTTTCCACAAAGATCATTAATCAAAGCAGCTATGTGAAGACGTTATTCGATCAGTTAAATCAGAAAGTTGTATATATCAATATATCTGGATCGTTCCTTGAGGAATGTCAGATTGATCTAAATTAAACCTGTATTTGCAGTTTCTCAAAGTCGGTCGTGGGATCTTTGTTCTGTTATTATCTGTGCAGGCCCTAGGATTTGAGTCCCAGGCCCATGTGAGCCCATTTCAGCTCTGGTACCACCTTGGACATAATAATTACTCCTGGGCTCAGCAGGGGTATATGGGTCAGTGTTCCCATTCTAATTTGCTGTCCGGTGTTCCAGTAAATCATAGAATTTACAGTGCAGAAGGAGGCCATTCGGCCCTTCGAGTCTGCACCGGCTCTTGGAAAGAGCACCCTACACAAGGTCAACACCTCCACCCTATCCCCATAACCCAGTAACCCCACCCAACACTGGTTGTTCTGGGCAGGTTGGGGGTAACCAGTTGTGAAACTGGGCAGATTTTCCTCACAACTCAGCCTACCCAGGGCCAGCAGCGGGATCTCCTCCTCCCGCCGCTGTCCACAGGCTTTCCCATTGAGTTCACCCCCCCCCCCCCCCCCGCTCGCTGCCCGTGGTGAGGGTGCGCCGTCGTCGGGACCGGAAGACCCCGCCGGTGTGAAGGGCAAGGAAATGCCAGCCAGTAAATCCAGGTGTCTGTCGAGTTTCAAGCTTTATGACAACTCTGGGTGCTGTTGTACGATTAGGGCACGAGGGTCAATCCCATTGTACGCAATCTGAGCGTTTTTTGCATGTGGCGCCAGTGTGCCACACATTGGCGGCATGGTGGTGCACTGCTGCCTCACTGCGCCCGGGACCCGGGTTCAATTCCAGCCTCGGGTGACTGTGCGGAGTTTGCACTTTCTCCCCGTGTCTGCGTGGGTTTCCTCCGGGTGCTCCATATTCCTCCCACAGTCCAAAGATGTGCAGCTTAGGTGGATTGGGCATGATAAATTGCCCTTAATGTCCAAAAGGTTAGGTGGGGTTACTGGGCTTAAGTAGGGTGCTCTTTCAAGGGCTGGTGTAGACTCAATTGGCCAAATGGCCTCCTTCTGCATGGCATATTCTATGATTTATTCAATCACAGGGGCTGTTTAGCACAGGGCTAAATCGCTGGCTTTTAAAGCAGATCAAGCAGGCCAGCAGCACGGTTCGATTCCCATAACAGCCTCCCCGAACAGGCGCCGGAATGTGGCGACTAGGGGCTTTTCACAGTAACTTTGTTCGAAGCCTACTCGTGACAATAAGCGATTTTCATTTTAATTTTGTTTCAAGGATGGATGTAGCCAGTGTAGATCGCCAACAGTTCTGGATAAGGCGTCTGATAGGTATGAGGAAAATGAGAATAAGCATCCATTTATTTGGAAATTATCTGAAATCTCTGCTGATTACTAACCGTTGGGGACAGTTTCTCTCTATCGAAACTCCCCAGAATTTTGAACGCTTCTATTAAATGTCACCTCAACTTATTATATTTGCTGTTCACACTCCTATCCAATAGCTGCAATCTGACCTCTGTTAGACATACTCATTAATATCAGTCAGGACTTTCCAGTAACAGATACAATTTCAGTGAGGCAGCTATTTCAGTTACACCTATGAAAGTCATTGCTTGCAACGGGAGAATGAATCTCTTGCAAAAATGTCTCAGTTCTCTCTCACGATCAAGGGGCCGACATCAAATTACTGGCTCTTGTTTGTGCATCTCCAATAAAGATGAGAAAACAGGATGAGGCTCCTTCGGCAGCCGTTCCACAGCCCAAGTACAGCCTACCATATCGCAAACTCTCCCCACCCATTTAATCATCTCCCAGAGCCCCCAAACAGCCTGTTCCCTATCCTGCACCTTACCCCCAACAGAAAGGGCTTCAGAAATACTTTCTCATTTTCAACGGCAACCGAGGAAAAGGTCCATACCATGCGGCCATCCTTAGATCGTCCCTGTCCCTGACCTGCTGTCGATTGATCAGATCCTTTTCCTCGCTTCTCAGCAACTTACGAATATCGTGTTGCATTGCCCGCTAATCGAGAACTGCAAGTGTCACACACCCTTGCTCACAAAAGGTTGTAAAGGTCAGACCAGCAATGCCGATCAGCCAGTTTAACGTCTGTGGCAGGGAAGCTTCTGGAAACAAGTATTCGGGATAGAATTAGCAGGCACGTGGAAAAATGTGGGTTGACTAGGAAGAGCCAGTGTGGATTTCAAAAGGGGAAATTGTGTTTAACGAACTTGCTGGAGTTTTGTGAGGAGCTAACAGCAAAGGTCGATGAGGGTAATGCTGTTGATGTGGTGTACAAGGCCTTCAATACAGTGCCACACATGAAAAATGAAATGAAATGAAAATCGCTTATTGTCACGAGTAGGCTTCAATGAAGTTACTGTGAAAAGCCCCTAGTCGCCACATTCCGGCGCCTGTCCGGGGAGGCTGGAACGGGAATCGAACCGTGATGCTGGCCTGCTTGGTCTGCTTTAAAAACCAGCGATTTAGCTCAGTGAGCTAAACCAGCCCCAGAACTAAAACCAGCCCCATGATGCTACATGATGGAATAAAAGGGACAGGAGGAATGTGCATATATAATTGGTTTAATAATAGGACGCAGAGAGTAATGGTTGTCGACTACGTGGTTAATTGAGAATCTGATGATGCGGCTCTTGGAAAGAGCACCCTACCCAAGGTCAAACCTCCACCCTATCCCCATAACCCAGTAACCCCACCCAACACTAAGGGCAATTTTTGACACTATGGGCAATTTATCATGGCCAATCCACCTAACCTGAACATCTTTGGACTGTGGGAGGAAACCGGAGCACCCAGACAGACACGGGGAGACCGTGCAGACTCCGCACAGACAGTGACCCAAGCCGGGAATCGAACCTGGGACCCTGGAACTGTGAAGAAATTGTGCTATCCACAATGCTACCGTGCTGTCTCGCCCCGGAATAGATGTTTTCACAGGATGTGCTGGAGATAAGGATTGGTGAAGAATCCTGTTCCAGATGATTGCTCAGCAATCTCCTCTCGGATGATAACCCTAAACCCTAATTCTCTGAGCCACCTTTGATCAGGGGCTTCACTGTGACAGCCCCAGATTACACAATTATCCTTTATATTACTTTCACCATGTGTCATACTGCCTAACAGGACCATGAAGCACATTTACCTGCTTCATAGTTTTATGAAGCAATCATGAGCAAGGGCGGGCGAATAAATCTCCTGTTGGATTGGCTGAAATCAGCCATATTAGCACAGACAGACAGGTACACCTGGGATCCATATGGGCTGTCCATCACCAACTGAAGCCTTTGGGAGAAGGGGACGCCTCTATGAAAATATTACAAAGCTGATTTGTGCAGGCCCAGGACTTGGCAACAGCCGAGACCCAGGTTCATGACCGGCCCAGACTGAGGCCCAGGCTCAGGCTCGTGACCATGTAGGCTCAGGCCCCAGCACACGTCCAGGCCCAGGCCCAGGCCCAGGCCCAGGCTCAGGCTCATGACCATGTAGGCTCAGGCCCCAGCACACATCCAGGCCCCAGCACACGTCCAGGCCCCAGCACACGTCCAGGCCCAAGCCCAGGCCCAGGCCCAGGCTCAGGCTCATGACCATGTAGGCTCAGGCCCCAGCACACGTCCAGGCCCAGGCCCAGGCTCAGGCTCATGACCATGTAGGCTCAGGCCCCAGCACACGTCCAGGCCCAGGCCCAGGCCCAGGCCCAGGCCCAGGCTCAGGCTCATGACCATGTAGGCTCAGGCCCCAGCACATGTCCAGGCCCAGGCCCAGGCCAAAGTTCAGCAGCTCAGGCTGATAAACAAGACCAGGCATAGGCCAAGGCCCAGGCCCAGGCTCAGGCTCGAGACCATGTAGGCTCAGGCCCAAGCACAGGCCCAGGACCATAATTATGATCAGGCCCAGGTTCAAGCTCACGCCCTGACCCAGACCCAGGTTCGGACTCAGGCTCATGGCCAGGAATAGGCCCAGAATCAGAAACAGGAGATCCACGGCCCGGCTCATGTTCAGTCTCAGGCTTGCTGTAATTTTACATTTTTTTTCACGTAAAGTTGCTGACTAGGCAAACATTTATTACCCATTCCTAATTACCCTTGAGAAGGCAGAGAGGTACCATCTTCTTGAACAACCATAGTGTAGGTGCACCCACAGTGCTGTCAGGAATGGAGTTCCCAGACCTTTGACCCTAGTGAAGGAACAATGATATATTTCTAAATCAGGATGGTGGCTGGTTTGGAGGGAACCTTCCAGGTGGTGCGGTTCCCATATATCTGCTGCCCTTGCCCCAAAACTAGGTGGGAGAGGTCATGGGTTTAGAAGGTGGCATCAGAGGAGCCTTGGCAAGTTGTTGCAGTGCATCTTGTAGATGGCACACACGGCTGCCACAGTTTGCCAGGGTACCAATCAAGCGGGGCTGCTTTGTCCTGGATGGTGTTGAGCTTCTTGAGTGTTGTTGGAGCTGCACTCATCCAGGCAAGTGGAGAGTATTCCATCACACCCCTGACTTATGCCTTGTCGATGGTGGGCGGGCTTTGGGGAGTCAGGAGGCGAGCCCAGCAGGAAAGGCTCTAAACATATCAGGACGCCATTTTGGAAGGCTGCCCTGATCGTCTCCCCTCCCCCACCCCGCCACTTTCAGGCCCCCCCTGTTTTAGACCCCCCCCCCTCCCGCTCAACCTTGGGGCAGCCCCCCGGGCACACCCCCTCAGCCCCCTCCACCTGGTGAAGCCCCCATGGCCCGATCCCCAGCAGTGCCAACGTTTCACTCAGGCACCCTGGCAGTGCCACCCCGGCAGTGCTGCTACCAGCCGTGAAACTTTTTGCCGCATGTTTAACTCACTGAGTATCATCACCCCAACTCATTTCTGACCACACATATGTACCTGAACCAAGATAAACGGGTCCCAATTTCTCCCGGCTCCAGTTCAAAAGAATCATGTGAACAATTTATTGAATGCATCCCTGCTCCTTGACAATAGTTATGGCCAACTTATCGCTTGATAGGCTTCCTTTGATTTTGACCTGATGTGATTCTTAGCTCAATTAATTCAATAAGTTGAAAACTCTTTTCAGTGTGTTAATCTGGCCTTGGAAGTGTGGATATTTCCACACTTATTTATAGGTTTTATTGTTCCTATCTGTTGTCCTTGTGTGAATTTCTTTTTAAACATACTTTATTTTCTTGCCCCCGCTCTCCCTGATGCAGAGCGCAGTGACCTGCTCTCTCTCTCTCTCTCTCATTGTTTTTCCAATTAGGTTTTTCAGATGGCTTGGAGATGCATGAGGGGGCAGGGTAATGACCTATCAGCAGGAGAATGAGAATTTGGTGATGGAGCATTAACATCAGTAATTGCTGTATCAATGTTATAATTAGGCAACCAAGTGGTTGATCCAGGCGTGAATCAATCTGTCCGTAAGGAGGGGTAAAGCGAGGAGCGGATGGTTGAATGGTGTTACATCAATGCAGTCCAATAAAATTGCTGTCCAATCACAGCTTTGGCCGCAGTGCCATCGTTTCACACTCATTGTAGAATGTCTCACACATAATCCAGGCAAATGTACTTCACACACAAGACTGTTTATTTCACTAGTCGGTGACCAAGGAAGCAGCCATAATGCACACAACAAACCCGCAAAATAAAGTAGACAGTCAGAGACTTTTTCCCCGGGTGGACTTACAAGGGGACATACATTTAAGGTGAATGGTGGAAGATATAGGGGGATGTCAGAGGTAGGTTCTTTACCCAGTGGGGCATGGAACGCACTGCCTGTGGAAGTAGTTGAGCCGGAAACATTAGGGACCTTCAAGCGGCTATTGGATTGGTACATGGATTACGGTAGAATGCTGGGGTGTAGATTAATTTGTTCTTAATCTAGGACAAAAGTTCGGCACAACATCGTGGGCCGAAGGGCCTGTTCTGTGCTGTATTTCTCTATGTTCTATGTTCTCTGCTTTTCCTCTCAACATCGTATTCACAAACGCACAAAACAGGTTAAAATTCACACGTTGTTTAAACACAGGCATTGAGATCACATGACCCAAAGCCGCCGTCCGTTGCTCATTGCTCCTGTACAGGTTCCTAGCCAGCCACCTGTGACAGGTAGTTAACCCATTGGACGAAGCTGTGCCGTTTAAAACGCGATAACTCAGCACAGTCAGTGGCAGCTTTTGATGCTGATTCAGACGAATGCAGCAGGTGAGGGAATAAGACCATCAGACATAGGAGCAGAATTAGGCCACTCGGCCCATTGAGTCTGCTCCGCCATTCAATCATGGCTGATATTTTCTTATCCCCATTCTCCTGCCTTCTCCCCAAACACCTGATCCCCTTATTAATCAAGAACCTATCTATCTCAGTCTTAAAGACACTCAGTGATTTGGCCTCCACAGCCTTCTGCGGCAAAGAGTTCCACAGATTCACCACCCTCTGGCTGTAACAATTCCTCCTCATCTCTGTTTTAAAGGATCGTCCCTTTAATCTGAGATGGTGTCCTCTGGTTCTAGTTTTTCCTACAAATGGAAACATCCTCTCCACGTCCACTCTATCCAGGCCTCGCAGTATCCTGTAAGTTTCAATAAGATCCCCCCTCATCCTTCTAAACCCCAACGAGTACAGAGTACAGAGTCCTCAAACGTTCCTCATACGACAAGTTCTTCATTCCAGAGATCATTCTTGTGAACCTCCTCTGGACCCTCTCCAAGGTCAGCACATCCTTCCTTAGATACGGGGCCCAAAACTGCTCTCAATACTCCAAATGGGGCCTGACCAGAGCTTAATACAGCCTCAGAAATACATCCCTGCTCTGGTATGTCTAGCCCTCTTGACATGAATGCTAACATTGCGTTTGCCTTCCTAACTGCCGGCTGAACCTGCAGATTAACCTGAAGAGAATCGTGAACAAGGACTCCCAAGTCCCTTTGTGCTTCTGCTTTCCGAAGCATTTCCCCATTTAGAAAATAGTCTATGCCTAAATTCCTCATTCCAAAGTGCATAACCTCACACTTTTCCACATTGTATTTCATTTGCCACTTCATTGCCCACTCTCCTAGCTTGTCCAAGTCCTTCTGCAGCCCCCTTGCTTTCTCAATACTACCTGTCCCTCCACAGATCTTTGTATCATCTGCAAACTTAGCAACATGCCTTCAGTACCTTCTTCCAGATCATTAATGTATATTGTGAAAAGTTGTGGTCCCAGCATAGACCCCTGAGGCACACCACTAGTCACCAGCTGCCATCCTGATAAAGACCAATTTATCCACACTCTCTGCCTTCTGCCAGTCAGCCAATCCTCTATCCATGCCAGGATCTTACCCTGAACACCATAAGCTCTTAACTTATTTAACAGTCTCCTATGCGGCACCTTGTCAAAGGCCTTCTGGAAATCTAAATAAATCACATCCACTGATTCTCCTTTGTCTAACTTCCTTGTTACCTCCTCAAAGAACTCTAACAGATTTGTCAGCCACAACCTACCTTTGACAAAGCCATGTTGACTCAGTCCTATTTTACCATGATGTAGAGGTGCCAGCGTTGGACTGGGGTGAGCACAGTAAGAAGTCTTACAAAACCAGGTTAAACCCAACAGGTTTGTTTCAAACACTAGCTTTCGGAGCACTGCTCCTTCCTCACATGACTCTAAAATCTTACCAATGACCGAAGTCAGGCTAACCGGCCTATAATTTCCCGTCTTCTGCCTCCCTCCCTTCTTAAACAGTGGTGTTACATTAGCCACCTTCCAGTCCTCTGGGACCCTTCCTGCCTCCAGTGATTCCTGAAAGATCATCATTAATGCTTCCACAATTTCTTCAGCTATCTCTTTTAGAACCCTGGGATGTAGTCCATCCGGTTCAGGTGAATTATCTACCTTCAGACCTTTCAGTTTCCCTAGAACCGTCTCCTTAGTAATGGTCACTGCACTCGCCTCTGCCCCCTGGTTCTCCTGGAGCTCTGGCATCCCACTGGTGTCTTCCACCGTGAAGACTGAAGCAAAGTAACTATTCAATTTGTCTGCCATTTCTTTGTTTCCTATTATTACTTCTCCAGCCACATTTTCTAGTGGTCCAATGTCTATTTTTGCCTCTCTCTTACCTTTTACATATTGAAAAAATCTCTTCCTATCTTCCTTTATATTACTAGCTAGCCTGCACTCGTACTTCATCTTCTCCCCCCTTATTGCTTTTTTAGTTGTCCTGTGCTCGCTTTTAAAGGCTTTCAGATCCTCTGGCTTCCCACTAATCCTCGCCACTTTGTACGATTTCTCTTTAGCGTTTATGTTGTCCTTGACATCCCTCGTCAGCCATGGATGCCTTGTCCTCCCCTTAGCATGTTTCCTCCTCCTTGGGATGAATTCCTGTTGTACCTCCCTAATAACCCCCAAAATCTCCTGCCATTGCTGTTCCACTGTCTTCCCTGCTCGGCTCCTTTTCCAATCAACTCTAGCCAGCTCCTCCCTCATGTATTTAATAGTAATACCGTTACATCTGATTGCAGCTTCTCCCTCTCAAACTGCAGGGTAAATTCTATTCATTACTAACAATGCAACCCTGCCCCCTTTGCCCATCTGCCTGTTGTTTCAATAGGGCATATATCCTTGGATATTTAGATCCCAGCCCTGATCCCCTTGCAGCCATGTCTCTGTGATCCCACAACATCGTACTGGCCAATTTCAATGTGTGCATCAAGCTCATTTACCTTGTTCAGCATACTGTATGCATTTAGGTACAACACCCTCGATCCTACATTGGCCACCCCCCTTTTCACACTATCCTCAGTCATTGTACCCTGTACTGTGGCCTTTTTTGATTTTTGACTATAGCTTCTCTGCCTTACTGTTTTTCGTTTCTGGCCCCATTTTACTTCCTTCCGACTTCCTCCAGCGGATCCCATCCCCCTGCCACATTAGTTTAAACCCTCCCCAAAAGCTCTAGCAAACGAACCCCCCCCCCCCCCCCCCCCCCCCCACATCGGTTGCAGTCCTGCCCGGTGCAGACCGTCCGGTTTGTACTGGTCCCACCTCCCCCAGAACCGGTTCCAATGCCTCAGGAATTTGAATCCCTCCCTCTTGCACCATCTCTTGAGCCACGCATTCATCCTATCTATCCTAACATTACTACTCTGACTAGCTCGTGGCACTGGTAGCAATCCTGAGATTACTACCTTTGAGGTCCTACTTTTTAGTTGACTTCTAACTGCCTGAATTCAGTTTGTAGGACCTCATCCCATTTTTTTACCTGTGTTGTTGGTGCCTATGTGCACCACGACAGTGGCTGTTCACCCCCCACCTCCCCCAGAATGTCCTGCAGCCGCTCCGGGACATCCTTGACCCTTGCACCAGGGAGGCAACACACCATCCTGGAGTCTCGATTGCGTCCACAGAACCGCCAGACTATTCCCCTTACGATTGAGTCCCCTATCACTGTAGCCCTGCCATTCTTCCTGCCCTCCTGTGCAGCAGAGCCAGCCACGGTGCCATGAACCTGGCTGCTGCTGTCTTCTCCTGGTGAGCCATCTCCCTCAACAGTATCCAAAGCGGTATATCTGTTTTGCAGGGAGATGACCGCAGGGGACATCTGCACTGCCTTCCTACTCTTGCTCTGACTTTTGGTCACCCAAAATTGTGGCATTGATGTCACCTGTGGGGTCTTACTGTGCACAAAATGGCAACCGCCATTTACCGACCCGACAATAATAAATAGCTCAAAGCGATATATTCCAGGGACCATTATGGTCGATAATGAGATAAGGAGCTAGAGAAATCGTTGGGAGGTAAGGAAGATAGAAGTTTGGGAATAATAAACACATGAGGAAGTTGAACAAGGACATATGATACAGATGACCTATGCACCTGGTGAGTATATAACATCACCATAGATAACAAACTCTTTCTTCCAGTCATAATCAATGGAATTGATTTTCCTTTATCATTCAATATAGAATCCCTGAAGGGGAACATTTCTATAACTAGATTTTTGTAACTTCAGATCATTGCAAAGCACTTTTAAACCAATGACTTATTTTTTGAAGTGTAGTCATTTTTATAATGCTGGGAGGTGCGGGAGCCAACAATCATCCATTTGCAACAAGTAAAGAACTTACATTTCGGGGGTACCTATCCTGACCTCAGAGACCCCAAAGTACTTCTGAAGAGTAGTTACTGTGGTAATGTAGAAAACGTGGCGGTCAATTTTACACAGTCAGATCCCACAAACAGCAATGAGATAAATAACCAGGTCATCATTTTCTTTCGCGATGTTCATTGAGGGGTAGGACACGGAGGAGTAATTCCCTGCTCTTCCATGAACTTGTGCTGTGGGATCTCCTTCAGCCACCTGACAGGGGAAAGAGCCATCCCGATTGATACCTCACTAAAGATCGTACGATTGGCAGTGCGGCACTCCCTTCGTCCGGCCTTGTGGTATCAACTTGGAATTAAGAGCTCAAAACCCATGGGCAGGGATTCTCCGACCCCGCGCCGGGTCGGACAACTCCCGCTGGGACGCGAAAATCGTGCCCCGCCACCCCACCACCGGCTTACCTATTCTCCATTGCCGATTCTCAGGCACCCGCGGAATCGCCGCCGCGCTGGTCGGGGGCAGTTGAAAGCCCCTCCCCCCCCCCCCGGCAATTCTCCAGCCCGCGATGGGCCGAGTGGCCGCTGGGTTCGGCCGGGTCCCGCCGGCGTGGCGGGCGGGCGGGCTGGTTCCCCGGGGGCCTACGTTCCTCCGCGCCGGGCCCCTGTAGGACTCCGCCATATTGCCCGGGGGCCGGCGCGGAGACAGAGACCCACACACATGCGCGGAATCACGCTGGCCATTCCGCGCATGCGTGAACTCGCGCCGTCCGGTCTGCGCTGGCTGGAGCTGCGGGGAGCTCCAGCGCCGACCTAGCCCCTTAGGAAGGGAAGCATTCCTCAATATCGGTTGACGCCGGAGTGGTTGCCGCCGCTTTTCACGCCGGCGTCTGAACATGGCCGCAGGATTGGAGAATCCCGGCCAGGGAGTCTAGAAAGACTGACGTCAATGGGAATCGGGAAAACTCTCCACTGGTTGGAGTCGTACTTAACCCAAAATAAGATAGTTGTGCTGTTGGAGGTCAATCACCTCCACGCAGGACATCACTGCCCTAGCTAAACTGGAGTCAATGGGAATCAAGGGGAATCTCTCCGCTGGTGGGAGTCAGACTTGGCACAAATGAAGATGGTTGTGGTTTTTGGATGTCAATCATCTCAGGACATCGCTGCAGGAGTTCCTCAGAATAGTGTCCTTGGCCCAACCATCTTCAGCTGTTCCATCAATGACCTGCCTTCCAACAAAAGGTCAGATATAGGGATGTTCACTGATGATTTCACAATGTTCAGTGCTAATTCACAACTCCTCAGTCAAATGGTCCATGTCAATATGCAGCAAGACCTAGACAACATTCAGGATTGGGTTGATGAGTGGCAATTAAATTTGGGAAGCACAAGTGCCAGGCAATAACCACTTTCAAGAAGAGAGGGTCTAAACACCTCCCCTTAAGATTCAACCACATGACCATCGCCGAATCCTCCACTTTCAACATCCTGGAACTGAGGGTTGACAGCAAACCTACTGGACCAGAAACACTAACTGTGGCTACTAGAGCAGACTTGAGGCTGGGAATTGTGGAGTAAGTGTCATATTTTCTGACTCCCCAAAGCCTGCCCAACATCCACAAGGCACAAGTCAGGAGTGTGATGGAATTTGCCTGGATGAGTGCAGCTCCAACGTCACTCAAGAAGCTCAACACCATCCAAGACCAAGCAGAATCTGATTGGTTCCCCGTCTGCTCCCTTAAACATTCACTCCCTCCACCACTGCCGTACAGTGGCAGCCGTGTGTACCTTCTGCTAGATTCCTTGCAGCAATTCGTCAAAGCACCTCCTAAACCAATCACCTTGACCACCAGGAAAGGCAAGAGCAGCAAATGCATGGGATCGCCATCACCGCCGAGTCACACACCATCCTGATTTGTAACTGTGTTGCCGTTCCTTCACTGTCATGAGATCAAAATCCTCGAAGTCCATCCTTAACTGCACTGTGAGTGTGTCTACACCACCTGCATTGCAGCATTTGAAGAAGGGCAATTAGGGATGGGCTAAAGTGCTGGCCTTTCCAACAGTGCCCACATCCCATGAACAAATCAATAATTTTTTCCAATTCATTTTTTGAATGAAATTAATGAAAATCGCTTATTGTCACAAGTAGGCTTCAATGAAGTTACTGTGAAAAGCCCCTAGTCGCCGCATTCCGGCACCTGTTCGGAAATTGAAACCGCGCTGCTGGTGTTGGTCTGCTTTAAAACCCAGCTATTTAGCCCACTGTGCTAAACCAGCCCCTTAAATTAAGGAGCAATTTAGCGTGGTCAATCCACCTACCTTGCACATCTTTGGGTTGTGGGGGCGAAACCCAGGCAAACACGGGGAGAATGTGCAAACTCCACACGGACAGTGACCCAGGGCTGGGATCGAACCCGGGACCTCGGCGCCCTGAGGCGGCAGTGCTAACCACTGCGCCACCGTGCTGCCCAACGAATCAATAATTAATTGAAATGACCCGGAGGCAGCATTGCTACGATCCCAGCTACAAATAACACCTAAATTAGCTGAACAATATTGAATGAGGTTTCCTAGCAGAGACGTGGTAGAAATGTTGACTTTTTGTTGAAACTCTCATCACTATTTCGTTCCAGTTAGAATTGGCATCAGATTCAAAATAATTGAAGTCTAACCCTACGCAGGACAATCAGATGTGGAATAATAGATGTTTGGAGTGAGTTGCAGGCTGGTATAATCAAAGTGTTGAGCTATCTATATATGGAATAAAGGATACCTGTAAGTGAATTATCGTCCTGTCCTAATTGCAAAGCATAGGTTTTTTTAATGCTGAATATTGGGTACCCAAGAGAGCTACAGGCTGACATTAATTCAAAGATTTGGACGGTTTATATATAGAATACCCTGGAAGCAAGTTGCAGGCTATAATTTAATTGATGAGTTCAGATATTTTCTATATTAAATAATAGCTACCAAGAACTGCTTACAGCCTGGGAGCTGACAGTGTACGATAATATCCAAACTGCTCAATGTTTAAAAAGAGACAGAACAATGGCCAAGTCGCAATAAAGTGGAAGTTATTGCGTCAGGCAAGTTAAAACATTTGAAGATATGAGAGAGAAAAGGAGAGGAGTGAGCTGGTTGAAGATAATTAAAAGAAGGTTTAGTAACGCTCAGAATTATACCAGAGCTTCAAGGGTTACATTATGAGGGCATAATGTATACACTTGACTTGTAAACAGGAGATTGATGGGTGGTCTGATTGAAGTGTTTAACATGTTAAAGACTGGCTCTCCTTCCTCCTTTAACATGCTCCTCAAAACCTATCTTTCCGATCAAGCTTTGCGTAACCTGCCCTGACATTTCCTTATGTGGTTCGGTGACCAATTCTGTTTGACAATTGCCCTGGAGAGGCACCTTGGGGCATTTTACTACACTGAAGGTCCGATATAAATGCAAGTTATGGTTGAATGGCCTGAACGTCTGCTTTACTGTTGGGGCAGCAAGGGCTGGGAACCAGCGGGGCACCGATGTAGAGGTGCTTGGCAAAGGAAGCAATGGTGGCATGAAGTTGAACATTTTTACCCAGCGGGTGGCTCGGATCTGGAATGCGTTGCCTGAGAGTGCGGTGGAGGCAGACTCAACTGTGGCTTGCCAACGGGAATCGGACAATTATCTGAAGAGAAAATTCTGCAGGGCTACAGGAAAACTGTAGGAACTGCAGGAATAAAATTAAATGAAATGAAAATGGCTTATTGTCACGAGTAGGCTTCAATGAAGTTACTGTGAAAAGCCCCTAGTTGCCACATTCCGGCGCCTGTCCGGGGAGGCTGGTACGGGAATCGAACCATGCTGCTGGCCTGCTTGGTCTGCTTTAAAAGCCAGCGATTTAGCTCAGTGAGCTAAACCAGCTTATGGGATAAAGACTTGGAGGGAAATGCAGAGTAAAGGGTTAACACCAGAAGCACACGATGCTGATGTAGTGATGAGGTATCATCACATGATTGAGCAACAGAGATCCGGAGGGAGCAAAGATTCTCGCAGAGGTCCCAATATGCATCCAGTAGCTGTAATTGTTATAGCAAACTACAGTCTCGAGCGGCTCATTTTGGGAAAATAGACAATCCTCAAAGACTCCTTTCTACACCCTGAACACTTAGTGAAACATGATGGCAGTGGATAGCGAGTAAAAGACCCAGAAAGAACTCCAAGAAGCAGCCACAAACTTGACAAGTCAAGAGATCCTCAAAAGAAGGAGAGAAGGAACACATTCAAGACTCGCGAGAAAGTCGGTGCATCACGAGTGCAGCAGATGCAAGCTGAGACCCAGACCCAGATTCTGGATGGCAGTGAGCATAGATCAGAATCAACAGGCAACAGCAGTAAGGCAGCAATTACTCTCGGGCTTCATACAAGCATAGGATCCACATTACCACTCCCGGAACCATTTGGAATGGAACGGGCTCAGCATTCTGACTACTGCACAGAAGTTTTGCAGATATGGAACTGCTTCTCATTTGCACAAAGTATCAGGTCAGTACTTTACTCTATGCAGTTAGAGCTATTGCCAATGACACGATAGCGAGGCAGGGACCCAATGACACTTCAACTTATTATGGAAAAGTTCTGATAGCATTTGATTCATGTTTCAGCGTGCATAAAAATTAAATTATGGAAAGGACAAAATTTAACAAGTGGAAATAAAGATAAGGTACGAACATTGATTCGTTCATCAATGAACTATACATGCAGCCAGAAAATTGTGACTGGGGATTATTGAGGGATGAATTGACTTGTCATTGAGTAGCAGTTGGGGTGTTAGATGAAGTTCTATTAAATGTCTTGAAGACTGGACCAGATTTAACTCCAGTCAAAGTAGTACAAAGTAGTCAAACTAAGCGAGGAAAGTGAGGTCCATGGAAAGGAATAAGTGAGGCTGTTTGGATTGTGGGCCATCAGATGGAAAGCACATCAAAACAGAAGGCTGAAAAAACTGGCATCAGCGCACCGAGCGGGATGAATGCCCAGCAAAGGCAGCAGAGTGCCACGACTGTGAAAAAAATAGGGGGCGCAATTCTTCCCCCCCCCACCCCACGCCGGGTGGGAGAATCGCGGGGTCGCTGGGTGAGTCCCTCCACGCCGCCCCGGCACCCGCACGCGATTCTCCCACCCTCCCCCCCCCCAAAAACGGTGCGCCGAGATTTACGGCAGGCGGCTCGGAGAATCGGCGCTCGGCGTTTGTAACGGGCGAGTTGCAGCAGGAGAATTACAAAGCGGTGTTTAGAAATGGTTATGTTGAGAGTCTCTGGTGGCGGCTATGAGGGAGTAGGTCGCACATTTGCTGGCTCCCGTCTTGGTCGGATTTTTGGACCTTTTCCCCCAACTTTTTTGCGCTTTTGAGCGCGGAACTGGATCGAAGAGGTATTGGGGGACCTGAAGGTCATGCAGTCGGGTAAAGCGCCGGGGCCGGATGGGTATCCGGTGGAGTTTTACAAAACCTTTGCCGGGATAGTGGGGCCGGTGCTTTTTAGGGTCTTTAACGAGGCAAGAGACAGAGGGAGTTTACCCCGACGATGTCGCAGGCCACCATCTCGCTTATTCTGAAATGGGATAAGGACCCGGATGCTTGTGGGTCATAGTTACGTAGATGCCAAGTTACTGGCCAAGATCTTGGCGGCCAGAATTGAGGACTGTGTACCGGATGCAATTGTGGAGGACCAAGCCGGGTTTGTAAAGGGGAGGCAGCTGGTAGCCAACATAAGAAGGCTGCTTAACGTGATTATGATGCCCCCGGAGAGTAGGGAGGTAGAGATAGTGGTAGCCATGGATGCTGAAAAGGCTTTTGACCGGGTCGAGTGGGATTGTCTGTGGGAGGTACTGGGACGGTTTGGGTTCGGGGCGGGGTTCATTGACTGGATTAGGTTATTATAGCGGGCCGCAGAGGCGATTGTAAGGATCAACAGGACGACATCGGACTACTTTAGACTGCACCGTGGGACAAGACAAGGCTGCCCTCTCTCCCCTCTGCTGTTTGCGCTGGCCATAGAACCGCTGGCAATTGCACCAAGAGCTTCTAGGGGCTGGAAAGGGGGGAATGGAACATAGAGTCTCGTTATACGCAGACGATCTGCTGTTATATATCGGATCCATTGGTGGGAATAGACGGTATGGAAATCGTGAAGGAATTTGGCCGGTTCTCAGGATATAAATTGAACATGGCTAAGAGCGAGATGTTCTTAATTCAGGCGAGGGGGCAGGAGTGGTTGCCGTTCAGGCTAGTGGGGGAGAGTTTTCGATATTTGGGGATTCAGGTAGCACGGGACTGGGGCAAGTTGCATAAGCTCAACCTGTCCAGACTGGTGGAACGAGTGAGGGAGGTGGTCTGCAGGTGGGATGTGCTCCTGATGTCATTGGCGGGGAGGGTGCCGACTGTTAAGATGACGATTCTCCCGCGGTTCTTGTTTGTTTTTCAGTGTCTCCCCATCTTTATCCCGTCGTCCTTCTTTAAGAGGCTGAATAAAATTATTCTGGGATTTGTATGGGCAGGGAAGTCCCCGCAGGTGAAGAGTTTGATGCTTGAAAGGAGCAGAGGAGAAGGGGGGCTGGCGTTGCCAAACTTCAGCGACTATTACTGGGCGGCCAACATAGCGATGATAAGGAAATGGATGGTGGGTGCGGGGTCGGTGTGGGAGCAGATGGAGGCTGCTTCGTGCAGGGGCGCTAGCTTAGCAGCCCTGGTCACTGCGCCTCTGCCGCTTCCGCCGGCACGGTACTCCACCAGCCTGATAGTGGTGATGGCTCTTCGGATCTGGGGCCAGTGGAGGAGGCATGTAGGGGAGGTAAGAGCATCGGTGTGGACCCCAATCTGCGGCAACCATCGATTTGCCCCAGGGAACATGGATGGGAGATATCGACTGTGGAGGAGGGCGGGGATTGTGAGGATGGGGGATCTGTTCCTGGAAGGGAGCTTTCCGAGCATGAGGGTGCTGGAGGAGAAGTTTGGGCTGGCAAGACTTTAGATACTTACAGGTGAGGGATTTTGTACGCAGACTGGTGCCATCCTTCCCACGTCTCCCGCCGAAGGGGAAGCAGGACAGGGTAGTTTCTAGGGGAGAGGTGGGAGAGGGTAGAGTCTCAGACATCTACAAGGAACTAATGGGAGCTGAGGATACGCAGACCGAGGATCTGAAGCTTAAGTGGGAAGAGGAGCTTGGGGAGGGAGCTGGAGGACGGTATTTGGGCAGAAGCCCTGAGCAGAGTAAACACGACCACAACATGCGCCAGGTTCAGCCTGATCCAGTTTAAGATCGTGCACCGGGCCCACATGACGATGGCCCGGATGAGCAGATTCTTCGGGCTGGAGGACAAGTGTGCCAAATGCGCCGGAGGGCCGGCTAACCATGTACGCATGTTCTGGTTGTGTCCTAAACTCAGGGGGTATTGGCAGGGATTCGCAGATGTCATGTCCCGGGTATTGAAAACTGGGGAGGTAATGAGCCCGGAGGTGGAAATCTTTGAAGTTTCGGAGGACCCGGGAGACCAGGAAGAGAGAGAGGCCGACGTTCTGGCCTTTGCTTCCCTGGTAGCCCGGCGATGAATACTGTTAGCATGGAGGGACCCAAAGCCCCCGAGGGCTGAGGTATGGCTATCGGACATGGCGAGCTTTCTTGGCCTGGAGAAAGTCAAGTTCGCCTTGAGAGGTTCGCTACTAGGGATCGCCCAAAGATGGCAGCCATTTATTGACTTCTTCACAGAGGGGTAAGCGTCAGCGTTGGGGGGAGGGGGGGGAGGGGGGGGTGCGGGCGAGGGTAGAGTAGAGTAGAATAGGGGGGTATTGAGGCAGGTCCGTGCGTGAACCGAGTCGTGGTTTGCACTATGTTTAATTTGTGTCTTGACTTGTTTTGATTTGTACTGTACAATGTCACTTTTTCTATATGCCTAAAATACCTCAATAAAATTGTTTGTTAAAAAAAAAGAAATGGTTATGTTCCCCAAAGCCAAACAGTTCAATTGGAATCTGTGTGAATTTAACTCAACTAAACAAACCAGCATAACAAAGCCTTCAGTGGAGGGAGTCTTTCCAAACTGGCCAAGAGTAGGTGTGCCTGCACTGCACGGACTGCAGTAGCAAATCTCCAGTGCTGTTAGGGAGGGAGTTCCGGAACGTTGTCCCAGCGACGGTGAAGGAACGGCGATATATTTCAAGTCAGGATGGTGTGTAGCTTAGAGGGTAACTTTCAGGTGGTGCAGTTAGAACATAGAACATAGAACATTCAGTGCAGAAGGGGGCCATTCAGCCCATCGAGTCTGCACCGACCCACTTAAGCCCTCACTTCCACTCTATCCCCGTAACCTAATAACCTCTCCTAACCTTTTTTGGACACTAAGGGGCAATTTAGCATGGCCAATCCACCTAACCTGCACGTCTTTGGACTGTGGGAGGAAACCGGAGCACCCGGAGGAATTAATTTTGTCCCAAATTATCATTTCTAAAAGCTTCCCCATTGCAGAGGTTAAACTGATGGACTGCTAGCTACTGGGCTTATTTTTGCACACTTTTTTTAAAAAGCATGTTTTGTTTATCTGGTTCCATAGCACTGTGTTTTTGTTCCAGCTTAAAGATGGAACTAAAAAGGGTGACTACATGTATTTTCTTACCCATTTGATACATGGCTAAACTTCAGGGATCAGAGCCACAATTTTTCTATTTTTCTTTGCTGTTATTAAATTGTTGAGCAAATCGTCTGATACTTGTAAGCTCTGCTTGTATATTTTCAACAACTTCATGCAGATTGGAAAGTGTGTCAGTTGTTAAAAGTTATCTGCTTTGAACCCTTTTATCGTGAAAAATCAACAAGGAAAAGCACACTAAATTCTCCCACCGTTGATCTGCAATTTAAGCTAACATTGAGCAGGCATCAGAAAAAACGGAGTTTGATTTTGCAATAAACTGTCTCCTAAAATATAGTAGATTCTCTGATAGGTTGAAAAATGCATAGTTATTACACCGAATTTAGGATTTAGGTTTGACTTGAGTTGACACTCATAAGCGCTTGAAAAGGGCCTCAAGTACCATATAATTTCTCTGACATTAACTGTTTTCAATCAGTGACCTGTATTTGCTTCATTTGAACTTGCACTAAAGTCTACACTGAATCTTTCATTAAACAATTCTCTGTTTCGCCTCAAACGTTGGAGTACAAAATAGCAAAATAAATAGGTATGTTCCTATGTATCTATCAAAACTCGGTCTCATACCCTACAAGGCATGGCAGGAATAACCTTCAACCCCCTACAGTGCTGAAGGAAGCTATTCGGCCCATCGAGGCCACACTAACACTTTGAAAGGCCACCCTACCTAGGCCCAACTCCCCATCCTAATCCTGCAACCCCACCCTAAGGGGCAATGTAGCATGGCCAATCCACCTAAACTGCACATATTTGGACTGTGGGAGGAAACCGGAGCACCTGGAGGAAACCCACGCACACACGTGGAAAACGTGCAGACTACACACATACAGTCACCCAAGGCCCAAGATCTTTCAAAAATCACTGGAGTCAGGGAAAGTCCCGGACGATTGGAAGATCGCTGTTGTAACCCCATTGTTCAAGAAAGGATCAAGACAAAAGATGGAAAATTATAGGCCAATTAGCCTAACCTCGGTTGTTGGTAAAATTCTAGAATCGATCGTTAAGGATGAGATTTCTAAATTTTTGGAAGAGCAGGGTCGGATTAGAACAAGTCAACATGGATTTAGTAAGGGGAGGTCGTGCCTGACGAACCTGTTAGAATTCTTTGAGGAGGTGACAAGTAGGTTAGACCAGGGAAACCCAGTGGATGTGGTCTATCTGGATTTCCAAAAGGCCTTTGATAAGATGCCACACAGGAGGCTGCTGAGTAAGGTGAGGGCCCATGGTGTTCGAGGTGAGCTACTGGCATGGGTTGAGGATTGGCTGTCTGACAGAAGGCAGAGAATTGGGATAAAAGGTTCTTTTTCGGAATGGCAGCCGGTGACCAGCTGTGTCCCACAGGGTTCAGTGTTGGGGCCGCAGCTGTTCACCATATATATTAATGATCTGGATGAAGGGACTGGGGGCATTCTAGCGAAGTTTGCCGATGATACAAAGTTAGGTGGTCAGGCAGGTAGTGCTGAGGAAGTGGGGAGGCTGCAGAAGGATCTAGACAGTTTGGGAGAGTGGTGCAGGAAATGGCTGATACAATTCAACGTGAGAAAATGTGAGGTCTTGCACTTTGGAAAAAAGAATCCAAGCACAGACTACTTTCTAAACGGTGAGAAAATTCATAATGCCAAAGTACAAAGGGATCTGGGAGTGCTAGTCGAGGATTCCCTAAAGGTAAACATGCAGGTTGAATCCGTGATTAAGAAAGCGAATGCAATGTTGTCATTTATCTCAAGAGGGTTGGAATATAAAAGCAGCGATGTGCTACTGAGCCTTTATAAGGCTCTGGTTAGGCCCCATTTGGAGTACTGTGTCCAGTTTTGGGCCCCACATCTCAGGAAGGACATACTGGCACTGGAGCGTGTCCAGCGGAGATTCACACGGATGATCCCTGGAATGGCGGGTCTAACATATGATGAACGGCTGAGGATCCTGGGATTGTATTCATTGGAGTTTAGAAGGTTAAGGGGAGATCTAATAGAAACTTACAAGATAATACATGGCTTAGAAAGGGTGGACGCAAAGAAACTGTTTCCGTTAGGCGAGGAGACGAGGACCCGTGGGCACAGCCTTAGAATTAGAGGGGATAAATTCAGAACAGAAATGCGGAAACATTTCTTCAGCCAGAGAGTGGTGGGCCTGTGGAATTCATTGCCACGGAGTGTAGTGGAGGCCGGGACGCTAAATGGCTTCAAGGCAGAGATAGATAAATTCTTGATGTCGCGAGGAATTAAGGGCTACGGGGAGAATGCTGGTAGGTGGAGTTGAAATGCCCATCAGCCATGATTGAATGGCGGAGTGGACTCGATGGGCCGAATGGCCTTACTTCCACTCCTATGTCTTATGGTCTTATGGTCTTAAGGCCGGAATCGAACTCAGGTCCCTGGCACTGTGAGGCAGCAGTGCTAACCACTGTGCTGCCACATTGAAGATAAAACAAACACAGGAGCAAGATGAGGAATGTGACTGGATAGGAAAGTACTGTTTGGAAGGATGGGCAGAACGTACACCTAACAATCCAGTTCTACGGCAGCACTTCAAAGAGGGAGGGAACTCAACCATTGGTGATCTCTGTTTTTTATGACACATTCATTCCAAGGACACTTTGGCCCGATATACTCCAAAGGCTTCACCAAGGTCACTTAGGGAAAGCAAAACATTGAGTGAGATATCGACAATCAGTCTGATGATCAGGCATTACTCATTCTAGAACATAGAACAGTACAGCACAGAACAGGCCCTTCGGCCCTCGATGTTGTGCCGAGCATTGTCCGAAACCAAGATCAAGCTATCCCACTCCCTGTCATTCTGGTGTGCTCCATGTGCCTATCCAATAACCGCTTGAAAGTTCCTAAAGTGTCCGACTC
Organism: Scyliorhinus canicula; assembly: GCF_902713615.1. Taxonomy (NCBI): domain Eukaryota; kingdom Metazoa; phylum Chordata; class Chondrichthyes; order Carcharhiniformes; family Scyliorhinidae; genus Scyliorhinus; species Scyliorhinus canicula. The sequence goes on from NC_052161.1 coordinate 7,285,106, forward strand.
CACTATCACAGCAGTCAGTCCATTCCACACCCTAACCACTCTCTGAATAGAAGAAATTCTGTAGAAGAAATGGGTAGAGTATTCCTTGGCGTTGTGATTCACTTTCCACTGACAGCACATCCCCACCCGTGATTTTCCCGATGGCGTGGGGTGGCTTAGAACATAGAAAATACAGCACACAACAGGCCCTTTGGCCCACGATGTTGTGCCGAACCTTTGTCCTAGATTAATCATAGATTATCATAGAATTTATAGTGCATAAGGAGGCCATTCAGCCCATCGAGTCTGCACCAGCTCTTGGAAAGAGCACCCTACCCAAGGTCAAAACCTCCACCCTATCTTCATAACCCAGTAACCCCACCCAACACGAAGGGCAATTTTGGACACTAAGGGCAATTTATCATGGCCAATCCACCTAACCTGCACATCTTTGGACTGTGGGAGGAAACCGGAGAACCCGGAGGAAACCCACGCACACACAGGGAGGATATGCCGACTCCGCACAGACAGTGACCCAAGCCGGAATCAAACCTGGGACCCTGGAGCTGTGAAGCAATTATGCTATCCACAATGCTACCGTGCTGCCCTTAAGAACAAATTAATCTACACTCCATTAATCTACCGTAATCCATGTACCTATCCAATAGCCACTTGAAGGTCCTTAATGTTTCCGACTCAACTACTTCCACAGGCAGTGCATTCCATGCCCCTACTACTCTCTGGGTAAAGAACCTACCTCTGACACCCCCCCCCCCCCCCCCCCAATGTCTTCCACTATTCACCTTAAATTTATGTCCCCTTGTAATGGTTTGTTCCACCCGGGGAAAAAGTCTCTGACTGTCGACTCTATCTATTCCCCTGATCATCTTATAAACTTCTATCAAGTCGCCCCTCATCCTTCTCCGTTCTAATGAGAAAAGGCTTAGCACCCTCAACCTTTCCTCATAAGACCTACTCTCCATTCCAGGCAGCATCCTGATAAATCTCCTTTGCACCTTTTCCAAAGCTTCCACAGCTTCCTAAAATGAGTACTCCAAATGTGGCCTAACCAAGGTTTTGTACAACTGCATCATTACCTCACGGCTCTTAAATTCAATTCCTCTGCTAATGAACGCTAGCACACCATAGGCCTTCTTCACAGCTCTATCCACCTGAGTGGCAACTTTCAAAGATCTATGAACATAGACCCCAAGATCTCTCTACTCCTCAACATTGCCAAGAACCATACCATTAACCCTGTATTCCGCATTCATATTTGTTCTTCCAAAATGGACAACCTCACACTTTTCAGGGTTAAACTCCACCTGCATCCTATCTACGTCTCTTTGCAGCCGATAACAGCCCTCCTCACTATCCACAACTCTACCAATCTTTGTATCGTCTGAAAATTTACTGACCCACCCTTCAACTCCCTCATCCAAGTCATTAATGAAAATCACAACCAGCAGAGGACCCAGAACTGATACCTGTGGTACGCCACTGGTAACTGGGCTCCAGGCTGAATATTTGCCATCCACCACCACTCTCTGACTTCTATTGGTGAGCCAGTTCGTTATCCAACTGGCCAAATTTCCCACGATCCCTTGCCTCCTTACTTTCTGCATAAGCCTCCCATGGGCAACCTTATCAAATGCCTTACTAGAACATAGAACATAGAACAGTACAGCACAGAACAGGCCCTTCGGCCTTCAATGTTGTGCCGAGCAATGATCACCCTACTCAAACCCACGTATCCACCCTATACCCGTAACCCAACAACCCCCCCCTTAACCTTACTTATTTTTAGGACACTACGGGCAATTTAGCATGGCCAATCCACCTAACCCGCACATCTTTGGACTGTGGGAGGAAACCGGAGCACCCGGAGAAAACCCACGCACACACGGGGAGGATGTGCAGACTCCGCACAGACAGTGACCCAGCCGGGAATCGAACCTGGGACCCTGGAGCTGTGAAGCATTTATGCTAACCACCATGCTACCGTGCTGCCCTGTGCTGCACTAAAATCCATGTACACAACATCCACTGCTTTACCTTCATCCACATGCTTGGTCACCTCCTCAAAGAATTCAATAAGACTTGTAAGGCAGGACCTACCCCTCACAAATCCGTGCTGACTATCCCTAATCAAGCAGTGTCTTTCTAGATGCTCAAAAATCCTATCCCTCAGTACCCTTTCCATTACTTTGCCTACCACTGAAGTAAGACTAACTGGCCTGTAATTCCCAGGGTTATCCCTATTCCCTTTTTTGAACAGGGGCACGACATTCGCCACTCTCCAATCTCCTGGTACCACCCCTGTTGACAGCGAGGACAAAAAGATCATTGCTAATGGCTCTGCAAATTCATCTCTTGCTTTCCATAGAATCCTTGGATATATCCCGTCAGGCCCGGGGGACTTGTATATCCTCAAGTTTTTCAAAATACCCAACACATCTTCCTTCCTAACAACTATCTCCTCGAGCTTACCAGTCTGTTTCACACTGTCCTCTCCAACAATATGGCCCCTCTCATTTGTAAATACTGAAGAAAAGTACACGTTCAAGACTGCAGCATCATCCCAGAACGATGACGTGGCTAATGTTTGAAGAAGGCAGTAAAGCTGCTCATCCATTCACAGGCTGCTTCCTCCCTGTATTTGCAGCTGACAGGCTCGAATGACTGAGCTTATGTGCAGTTATGCGCAGCAAAGGCAGAGAGGAATCTGGCTGCGGTTGGCTGAGAAGCAGAGAATTGGAGGGAGGGTAAGTTGTGGTTGCCAAGAAGGAAAATTCAAATGGCTGGAACCCCAGCAGCAGGCGACAGAGAGGGTGAGCTGGGGGGGGGGGGGGGGTATTGGGGAAGCAGAAATGAAGGTGAGCACCGGCCCCTGCTATAAAGAGCCACTCTCCATCCCGTTGCACCCGTTTTCTGGCGCAGCGTGCCCACGCCAGCAGCGGGATTCTCCGTCCCCCCCAGCCGGCCAATGGGGTTTCCCATTGTGGGCACCCCCACGCCTTCGGGAGGATCCAACTAAATAACACCTTAATGTCTTTGGAAAAAAAGCCAATAGAAACTTTGGGCTGGGATTCTTTCACCCCGCCCGCCGCAAGAACGCCCTGGGCGCGGCGCGGACAACGGAGACGTCTATTGACCTCGGGCGGGATACTCCGGTCTCCGGGCGGTCCCGGCGGGAGAATCCCGCCCTTAGACCTACTACTCAGATCCTGATGGGGATAAAGAAGAAGAAAGAAGACATAGCTCAACATTCATCCATAAGAAGATCACTCATCTCGACAGAAGGGAGAGTGCGGAACGTCCTTAACCTCAGAAAGAGATTAGCATGAAATCAGATTGGTCATGGCACCTCGGGGACTAACCTTGTGAAATCTGAGACTCTGGGGGGAGATCCAGGAGGATATATATAACTGGGGTAAAGACTTGGAGGATATGTACAGTAAAGGGTTAACATCAGCGGCAAAATTCTCCGACCCCCCCGCAGGGTCGGAGAATCGCCCAATTCCCGGGTGGCGGAGAATTTCTGCCACCCCGCCGATCGGTGAGCCCCCTGCGGCGATTCTCCGGCCCGCAATGGGCCGAAGTCCCGCCGCTGGGAGGCCTCTCCCGCCGCCGTGGTTTGAACCACCTCTGGTGGCGGCGGGATCAGCGGCGGGAGCGGGCCCCTGGGGTCCTGGGGGGGGCAATCGGACCCTGGGGGTTGCCCCCACGGTGCCCAGGCCCGCAATCGGGGCCCACCGATCGGCGGGCGGGCCAGTGCCATGGGGGCACTCTTTTTCATCCGCCGCCGCCGCCACGGCCTCCACCATGGCGGAGGCGGAAGAGAATCCCCCAGCGCGCATGCGCCGGTGGTGATGTCAGCAGCAGCTGACGCACCGGCGCCTGCGCAAACCGGCGAAGTCCTTTTGGCCAGTTCCGGCGGCGGGCGGCGGGCGTCAAAGGCCGCTGGAGCCGGTTTGGGCGCCAGTCGGTGTGGTGCCAACCGCTCCGGCGCGGGCCTAGCCCCTCAATGTGAGGGCTCGGCCCCTAAAGGTGCGGAGAATTCCACACCTTGGGGGAGGCCCGATGCCGGAGTGGTTGGCACCACTCCGCTACGCTGGGACCCCCTGCCCCGCCGAGTAGGGGAGAATCCCACCCCAGTTAAGTGACAGAGTTACAGAGTAACAAAGAGCTGGAGAGGGGAGACATTCCAACCGTGTGAGAGGTCCCACTATTTACATAGTGGGCACAGTTCTGCAGACTCAGGTTAGAGTCGGCTGAACGGCGCATTTATGGAGGTATTTCTTGCCAGCTGTGGCGCCCAGGAACACCGCGCTATCCACAGGCAATGTGCTGTTTCTGTTGGCCTTGGGGGCCTTTTCCTGCCGAGGCCACACGTGGAGGGATTTGCTGCTGACGAACTTCAGCTCGCATCAGGAAAGGCTCCTCACAGGTCGGGGTGCCAGTTTGTCCGGCAGCCCTGATCTCCTCCCCCGTTTTCAGGTCTCCCCCACCTCCCTCCGTTTCAGCCCCCCGCCCCTGAAGTTTTGACCCGCTTCACTCCCCCAACCTTGGGGAGGTGCTGGGGACCCCCCCCCCCCTACCTGGCAATACCCCCCCCCCCCCCCCCCCCCCCGGCCCAACCCTGGCAGTGCCCTAGGCACCTGGCAGTTCCAGGGTGCACTGCCAGGGTGCCAAGCTGGCAGTGCCAAGGTGCACAGGTGCCACCCTGCCCTGTCCTCGACCACCTGGGCCATCTCCAGTGGCTTGGGGACCCTCCCAGGTGGCGTTACAACCGGTCCACATTTATGTAGGCCAGCACTAAATAGCACCTTGGAGAGGTATCCTGGGTGCTGCCTTTGAGTCCCGGGGACAAGTGAATCCGGTGTCCGGGAATTTAAATTAGCCGTAAGGCAAATCAAATATTCAGATCTTATTCTCGGCCAGCGAAGGCGAGATCCAGATCGCGCCGGGCCAAGTGAATTGGGGACTTGTGCGGGTATTCACACCTGGCACGGAGCCCAATTTAGGGCTTGCGCACAATTCACCCATTGCGCCCAGATCTGTGCCGGGCACAACGGGGTTCACAGAATCACATCCAGTAGCTGTAAACACAGAGTAATGGTTTGGCCGAGTAAGGGTAGAAGGGTTTGATGTTTTTAGTTGGGGCATCATGCTCGTCACAGGCTTGGAGGGCCGAAGGGCCTGTTCCTGTTTCTTTGTTCCTAACAAATTACCGCCTCATGGCAGTTTTTTGGGGGCGAACAGACATGCTCCAAAGAATCCTGAACACACACTTGACGAAACAGGGATTGCGAGGCGACCTGCTATTGCGGGGAGCCAGGACCGACATGAAAGGCTAAATGTCCGCCTTCTGAACTGTAACCCTTCGATAATTCATTGGACAATTCTTTGTGTGATTGAGGAATGGACGAGTTAAATAAAATGTTCACAGACACAGGTGAGACCATTCTGAGATCCAAGCAATTAGGCTCAGGGATCTGTGACGTGTGTGACACTCAGTAAGACCCTGCTTCTGGAGGCGCAAAAAATGAAATCTCTAAACACCTGACCAGATGGGGTACACTGCAAAAAGCCCAGGAAATTAGAGGGAAAAATGGCAAGGCTCTCGCAAGTAAATATACCTTTAGGTGTATCAGGTCAAGCTAGAGGTTGTCACAATGAGTCTGTGATCAAACCCACAGCTGGTCAGTGTGACACAAGTTGGTTAATCAGGCCCTCGGGGGTAATGCACAGGAGAGTCACAAAGCCCCTCACCGCTAACGAAGGGTTCAGTCATCAGGGAAGATCAGCACAAACTACGTCTGTGACTTTGAAAGGAGGGGACTGAGGGTTTGCCTTGGTAACTGGGCTGCCTGACACCACACCAACTTGCCTTTAGATAGCACCTTTGATGCCATAAAATGGGCTGAATGGCCTCCTTCTGTGCTATATGGTTCCAAGGGATCAAGGGATGCTGATGTTGATGTCGGAGCTGTTGATAGCCGTGGCGGTTATACTACTGGACTGGAAATCTGAAGGCTTAGACCGTTAATCCAGATGCCCCCCCCCCCCCTCCCCCCCCCCCCCCCCCCTCCCCCCCCCCCCCCCCCCCCCCCCCGCCAGCCAAACCACTGCCTTTCGCCTTTCTCATTGCTGGAGAGTAAAAATGGAGGCCTATTCTTCTCGGATATCATTTTCAATGCCATTTCCGAATCTCCTTGGGCGTATTCTGGGATGTTTCATGACACGATCTCCCATCTCCAATTTCCCCCTCCCCCAAACTCCCCCGCCATTGCTCACCCTGACTCATACCCAGTCAGAACACCAACTGATTGGGTGATTCTCAGCTGTCAGTCAAAAAAAAAATCCCTTTTTCAACCCCCCCCCCAGTTCCAAACTTTTTTTTGTGACGGCTGGGCAAAATAACTTTTCTCAAAACAATTTTCCGTTGACGCTCAACGTGGGTGTTTCTTTTCAGCAGCATCCTTGCGACTAATCTTAAATTCTTGGAAAGTCCAGGGAAAACCTGGAGGGTCTGAATCTCTGTTGCTGCATTGTTAAGGCAGACGGAACTGTGCTATAGTCTGGATCTAACATCACGCTGTATTGGAGATGGTGCAGCTTGCTCACATGCTGGATATCAGCATTGCTCACAACCTGAGAAGATTCCGTCAGAAGTAAAATATAATAATATTAAATCTCTTATGAAGATTTACACTGTAATTACGATTTCCCTTAATCTGTGAGATGGGGAGAATATTTATACAGATGTAAAATCTATATTTAATACCATTTTTAAAAGAGAAAATGTTCCACTATTTAAGATTGATTCCTTTCTAATATTCCAGTCACATACACGGTAGAGAACAGTAGTTCAAGGAAAGAGCTCCCACTAACATTTCTCATCACAGAAGCCAAGCAGGGGTCGGTTCCGTGAGTTTCCAAGTCTTGCAAATCACTGGTGACTTCTAATTAGATGCAGATTAAAGGAGAAATGTAACAAACCTGGCAGGGTAGAACAGAATGAAGGTCACAGCAAAGTCAGGACTCCACAACAAGGGTATTTATGGAAACGACGTTTCGCTTTGAAGGGATTACTTTCAAAAAATAGATTAAACGACCAAACATTGCTCCAGCCCCAGAAAACTGGTGTGCTTTGATCAAGGGGGTTGTTGGATGAAAAAAAGAGCTTTAATAAATGTTGTCACCTAATGTCATTTTCTACCGTTTCCTTTCTCAGACTCTCCCTTCAGACACGAGACAGGATTACACAGGACACACAACGCAGTCCTTGCCGATGTTTATGCTCCACACCAGTAACCTCCTTGCCTTTCCTCATCCAAATCTATCAATGCGACCCTCCATTCCCTTCTCCCTCATATGTTTATCTACCGCCCCCCTTAAATTAATCTGCACTTTTCGCCTCAGCCACTCCCTCTGATAATGAGTGATGTACCATCAATTGAACGCGAGACGAGTTGCTGAACAAAAGTATGGCTTTAATATACTAGATGTTAAGCCCTGCGGTCGATTACAGTAGAAGGACGACCGCTGGGAGTACTGGGTATTTATACCCCGCCCTGGAGGTGGGGTTAACTCAGCCTCTCGACCAATCAGGGAGCCGTCACATGACTGGTCTCAACCAACCGGTCGAGAGGCACATGACCGACCAGGGCCAATGGTAAGCCGGTGTTCTGCATCAATGGCAGGCAGCTATGCTAATCATACCACCATAATGAGTTCCATATTCTTGCTGCTCTTTGGGGAAGGAAGCTTCTTCTGATTTCCCCATTGGATTTCTTACTGAGTGTCTTATATTGATGACCTCTGGTTTTGGGCTTGGCGGAAACACTCGCTCGCTATTCTCCTTGCTGTGCCAATCTCGTGCATCATTCTCGTTGCCGAAATCCCTCTTTCAAAAGACATGAATTTATAAACACTTTCAACAAAGTAAAGCTTGCCAACATGCGCAATGGGATAAAGAATGAACATCAAGGCGAAGGTTTTAAGAAACGTCTTAAAGAAAGCCTGCATTTATATAGTGATTTCCATGACCACTGGACTCTTCCCACCAGTGAAGTCCTTTTCAAAGTGTAGCCTTTTCAATAATTCATTCACAGGGTGTGAGCTGCGCTGGGCGAGGTCGGAATTCATTGCACGTCCCTAATTTCCCTTGAGAAGGTGGTGAGCTGCCTTCTTGAACCCGCAGCAGACCCCTGTAGTGTAGGTACACCCACAGTGCTGTTAGGGAGGGAGTTCCAGGATTTTGACCCGGCTGTTGTAAATGTGCAGACAGAAAGCTTCCACAAACAGAAATGGGATTATGATCAGGTGACCTGTTCCAGTGATGTTGATTGAGGGATAAATATTGTTTGGGTGACTAACTCTCCTGTTTTCTTCATAATAGTACCATGGAACCTTTTACATCTATCCAGGAGGGAGTCACGGCCTCGGTTTTACATCTCAGCTGAAAGTAGACAGATCCACTAGTGCAGCACTCCCTCAGTACTGACCCTCTGACAGTGCAGCACTCCCTCAGTACTGACCCTTTGACAGTGCAGCACTCCCTCAGTACTGACCCTCTGACAGTGCGGCACTCCCTCAGTACTGACCCTCTGACAGTGCGGCACTCCCTCAGTACTGACTCTCTGACAGTGCGGCACTCCCTCAGTACTGACCCTCTGACAGTGCGGCACTCCCTCAGTACTGACCCTCTGACAGTGCGGCACTCCCTCAGTACTGACCCTCTGACTGTGCAGCACTCCCTCAGTACTGACCCTCTGACAGTGCGGCACTCCCTCAGTACTGACCCTCTGACAGTGCGGCACTCCCTCAGTACTGACCCTCTGACAGTGCGGCACTCCCTCAGTACTGACCCTCTGACAGTGCAGCACTCCCTCAGTACTGACCCTCCCACAGTGCAGCACTCCCTCAGCACTGACCCTCTGACAGTGCGGCACTCCCTCAGTACTGACCCTCTGACAGTGCAGCACTCCCTCAGTACTGACCCTCTGACAGTGCGGCACTCCCTTAGTACTGACCCTCTGACAGTGCGGCACTCCCTTAGTACTGACCCTCTGACAGTGCGGCACTCCCTCAGTACTGACCCTCTGACAGTGCGGCACTGCCTCAGTACTGACCCTCTGACAGTGCAGCACTCCCTCAGTACTGACCCGCTGACAGTGCAGCTCTCCCTCAGTACTGACCCTCTGACAGTGCTGCACTCCCTCAGTACTGACCCTCTGACAGTGCGGCACTGCCTCAGTACTGACCCTCTGACAGTGCAGCACTCCCTCAGTACTGACCCTCTGAAAGTGCGGCTCTCCCTCAGTACTGACCCTCTGACAGTGCGGCACTCCCTCAGTACTGACCCTCTGACAGTGCGGCGCTCCCTCAGTACTGACCCTCTGACAGTGCGGCACTCCCTCAGTACTGACCCTCTGACAGTGCAGCACTCCCTCAGTACTGACCCTCTGACAGTGTGGCGCTCCCTCAGTACTGACCCTCTGACAGTGCGGCGCTCCCTCAGTACTGACCCTCTGACAGTGCGGCACTCCCTCAGTACTGACCATCTGACAGTGTGGCACTCCCTCAGCACTGATCCTCTGACAGTGCGGCACTCCCTCAGTACTGACCCTCTGACAGTGCGGCACTCCCTCAGTACTGACCCTCTGACAGTGCAGCACTTCCTCAGTACTGACCCTCTGACAGTGTGGCACTCCCTCTGTACTGACCCTCTGACACCTGCTCAATTTCCATTCCCTGAGATTCCATGAGACCCAGAATCCTGATCATTTTCCCCGTCATCAAGTCCGCTAGATGAATTATTCCCCAATCAGCATTTTTAAATTCTTATTCACTGCTTCTCCAGTACCCCTCCTTCCAGATAGTCATTAAACCCTGCAATCCTATCCTCCTTAAGTTTCAGTCAACACAGCAGTTCTCGATGCCCGTGAGCTCTCTCATGGTCACTGAAGCATGTTTTCAAATTCCACACTCCAGAGAGGCAAATTCTCTCTGACATTTTCTTTGTCTCCTTCCCTTTTTGCCTTTCTCCACTCTGTTCCCCATCCTATATCTTTATTTAGGGGGTCTCTGTTGGGGTCTCTTTATTTAAGAGGTATCTGAGGGGTCCCTTTATTTAGGGGCTCTCAATGAGTGGGTGGTGGAGTCTGGTGGGGTTGGGGTGGACAGGTCTTGCATTATGGGGGGGGGGGGAGGGTGACCCTCGGATGGACTTTGGGGGCAAAACCCTTAAAGAGTCACCCCTGCGGCCCACTGCAAGGTTGGCCATGTCAGGGTCACGCTTGTCAAGACCTGTAGTGATTCTGAGCCATCTGATTCCTGGTTCAGAGGACCAGAGCACCATGCGGGCCCAGAGAATATGGTACCCGGCCTGCTGGTGCGGGGAGCGAACCTTGATCCTGACGCCCACTGGATTCTCAGCATCAGCGGAAACTCTGCCACCGGCTGCGGGAAATGGAGAATTTCGCCCACTGGCTTGTGACCATCCAAAGTGGTGAATATTCGCTCGGAAAGGCACCGAACACATCAACACCAAACACAGGAGACATTTGCCTTACACAAGTGCCTGGCATTAACCATCTGCAACGAGAGAGAATCAAACCATCGCCCCTTGACATTCAATGGCATTACCATCGCTGAATCCCCCACTAACAACATCCTGGGGGTTACCATTGATCAGAAGCTGAACTGGACCCAGCCATATAAATACTGTGGCTACAGGAGCAGGTCAGAGGCTGGGAATCCTACAGCGAGTAACTCGCCTCCTGACCCCCCCCCCCCCCCCCCCCCCCCCCAAAAACCTCTCCACCATCTACACGGCACAAGTCAGGAATGTGATGGAATACAATCCACTTCGCTGGATGAAGCAAGATGAGACAACAGTTAAGAAACTTGACACTATCCAGAACAAAGTAGCCTGCTTGATTGGCAACCCATCCACAAATATTCACTCCCTCCACCACCGATACACAGTAGCAGCCATATGTGTTATCTACAAGATGCACTGCAGGAACTCAGCAAGTCTCCTCAGACAGCACCTTCCAAACGCGTGACCACTACCACCTAAAAGAAAAAGGGGAAGGAGACATCTGGGAATACCACCACCTGGAGGCTCCCCATCCAAGCCACGCCTCATCCTGACTTGGAAATGTATCGCCGCTTCTTCACTGTTGCTGGGTCAAAATCCTGGAACTCCCTCCCTGACAGCACTGTGGATGTACCTACATCACATGGACTGCAGCGGTTTAAGGAGGCAGCTCACCGCCACCTTCTGAAGGGCAATTAAGGTTGGGCAATAAATGCTGGCCACATCCCTTGAATGAATGAATGAATAAAAAAAACATTGGGAGACTTTGTCGGGAATGCGCAGAGGTGAAATCGAGGTGTTGGAGGGAATGCATAAACCTCTGAACAACCCATCCACCTAACTCTTTAAACACTACCTGCCCCACATGTGACAGAGTCTGCGGATCACACCTTGGGGGTCATCAGGCATTTCAGGACCCCTCACATTGGAGTGGAGACAACGTCCTCTTTGATCCCGAGGGACTGCCTCAGAAGCAGAATCTTCCAATTGTAACCTCAAGACAATATGAACAGACGTTGCCAAGATAACTGGCAATCATCAACATCGAGGAAGTTAACCATGAGCCTTTCTTTCAATTACAGTCCCCAACATTGACACCGTCCGTGTGTATCCAGGACGGCCCACATGTGGCTCAATATGCTGAACATTCTCCATTACTGTAAGTCTCAATTACAAAGGTGCTGAATAAACCATATTGAGTCTGGTGGCTGGATTAGGCAGCTCAGAACTCAGTGTTAAAAATTCAAATTAATATGACAATTGAGCATAGGAAATAAAGCAATGTGTCAAGAGAGAATAATCGAGTGCAATTCTGCTTTTACTGAGCACTGAACTGGTAAGAATTGCCTCGAAATCTGTCTATATTCAACGCTCGTGCAAATCCCAATTGACTCTGCGATGTGCACTGATGTTCCATTTTTAAGCCCATTTTACAGTCCTGTGCCCCGCAATCGGGTCCCCTGAAAGGATTCATTAAGCGCTGCTGCTAAACCTCACAATCTCACAGCTCCCCGGCTCTACACACACTAATGCAATCATTGAGACCAAGTCAACATGTACAGTGCGCAATAAATATCATCATCCCGTAGAAATGATTTGGTGTGAAAAGTCTCGGCGCTTTACTGCTTCTTGGGCAGCTTAACTGTGGGATTTTACTTCAGTGATGATCTGTGACGGATGAACTAACTCTTTTATAACTGTGGGATGAGCCAATTGTGTACTTTACAAGTGTGGGCACTGTTGTAATGTAGAGGAATCTGGATGGTACTTTATGCATAAGAAGATCCCATAAGCAGTGTAGCCACCTAAGATGGACACTGGGCTACAAAATGGAGAACTGCTAAGGCTGCAGGGAGAAAACAGTCTTAGCAAGGACAAGCAGTTTGCCGAAGGCTAATTAGCATTCTGCACGTACAGAAACCAGTTTATGGCCAGGTGCAGAATCTCAGCCAAAGGTGTAAATGGCAACAACGATTTACATAGTAATGAGGTGATCCAGATCCAGGCCCACACAATAGAAACATTTAGGTTTAATGGATACTTTGAGTGGACGCCCAGACGAAACGGCACCATAAGTATCCATCACAAAGCACCATAGGGACCGCCCCACCCATCGAGAAGCGACCCTCAGATTGGGGGGTTTGGAAAATATCGATTGGGAGAAGACCCAATCGATATACAGCAGGTAGAGACCGCCCCGAAGAGGCACGGACTTTGGGGGGACCTATAAAAGTAGACCCCGCACATGGTCCGGTCTGTTGTTTTGGCTCCGGCTCTCTGCTGTCTTCATCGCTTTGCTGATACATCGCATCCTGACTCCAGTTCCATCACCAGCCATTGAGCCACCAGCCATCGAACTGTAAGTTTCACCACAACGATCGCTACGTGAGCCAGACTTGCTAGACCCTGACGACCTGAGAGTTGCAGACCAAGAACGGGACGAAGGCCTCGCTCCCTGACCTTGCCTGTTCCTGTTTAGATAAGTATTTTAGTCGTTTAGTTTAGAAGTAACTTAGTCTCTTTAGCGTATGCATGTGTATTTATTATATTTTTTATAATAAATATCAATCGTTTGAACTTACTAATCGGTGTACAGATTTATTACTTTGAACCTGACCTTGATATACTTGTGAGGTGTCTAAATATGGCACCTGGCGACTCCGAGCATAATTACATACACAGAGCTGTAGTAGTGTTAAGCACACGGCCTTTAAACGGAGGCGTGTTAATACACTCCAATAAAACGTGCAACAGCAGCAATGCCATATTGAGAGGATCATCTGTTTTGTAATGTTGCCTGAGGCTAGGGCACTGCGAGGAAAGAACACCCTCTTTGAAATAATGCCAATTATACCCATCTGAGCGGTAAGGGTCTCCGTGTAACACCTCGCCTGACAGATGACACCTCTGACACTGCTGCACCCTCTCGGTGTTGCACAGGGAACGGCAGCCTACACATTTATTGCTCAAATCTCTGGCGTGAGATTTGAACCCACCACCTCCTGACTCAGAGGCAGGAGCGATGCCTGCTGAGCCACAGCCGGCACATCAAAATTAAATGGGGTCATGAGAATTGATGTGCTCGGTCAAAAAGAAAAATGACTGCAAGCTTCTTTGAATAATAATTTTTATCTGGGAAAGGTTGTGATAAGGAGTGAGGTGAGCTGCAGAGAAACTATTCACAGGAAGGTACGGAGGAGACTACTTGGGGGGGGGGGAGTAGGAATGAGATGCCGTTTATGAAACCTTTGCTGACAGTGAAAGGGCCTCTATTGTGGTTGTCTCATTTGGCAATTGTAGAGGATTAAAGAGAGGGAGGGAGAGAGAAAGAAGGATAGAAAGAAAGAGCTAGAAAGTGAATGAGATGGAGTAAGACGATGGAGGACTACAGGGGCCAGTGTGTAGGAAAAGAGGCCCGGGGACAGAGAGGCCGGACTGCCGATCAGTGGGCCCCGATCGCTGGCTAGGCCGCATCGGAGGCCCCCCCTACCCCGAGGTTGGAGCCCCCCCCCCCCCAACAGGCCACCACCTGACCCTTGCACGCAGAGTTCCCGCTGGCTGTGAGCAGGTGTGGACTCAGGGTTTTAACTATGGCCGCTCAGCCCATCCCAGGCCGAGAATCGGCGGGCCGGCCGCGTAGGAGGGGTTGTTGGGTTGTGGGGATAGGGTGGAAGTGGGGGCTTGGGTGGGTCGGTGCAGACTCGATGGGCCGGGTGGCCTCCTTCTGCACTGTATGTTCTATGTTCTATGAATATGAGGGAGGAAGAGAGATAGATAGTGAGAGGATGAGAGAACGAGAGCGATAGAGAGAAGGGATACAGAGGGAGGGTAGATAGATACATAGATAGATAGATAGAGGTAGGTAGATAGATAGATAGATGATAGATAGATAGATAGATAGATAGATAGATAGATAGATAGATAGATATATAGATAAACAGATAGATAGATAGATAGATAGATAGATAGAGGTAGGTAGATAAATAGATAGATAGATAGAGGTAGGTAGATAGATAGATAGATAGATAGATAGATAGATAGATAGATAGATTGATTGATTGATTTGTTAGTCTATGGAATCCTCAGACAGCTGCGGAGGCTTGATCATTGAAGATTTTTAAGGCTCAGTTAGGAAGATTTTTGATTGACGAGGAAGTCAAAGTGTAGATGGGGGGAGAGAGAAAAAGTTATAGTTGAGACCACAATCACACCAGCCAGGATCTTATTGAATGGTGAAGCGGGTTTGTGGGACGGAATGGCCTCGTCCCACTCCTAACTCACATGTTTGCATGTTTGTGTGAGAACCCAGGGAAAAGCTAAATATGGAAAATTTCTCTCCCAACTTTTTTAGCCATGACCCAGTCTGGATGGTCACTCTGCCTCTGGGTATGTTCCAAATTATATCCATCTCCTCTGAGAAGGGCCCAGTCAGAACCGCGTTCAGCTCCAGGTTGAAGGTGTTCAGTGAATTATGTCATGACAATAGTCCGAATTACTTCCAGATATATTGGGGTGGGATTCTCACAGCCCACGCCGGGCGGAGAATCGGCGGGCCGTGCTCGAATTGCACAACGCCGCCCGGCGCCGTTCCGCAGATTCTCCGCAGAGAATGGAGCAGAGAATCGCGTGCCGGCGTCGAGGGGCCATGGCCCTGTTGCGGGGATTCTCTGGCCCGGCCCCGGGTGGAGAATCACGCTGGCGCGGTCGGCATGGCGCGGGTGAGGGGCCGCTCTACGTGACCCCCACCCCCCCCCCGGCAATTCTCCTGGCCGCAGCGCGCATGCGCAAACCCGCGGCGCACATTTGAGGCCGGTATCGGCAGCTGGAGCGGCGCGGGTCGCTCCAGTGCTGTGCTGGCCTCCTGTAGGGCTCGGAATAGCTGCTCCTGGGGGCCTGTTGACTCCGTCGTAAAACGTGACGGTGTTTAGAACGGCGTCAACACTTAGCCTCAGGATCAGAGAATCCCGCCCATTGAACTTTTAAGTAAGACATGTGTGGTGGGATTCTCTCAGCCGGGGGCCGGGCCAGAGAATCCCCGCGACAGGGCCACGCCCCCTCGATGCCGGCACGCAATTCTCCGCTCCATTGGCGCCGGCGTGATTGACGGGCGGCCCGCCGATTCTCAGCCCGGGATGGGCCAAGCGGCCGTAGCTAAAACGCTGAGTCCCGCTGGCGCTGTCCACACCTGCTCGCAGCCGGCAGGAACTCTGTATGGGTCGGGTGGCGGCCTGGGGGGGGGCTCCAACCCCGGGGGGGGCCCTCTGATGCGGCGGCCTGGCCCACGATCGGGGTCCACCGATCGGCGGGCCGGCCTCTCTGACCCCCGGCCTCTTTTCATACGCTCCGGCCCCTGTAGCCCTGCGCCATGTTGCGTCGGGGCCGGCGTGTTGAAGGAGGCCACCGTGAATGCGCACGTTGACGCTGGCGCCACTGCGCATGTGCGGATCCCGCGGCCCCCAGTTAGCGCTGGGATCAGCGCTGTGCTGGCCCCCTGTAGGGGCCAGAATTACTCTTGGCAGTGGCCTGTTCATGCCGTCGTAAAATGTGACGGTGTTTATGACGGCGTGGACACTCTGCCGCGGGATGGGAGAATCCCGCCCGTGTTTTTTTTTTAAATAGACAAACTCGTCAAAGTTGGCTGAGAATATCAATTCTGAGAATATAATTCAGTGACCGGAAAGTTTCTGTACGGATTAAATTCAGTCCCGAGAGAGATGACGGATTGTTGTACCTGGAGGGTGCCAAGGAATTTCAGACACAGACACTTCAAAGGAAGAGATGCAATGCAAATACTGAACTGTAATCCCCTGCAGAGATAATAGAGGCTGATTACCATCTCAGCTGAAACCGCTTCCTGCGAGTTATATCCGAGACTGTGGATATGATGTGAGTTGAAAGAAAGACATTTCTGGGCAAAAGACATGTTTATGTTTTTCCCCTTCCAGGGAATACACAAGTAAAGTGGTTAAAGCCAACGGCAAACCTGGGACGAAATTCTCCGATCCCCCGCAGCTTTGGAGAATCGCCCGGGGCCGGCGAAAATCACGCCCCGCCGATCGGTGAGCCCCCTGCAGCGATTCTCCGGCCCGCGATGGGCCGAAGTCCCGCCGCTGGGAGGCCTCTCCCGCCGCCGTAATTTGAACCACCTCTGGTGGCGGCGGGATCGGCGGTGCGAGCGGCCCCTGGGGGCGCGGGGCGATCGGACCCCGGGGGGTGCCCCCACAGTGGCCAGGCCCGCGATCGGGGCCCACCGATCAGCGGGTGGACCAGTGCCCTGGGGGCACTCTTTTTCTTCCGCCGCCGCCACGGCCTCCACCATAGCGGAGACGGAAGAGAATCCTCCAGCGCGCATGCGCCGGTGGTGATGTCAGCAGCTGATGCACCGGCGCATGCTCGAACCGGCGAAGGCCTTTCGGCCAGCCCCGGCGCCGGGCGGCGGGCGTCAAAGGCCGTTGGCACCGGTTTTGGCGCCAACCACTCCGGCACGGGGCTAAGCCCCTCAATGTGAGGGCTTGGCCCCTAAAGGTGCGGAGAGTTCTGCACCTTTGGGGAGGCCCGACGCTGGAGTGGTTGGCGCCACTCCGCTACGCCGGGACCCCCCCACCCCACCGGGTAGGGGAAAATCCCGCCCCTGGTGCTCTAGTTGACTATGCCAGTGTGTGCTGAGAAGGTCACAGCTGAAGAACATCCATGAGGCATCCCTGCGGTTTCAGATTTAAAAAAACCCTCTTTCTCTCCAATTTCTAGAAGCAAGTTGCAAATCAGCAAAGCCACAGACAAAAATTAATCAGGACAGCTCCTTTCAACTAACCTGCAGAATAAAGAATCTCCAAACCAACGTCTCAGCTGTCAAAGTCAATGCGATTGGAATCACCCAGCTTAATAGCCGCAATGTGTCACCATCTGCTCCTCATAGACAAGCCAAAGACCAATTCATATGCTGGTTTAGCTCACTGGGCTAAATCGCTGGCTTTTAAAGCAGACCAAGCAGGCCAGCAGCACGGTTCGATTCCCGTACCAGCCTCCCCGGACAGGCGCCGGAATGTGGCGACTAGGGGCTTTTCACTGTAACTTCATTGAAGCCTACTCGTGACAATAAGCGATTTTCTTTTCATTTAATTTCATATGGTTTTCTTAACTTTTAGTTTTAGACTTACTTTGCATTTCTAATCTGTGTGCATGTATGTTGCATTTTTACTATTTTCTTCTTGTGCTTTAGTAACTAATAAATTCACTCTTAAATTGGCTCCATTTAAAACATAAATATATTTGGACATGGAAAAGGTATCTCTGAGGGAAAGAATCCATCTTAAATGAACCTTGTGACTAACCAAGGGGGTTGAGCAACAAAGAGGAGACAATTCATCGCTTTTCATCTGGGAACATAACAATTTGGGGACATTGGGCGCGATTCTCCCAAAGGGAGACAAAGTGCCGATGCCGGAGTGTTTCACTCCAGCGTCGGAGGCCGCTCCTCCCCTCCTATTCTCCCACCCCCAGGGGGCTAGGAGCGGCGGCACGTCAATCTCGCGCGCCGGGCCTTGACGACCGCGTCAAATCAGCGCCGCCTAAATGACGCGGCCGGCGGCGCCTAAATGACGTCACCCGCGCATGCGCACGTTGGCCAGCGCCAACCCGCGCATGCGCGGTTGCCGTCCTCCCCTCCGCTGCCCTGCAAGACATGATCTTGCGGGGCGGCGGAGGGAAAAGAGTGCATCTTTCAGAGACGCCGGCCCGACGATCGGTGGGCACCGATCGCGGGCCAGACCCCTCCTGAGCACCCCCCTGGTGCTCGATCCTCCCTCCGCCCCCCACAGGCCCCACACGCAGAGGTCGCGCGCTGTTCACGCCGGCAGTGACCAGGTGTGGTTGGCACCGGCGTGAACCGGTCGTATTAGGCAGGCCGGACGGTCGAGCGGCGATTCTCCGAGCGGCCTGTCACAAAACGCGGCGCGCCGTTTTGGGGGGAGTGGGAGAATCGCGTGCGGGTGCCAGGGCGGCGTGGATCGCCCGGCACCTCCCGTGATTCTCCCAACCGGCATGGGAGTCGGAGAATCACGCCCATTATGTCTGGAATTATAACAAACTGAGGGACCGTGCCCTGCGACCAGTCATAACAGCAGGATAACTAATAATATATTTATTGTCACAAGTAGGCTGACATTAACAATACAATGAAGTTACTGTGAAAAGCCCCTAGTCGCCACATTCCGGCGCCTGTTCGGGTACACAGAGGGAGAATTCAGAATGCCCAATTCACCGAACAGCACATCCTTCGGGACTTGTGGGAGGAAACCGGAACATCCGGAGGAAACCCACGCAGACACCGGGTAAATGTGCAGACTCCACACATACAGTGACCCAAGCCGGGAACCTGGAGCTGTGAAGCAAAAGTGGTAACCACTGTGCTGCTGAGATTTGGCAAATCCTGGGACCTGTTATCATCAGGAGATGGAAAGAGAGGTTCCAGGGTCCTGGGAACATTTATGTATTACCCCATTTGTCCTGTATTGCATCCGCTCTGGAAGAGTAAGGTGTGAGTGATTTACTCTCTGTGTAACCTGGGAGTGTTTGATGGGGACAGTGTAGAGGGAGCTTTACTCTGTATCTAACCTCGTGCTGTACCTGTCCTGGGAGTGTTTGATGGGAACAGTGTAGAGGGAGCTTTACTCTGTATCGAAACCCGTGCTGTACCTGCCCTGGGAGAGTTTAATGGGGACAGTGTAGAGGGAGCTTTACTCTGTATCTAACCCCTTGCTGTACCTGCCCTGGGAGTGTTTGATGGGGACAGTGTAGAGGGAGCTTTACTCTGTATCTAACCCCGTGCTGTATCTGTCCTGGGAGAGTTTAATGGGGACAGTGTAGAGGGAGCTTTACTCTGTATCTAACCCCATGCTGTACCTGTCCTGGGAGTGATTGACGGGGACAGTGTAGAGGGAGCTTTACTCTGTATCTAACCCCGTGCTGTACCTGTCCTGGGAGTGTTTGATGGGGACAGTGTAGAGGGAGCTTTACTCTGTATCTAACCCCGTGCTGTACCTGTCCTGGGAGTGTTTGATGGGGATAGTGTAGAGGGAGCTTTACTCTGTATCTAACCCCGTGCTGTACCTGCCCTGGGAGTGTTTGATGGGGACAGTGTATAGGGAGCTTTACTCTGTATCTAACCCCGTGCTGTACCTGTCCTGGGAGTGTTTGATGGGGACAGTGTAGAGGGAGCTTTACTCTGTATCTAACCCCATGCTGTACCTGTCCTGGGAGTGATTGACGGGGACAGTGTAGAGGGAGCTTTACTCTGTATCTAACCCCGTGCTGTACCTGTCCTGGGAGTGTTTGATGGGGACAGTGTAGAGGGAGCTTTATTCTGTATCTAACCCCGTGCTGTACCTGCCCTGGGAGTGTTTGATGGGGACAGTGTATAGGGAGCTTTACTCTGTATCTAACCCCGTGCTGTACCTGTCCTGGGAGTGTTTGATGGGGACAGCGTAGAGGGAGCTTTACTCTGTATCTAACCGCGTGCTGTACCTGTCCTGGGAGTGTTTGATGGGGACAGTGTAGAGGGAGCTTTACTCTGTATCTAACCCCGTGCTGTACCTGTTCTGGGAGTGTTTGATGGGGACAGTGTAGAGGGAGCTTTACTCTGTATCTAACCCCGTGCTGTTCCTGCTCTGGGAGTGTTTGATGGGGGTTTGAAGGAGTTTGCGAGGTCATGGGACACACTCAGCAAGGAACAGGTTTCATAGAGTGAAGTCTGTTGCAAAATTTACGTCATGCTGCTCACGGCCTGTGACCTGCACTCACACATTCCGGAGCTGTTCCGACAGTGAAGCAACCCTTGCTTCTCATTCCTAACCTGCGGCCTTGCGATCGTGTCACACTCCATTACAAAAAGTGGAAATGTGACCTGCTCCCAGCTTTAACATCCTTCCCTTTGATTGAGAATTAGATATGAAAGCCATCTCTGATAAAGGTGACATTGAGCTTTATTCTGAAGTGTGGGGAGTCTCCTAATCCAATCCATTCACTGTTCACGGCAAGGTCTGTTCATCACTTCATACTGAGTTATATTAATGAGATTTGAGCTGCAGTCTTAACCCTGTAGCCAGTGTAACGGTTGCATATTGAGATGAGGCATCAATTTCAGCACCAGGGCAAACAGTGTTGTTTCGCAGTTTATTAATAATAAAAACTGGATCCCATTTCCTCGCTAAGTCTAGACCCAACAAAAGAGATCAAATCTGGGTACAATTAGCACAGGTTAGTTTGCACTCAGTCAGCCTGACATTGGCTTGCTGACTTGCCAGATGGTAATTAAAGCTCCCTGGGATGCAGGCGCTGAATTCTTCTTGATATAAGCCTGTCACAGGCACAGATTAATGCTCGCCTGTAGCCCCGTACTTTATCAAATCGATAGCTGGGATTTGGGGAAAGGAAAGCTGCCAGACAGCTGGTAGCAGGAGGACACAGTGCACTTGGAAACGCTCATTTTGAATCTGATTTATTACCATATTGATGTACCATCGATTGGACGCGAGACACGATGAAGATCCAAACTGTGGCTTTAATCAGCTAGTTGTTAGCCCGGTGGTCGACTACAGAGAAAGGCCGACCGCCGGGAAACCTGGGTACTTATACCCCGCCTCCGAGGCGGGGTCTACTTGCCTCTCGACCAATTGGTGAGCAGTCACATGACTAGTCCCAGCCAATCAGACGAGAGGCACATGACCAGCCAGAGCCAATGGGAAACCAATGCTCTGCACCAATGGCAGTGCTGCCACTCATATCACCACACATATGTTCTGTGTTCTTTAAAAAAAAGTTTCCGTCAATTTTCCGGGACCACTCGCTGATCAGCGATCAGGGAAGACTGGACAGGGTGGCACTCTTTTCCAAACGGGTGGATGGCCTGTGTCAGCCGTGTCGTTGTCGATTGCTCTCTGAGTTAGAAGGACCTGGGTGTTCAAAGTCATGAGCCCAGACTGTGGACTGAGACCATACTGCAGTACTGAAGGAGTCATAGAATCCCTCCAGTGCAGAAGGAGGCCATTCAGCCCATCAGGTCTGCACCGACCTTTTGAAAGGTCACCCTACCGAGGTCCAATTCCCCGCCCTATTCCTACACCTCACATTATGGGGTGATTTTTATCATGGCCAATCCACCTGACCTACACACCTTTAGGCTGCGGGAGGAAACTGGAGCACCCGGAGAAAGCCCACACAGACATGGGGAGAAAGTGTAAGGTCCACACAGTTACTCTGAGGCTGGAATCTAACCTGCATCCCTGGCGCTGTAAGGCAGCAGTGCTAACCACTATGCCACCGAACCGCCCAAATGCTGCAATATCAGGGATTTACCAAAGAGGCTTTAAACTGAGGCTCCGGCTGCTTTCTTAGATGGATGTTAAAGATCCTCTGGCACTATTTTAACAAAGAGCAGGGGCAGTTAATCCCATTGAGCTGGACCAATAGTTATCCCTCATTCAACACCTGGGGTGGGATTCTCCAAACCCCCGCCGGGTCGGAGAATCGCCGGGGGCCGGCGTGAATCCCGCTCCCGCCATCTCCCAAAGTCTCTGGCACCAGAGATTCGGCGGGGGCGGGAATCGCGCCGCGCCTGTCGGCGGGCCCCCCCCACCGGCGATTCTCCGGCCCGCGATGGGCCGAAGTCCCGCCGCTGTCATGCCTGTTCCGCCGGCGGGAATCAAACCACTTACCTTACCGGCGGGACCAGGCAGCGCGGGCGGGCTCCGGGGTCCTGGGGGGGGAGGGGGGGGGGGGGGGCGCGGAACGATCTGGCCTCGGGGGGTGCCCCCACGGTGGCCTGGCCCGCGATCGGGGTCCCCCGATCGGCCGGCGGGCCTGTGCCGTGGGTGCACTCTTTTCCTTCCGCGTTCACAATAGTCTTCACGATGGCGGACGCGGAAGTGACCCCCTACCCTGTGCATGCACGGGTATGACGTCAGCAGCCGCTGACACTCCGGAGCATGAGCGGACTTCCGCCGGCCGGCGAAGCATCAACCACTCCGGCGCGGGCCTAGCCCCTCAAGGTTAGGGCTTGGCCCCTAAAGGTGTGGAGAAATCCGCACCTTTGGGGCGGCCCGATGTCGGAATGGTTCACGCCACTCCATCCCACCGGGATCCCCCGCCCCGCCGAGTAGGGGAGAATCCCCGCCCTGATTACACGGCAATTATCTCTTTAAGGAAGCAGTGCAGAAATTGCTGCCACATTTCCCACATCACAACAATGACAACATACAAACATTTGTTAATTGAATATAAAGTGCTTTGGAACATCGTGGAGGAAAGACTCGATATGAATGTATTCGTCCCCAATGAGCTTATTTAGCTTTCTTTCTTTGTTTAAGATTATGGAGAGTAAATCTGAAAACGGTGCCTACACTTGTGGGGCAATCCAAAACCAGGGGCCATAAGAATTAGAGAGCCACTAATTAATCCAAGAAAAAAATTCTGGAGCAACTTCTTTAGCCGAGAGAGAGGCGGCAAGGTGGAACTCACCAACACAAGATGCACTTGAAGTGAATAACATTGTGAGACATCCTGGGTTTGTGAAAGTTTTCCTTTACTCTCTTTTTCAATGGCCTCTCGATGCAAAGACACGAGACCAGGCTTCAGCGTCTACATTTTAAAGAGTTTGGACACTTCCCCAACTGCATTTGCCTTTATCAATTCAGCCTTTGGCAGGCAAGAAAATATTTTAATGCTGCAAATATAATTTGGTGAAAAAGAGGGAAGAACCTAGTAATGGACCAGAATTACATTATTGACCTCTGCAAGCCTCCTTATAGACATAGCTCTTTGTCCAGAGGAAATTGTGGGTGCTGGGAGAGGCAGGGCTGTTGAAGATTCAGGAAAAGGCGATGTTGGTCTGATAACCTGTGATAACGGGAATTAAAGTGGTTCAGGGATTTACATTTTACTTATTCATGCATGTGAATATCACTGGTGAGGCCAGCATTTATTACCCACCCTAATTCTTCTCGATAAGGCACTGGTGATCCACCTTCTTGAACCACTCCAAGTGTTTGATGGGGACAGTGTAGAGGGAGCTTTATTCTGTATCTAACCTCGTGCTGTACCTGCCCTGGGAGGGTTTGATGGGGACAGTGTAGGGGGAGCTTTACTCTGTGTCTAACCCCGTGCTGTACCTGTCCTGGGAGTGTTTGATGGGGACAATGTAGAGGGAGCTTTACTCTGTATCTAACCCCGTGCTGTACCTGTCCTGGGAGTGTTTGATGGGGACAGTGTAGAGGGAGCTTTACTCTGTATCTAACCCCGTGCTGTACCTGTCCTGGGAGTGTTTGATGGGGACGAGCTTTACTTGTCGTGACACAATTCTGCATTCTGCAGATGACACAGCCTTTGAGAGTTTTTGAAAGGAACTGGAATTGTTAAAGGTAATTTGTTTTCCCTTTATTTTTGAAATATGTGGGGTTTTGATCTAAGAGTGTTTGACGCTGACTGGAGCTATCTCTCTATGTGATCAGTACAATAGCTGATGGTAACATTTTTATAAGGCATGTTGGCGAGAGTGAAGATGAATTGGAGGTAGCTTCGCACACTGGCAATATTTATTGGATCATTCACACAACAACAAAATAATGTGCATTTATATAGCCCCTTTAACGCAGTAAAACATCCCGAGATGCTTCACAGGGTTGGTATGGAGCAACATTTGTCATTGAGCCACATAAGCAGATGTTAAAAGAGGCAAACAAAAGCTTGGCCAGGAAGGTAGGGAGCATCTTAAAAGAGGAAAGAGAGAGGTTGAGAGGTCCAGGAAATTAATTCCAGAGCCTGTTTACTGATGACACAGCTGCCAAGAGAAGAGGGATGGAGGTATGGATGCTCCATAGGCCAGAATTAGAGGTGCAAAGAGATAGAAGCATGAAAACATAGAGCATTTATGGCAAAGAAGGAGGCCATTTAACCTACCATGACTGTAGAACATAGAACATACAGTGCAGAAGGAGGCCATTCGGCCCATCGAGTCTGCACTGACCCACTTAAGCCCTCACTTCCAACCTATCCCTGTAACCCAATAACGCCATCTAACCTTTTTGGTCACTAAGCGCAATTTAGCATGGCCAATCCACCTAACCTGCACGTCTTGGACTGTGGGGGGAAACCGGAGCACCCGGAGGAAACCCACGCAGACACGGGGAGAACGTGCCGACTCTGCACAGACAGTGACCCGGCGGGGCATCGAACCTGGGACCCTGGCGCTGTGAAGCCACAGTGCTATCCACTTGTGTTACCGTGTCGCCCTTCTGTACTGGCCTGTACTGGCTGAACAATAGATGTCCGGCTCATCCGACTTTCCAGCACTCAGTCTATAGCCCTGTAGCTGTGATTACTCAAGTTTGAAATGTGATGAGGCTCCTGCCTCTCTTACCCTTTCGGGCAGTGAGTTCCAGACCCTTAACACCTCCTGCATAAAAATAAATTCCCTTCAACATCCATCTGATCCTTCCACCCATTACATTCAGTCTGCATCCCCTGGTTATTGACCTCTCCATGAACAGAAACCCATCCTCCCTATCCACTGTTTCTTCAGCCTCCTCTATCCCTGAGACCTCAGAGTGTTTTGGGGCTGGAGGGGATCAGAGAGATAGGGAGCGGCGAGGCCAAGGAGAGATTTGGGGAGTAATTCTCCAGCCCTTCCCGCCTTCTCCGGACCTTCCTGTCCTGCCGAGGTCGATGGCGATTGGCGGGCGCGATCCTCCCAGTCCCGCGCCGGGCCGGAGAATCGTCACAACCGTGCCACGCTGCCCCGACGCCAGCGCGCGATTCTTCGAGGTGCGGAGAATCGGCGCCATTTGAGCCGGCGCGTTTGGCGCTGCGCCGGTCGCTGTCCACGGCCGGGCTGCCCATTCTCCAGCCCGGATGGGCTGAGCGGAAATGGCAGGGTCCCGCCGGCGCTGTTCACTCCTGGTCGCTGCCGGCGGGAACTCTGCGCGAAGGGTCGGGGGGGGGGGGGGGGGGGGGCGGCCTGTGGGGCGGTGAAAAGCGCTCCTTCACTGAGGGGGGGGGCCTCCGATGGGGTCGAGCCCGCGATCGGGGCTCACTGATCGGCCAGCCGGCCTCTCGCCCCCCCCCCCCGGCCTACTTTGTTGCGCTTCCGGCCCCAGAGCCCCTGCGCCATGTTGCATCGGGGCCGGAGCGTTCCGTGAGTCTACCGCGCATGCGTCGGTTGGCGCTTTGCCACTGCGGATACGCGGGTTGGCGCTGCCCCCAGTCCGCGGCAGGATGTAAGGCTGGAGCGGCGTGAACCACTGCAGCACCGTGCTGGACCCCTGTGGGGGCCAGAATCCCAACTGCCCGCGCCTGTTTAATATACCACGGTGTTTGCGACGGTGCGGACACTTAGTCCCGCGATCGGTGAATCGCGCCCGGCATTTCTCGCCCGCGTTGCCGTCGGGGAGCCCGCCGCAGGGGTTGCCTCTGGCGGCACCAGCAGCTCCCGCGGAATTTAACGTCTGGAGAAATTCGCCCTTGAAAACACGGATCAGCATTTTAAAATACCAATCCCTTTCAGACAAAACTCGTGTAAGTTATGCAAGCAACATTTCTGGGTTGGTGAGGTTCCAATGTTTAGTGAATAATAAGTGGGTTCAAATGTCACTCCCTAATGAGCAGCTGAAAATGGTTCAGCATATGGAAGGGTTGGAGTGGGGGTGGGGGTGGGGGGGAGGGGGGGAGAGGCTGCATACTGTCGCTCAGTCCATCTGCTACATGTATAGCTTCGCAAGCAGCCTCACAAAGACTAACCCCTGGGATTTTACAGGTGTGGTGGACAGCTGGGGAGAGAGTACGGGTTGTATTGAAAGATCGGAGGTGGGATTCTCCGCAGCCCCCCCCCCCGCCGAAATCGCATTTGATGCGGAAGCGGAGAATCGATCTTTACGCGGGAATCGTAGCCGGCGCTGCTCCTGTGGATTACGCGGCGCGGCTGCGGGGCCATTGACAGAGGCCCCCCCCCCCCCCCAGCGATTCTCCGGGCAAAACTGTCCGAGTTCCTGACGCTGTGGTTTTAACTGTGTATTGCCGATCGGTAACCTCGGGTGGCGATGCGGACTCGGTCCATGGCCGCCCAGGTGGGGGGGACGGGGGGGAATCAAAAACCTGGGGGGGGGGGGGGGGCCCTCATGGGCGGCTCGGAGCCGCGGGCACGTGCCATCTCGGGGGGGGGGCCTTCATTGTCGATGACGGTCCGCGGTCCGAGTCCGCCATGGTGCACGGTGCTGCCGTTGCTGACCGCCGGCGTGCGCCATGCGTGGACTCCCGACTGGAAGTGTAGGATTCCGTATCCGCAGCCAGAGTTGCGCGAAGCACTCCGGGGCCCTGCCAGACCCCAGGCCGGTAGAAGAATCACCAAATTTCTACATGGAAAGTTTGGCGTCAAACGCCAGCGTTTTTACGCCGGCGTGGGTACATTGCCCCATTTTTGGAGAATCCAGCCCCAGAGATGGGATTTGCTGTGTAATTTATTGTGTGTTTCGTGGTGACGTAGGCGGGCTGCCATTGGCTGGCGATGGGATTGGCCTGCAGATCGTGGCCATTGTATTTTTTGTGACATCCCTCAGCACTTTACAGCCAGTGAAACGTTTGTTAAATGTGGAAACACAGGAGCCAATTTACGCACAGCAATATTCCACAGGCAGCAAGAATATTAATGACAAGGCAGACCCACACAGCAAGCCGGCCCCAACAATATACGTTCCCCCAGATCGCACGCGGCCGTCGATCGGTGCCCTCGATCCGAACCCTGGCCGTCCTGGAGGACCACCCCCCCCTCCGGTGATAGATCTCCTCCCCCCCCACGACCAGGGCGGCCGCGGCAGCCGCCACGCCAAGTGCGCGCCGGGTGGAACCATGCTAGAACCACGGCGGCAGGAACCCGGCCAGCTGCCAGCGGAGAATTGCCGCGGGGGCCTCTTTCAATGGCCCCAGATCGGGGCCACGTCAACCGCGCTCGCGTGGCTGCCGGCGATTCTCCGATCCGCGGAGAATCTCAGGATGGCGTCGGACCCGATCGCGGGTCTGATGCCCCATTCTCCGACCCCGTGCCGACCGCGATTTCGGCATGGAGGCTCGGAGAATCCCGGCCAGAGTACCCAATTCATTATTTTCCAATTAAGGGACAATTTAGCGTGGCCAATCCACCTATCCTGCACTTCTTTGGGTTGTGGGGGAGAAACCCACGCAGACACGGGGAGAAAGTGCAAACTCCACACAGACAGTGACCCAGAAAGGAACCTGGTACCTCGGCACTGTGAGGCAGCAGAGCCAACCACTGCGCCACCGTGCTGCCATTCTATGATCCAACGATTAGGGGTTCAGGCTGTGTGAGATGGTGAGTCCACATGGGTGACCATGCACATTTGCCGAGGAGGGTTTATGTCAGATTAAATGAGGATGAGAGCGACGAGGAGGAGTTCAGGTGTGGATCGAAATGGTAATTTAATATTGCGGCAAAAGGAGGAGAAAGCTGCATCCCAGTTATTCTAAAAATACTTTCCATGAACTGCCAACTCACAACACAGAAAGAGCTTTAGGCAGAAGCCAATTGCTTCATCTAGGCCACCTAAGCACACTATTTCCTTGGCACCTCTCCAATACACACATACACCAGGATCCCATTAAAAATAACAGAATCCGATTGCTGTAAAGTTTGTTTTGATGCGTTTGCCATGAGGTATATTCTATTTCTGTTGAAATTCTGGAATTATTTCTGTTTGCTCAGTCACAACAACATCTCAGGCATAGGAGGACCAATCATTTACATCCAGTGCAAATGGATTACCCTCAGTTGCCCCCTCCAAGGACACGTTCTCCACGGTGATCGCATTAGGCACACTTACTTTCAGGAGAGCGGGAAAATGACTAACTTCCATCCCGCTCCTTCCAGGGCCCTTTTCCGATTTCATCCTCATGAATTACTTCTCTCTGCAACGTCCCCCCCCCCCCTCGCCAAACCCCTCACGTAAACTGCTAAGTCCAGCAATGCCAGGCTGCCACTCTCAGTGGGCAGCACTCTGGCCTCTGGGTTCGAAGGTTGTGGGTTCATGCCTGACCCCTGAGCACTTAGGGGCTGGTTTAGCTCACTTGGCTAAATCGCTGGTTTTTAAAGCAGACCAAGCAGGCCAGCAGCACGGTTCGATTCCCGTACCAGCCTCCCCGGACAGGAGCCGGAATGTGGCGACTAGGGGCTTTTCACAGTAACTTCTTTGAAGCCTACTCGTGACAATAAGCGATTTTCATCTTTCATTTCAAAATCCAGGTTGACGGTAACAATACAGTACGGAGAGATTGCTGCACTGACTGTTAAGGTGTTTCGTGCACGGCTGATAGGAAATGTTGAGTTGATCAAAGCCCAGTAGGGGGATATCAAACACCTACCCTCAACTGCATTTGCAATTTGTATAATACGTGTAAAGGCTTGAAAGCCAGGAATGATGCCCCCAACTACTGGTGATGATTATATAACAAAGTAAATATTTATTAAGAAATAGGGGAAAAAAGAATGAAGAAAAATTGAGGTACACTTAAATAAGACAATGTTACCACAGTGTCAATGCTTCAAACAATTCCAAAGAAACTTAATTTAACTACCTGGAAGGTAGTTGCTTTAGCACACTGAGGGGCTGGTTTAGCACACTGGGCTAAATCGCTGGCTTTTAAAAGAAGACCAAGGCAGGCCAGCAGCATGGGTTCAATTCCCGTACCAGCCTCCCCGAACAGGCGCCGGAATGTGGCGACTAGGGGCTTTTCACAGTAATTTCATTTGAAGCCTACTTGTGACAGTAAGCGATTTTCAATCTGTTCCACAACACCTTATAGATTTTAAGATGATTAGAAATCCAGTTACCGTTACCACACAGTGCTTTCACATCCGTTGAGGTTGGTTCTGTTTGCTTTTCGAATCTGGATTCCTTCACACTGCATTTTGAGAGTTAAACAGACAATCCTGCTCCTGGCTAACACCTAAAGCAGCTCCTTGAGTAGGTTTCCCTATCCCCTCAAATTCATTTTCTCTTTATCTTACTCAATTTCTTTAGACCTCCTTTCTCCCAGACTTAATGTACTTACTTTAGCTTTCAGAATTTGAAAGAAAAGTTAGTTCATATTATCTCTCTTCCCTGTAACACCTTTCTTTCACACCTTGCATATCTTACCCGTTGAATCCTTGCAACCCATTCAGATCTATTCCTGTTCTGTACCCATTCTTACTAAACTACCTTAGATCAACATCTGTTTGAAGTCTTGCTAAACTCGTTGACTTTTCAAATGCACGGTTTAGATTCACATAGTTTCTCTGCCCCTTGCCTTAATTTTTGATTTGATTTGATTTATTATTGTCACATGTATTAGTTGTTGCTCATTCTGGGTGAGTGTGCTTTACACTCAATTGGCTCTGTTTTATTCCTTAGCTCTAGAGTCGCCAGGTATCCTTATGATACCGCCACAAGATTCAAGTTCAAGTTCAGATCAATGACTCAATACACCAGTTAGTAAATTCAAACAAGACACGTTTATTATTACAGTTATTTGCTGCTCATGCATATAATACTAAGACTAAACTGTTCCTACCACTACTAGGCCTTATCTGGAATAAGGGAACCGCCGGATCAGGGAACAATGGCCTCTTGCTTTGTCCTGGATCCGCAGGCTTCCAGTTGGTGTGGACTAAAGGGGTCAGGAGTGTCTACTCTCGTAGCGGGCGTTGTATGACACTTACTTGTCGGTGTAGCAATTGGCCAGGCCTCTCCTCCTCACGTCCAAGTTCCTGGAGAGCTGCTGCAAAGGTGTTCTGCTGGGAGGGCCGGCTAAGAGAGAGAGCTGGGGTCTCTTCCCAATCGATTGATTTGAATTTCCCCAATAACGGGGCTGTTCCTCGATCACTGGGCAGTTCTTTCCACCTTACTTGTGTCCTTTTGTTTCAGACTCCACTGGCGCCGGGATGTCTGACCTGCTATAGAATGTTTCAATCTCTTCTAATTGTTGTGTCCATTGTGCCTGGGAATCACCGGGAATCGCTCAATTAATATGCGCAGCTTGTTAGTTTCTATGCTGTCTGGTTTCTTCACAGACAGAATCCACAGAGAGGTTCTGCAGCCTGCTTGCCTCTCTGTCATTGTCCAATTTTCCCTGCATGCAACTCAATGTTCCATTTTATGTCGGGAAGTGGCCAGCTTCGGTGGCTACATAGTATCCAGTGAAAAGTATTGTTTCTTGCATGCTGTATAAACAATGCATACCGTACATAGGGAAGGAAGGAGAGACTGCAGAATATAATGTTACAGTTATAGCGAGGTGTAGAGAAAAGATCAACTTAATACGAGGTAGGTCCATTCAAAAGTCTGATGGCAGCAGGGAAGAAGCTGTTCTTGAGTAATTATCTTGCTAACAGCTTCGAAAATCAGACTAGAACATAGCCAACAGAAACTATTACAAATTCTTGGATTTTCTTCATATGTTTTCGTGACAGAAGTGGCATCTTTAGGATGAGATCGAAAACTGAGGCCTTGTCTCCTCATTCAAGTGGACATTAAAAGGTCCCAGGGCGATATTTTGTAGAAGAGCAGGGGAGCTCTCCCTAATGTCCTGGCCGATATTAATCCCTCAAAGATCCTCATTAACAACAAATTATCTGCCCATTATCACATTGCTGTTTGTGAGGCTTTGTTGTATGTTAATTGGCTGCTGCATTTCTCTATGCTGCTAGGATCAGGGAATCATACACTGGTTACCACACAGGAGGAGGCCATTCAGCCCATTGCATTCATACCAGCTCTCTGTAAGAGCAACTCAGCTCGTTAACTCCCTGCCTTTTCCTTATGGCCCTGCAATTCTGTCAACTCAGATAATTACCAATTAGATACATAGATACATAGAACACTACAGCACAGAACAGGCCCTTCGGCCCTCGATGTTGTGCCGAGCATTGTCCGAAACCAAGGTCAAGCTATCCCACTCCCTGTCATTCTGGTGTGCTCCATGTGCCTATCCAATAACCGCTTGAAAGTTCCCAAAGTGTCCGACTCCACTATCACAGCAGGCAGTCCATTCCACACCTTAACCACTCTCTGAGTAAAGAACCTACCTCGTACATCCTTCCTATATCTCCCATGCTAAACTTTATAGTTATGCCCCCTTGTAACAGCTCCATCCACCCGAGGAAATAGTCTCTGAACGTCCACTCTATCTATCCCCCTCATTATCTTATAAATCTCTATTAAGCCGCCTCTCATCCTCCTCCGCTCCAAAGAGAAAAGCCCTAGCTCCCTCAACCTTTCCTCATAAGACCTATCCTGCAAACCAGGCAGCATCCTGGTAAATCTCCTTTGCACCCTTTCCAATGCTTCCACATCCTTCCGATAGTGAGGTGACCAGAACTGCACACAATACTCCAAATGTGGTCTCACCAGGGTCATGTATAGTTGCAGCATAACCCCACGGGTCATCTTCTTTTAAAAGTTCCGACATTCCTTCACTGCACTCTCAGGCATTGCATTCCATATCCTAACTTCTCGCTGCGTCAGATAAAATCCTCATGTAATTCCCAGACAGAAAAACTAGTAAAACGTGGCAAGTATCTGGTACTAGTCTGAACTGGAGCTCCATTTTGAAGTATATAAGACCATTTTAGATCAGTACCAGTCACTTTCCGAGTTTTATTGGTTTTTCCTGGTTTTTTATTGGTCACCTCACAGCCGTGTCCTCTGGTCCGAGGCCATTCCGTCAATAGGAACAGTTGCTCCCTATCGCCTCTGTTGAAAGTCCTCATGCTGGGAAATGGGATGAAAGTAAACGGCTAGTTTCATTTTTTCTCTTTCTGTCTGGCACAGATGCGATGGGCTGAATGGCCTCTTTCTGCACCACTACCATTCTACGTTGTTCATGAATATCCATGAAGGCCCCGCCTTCTCAACCTTGCCCCTCGCCTGGGGTGTGGTGATCCTCAGGTTAAATCACCCACCGCCAGTCAGCTCTCCCCCTCAAAGGGGAAAGCAGCCTATGGTCATCTGGGACTGTAGTGACTTGACGTTTACCTTACCATTCTCTGGTCCTGTGATTTTGAACACCGCCATCAAATCTCCTCTCAACCTTCAGCCTCAATTCTAGGATTTGAGCATCTAATCTAATGCTGCTCAGGAAGAAAGGAGTTGTTCTTGAGATGAGGCACTGAGCTGAGGGTTCTGTACAGTCGGAGGTTATATGTCTGAGCACAGTTGTCGAGAAAGGGCAGGAGGTTCTCCCGCCCTGGCCAAGCAGGCATCCCAATCAAAAATTGTAAAACAGATAAGCTGGGCACTGACCTCATTCCGACTTGCACGATTACGATGGCTGTAAAATGTTTGCTTTACCAGGTCATCGTATTTCAAAGTGTGTCTTTTTTGTGTGAAACCTTTAATGATGTTTCTGACAGATGCAAGGAGGCATTATATATAAGTTACAAAGCTGAGTAATACAATTGCTCTTTGAGGTTGGTGTAACTCATTAACCTATGAGTGCCTCTTCTGCTGTAGGCCCTGTGTAGTGTAAATTGCTGGTTTGATGTTGCCTAGTTACATGTCTCTAGAGCTTTCACGTACCCAGCATACTCGCCTTCTAACACCCTGTAATGTCCCAGTTATGATATGACTGTAAACTGTGAATATGCAACAAGGAATGTCTCTCTCTCTCTCTTTATTTCCCCCTATCTCACCATTTCATTCAGCCTCATCCTCTCTCGCTCTCTCTATATCTTGCTCTGTCTTTCTCTCTCCTTTCTCTCTGTAACGCTCAGTCTCCCCATCTTATTCTTTTTCTCACGCTTTCTCTGTCTCTCTTGTTCTGTCTATCATGGCTCTCCTTCTCCATCATTATCTCGATGTCTCTCTCGCTTCCTCTCTCTGGCATTCGTCCACTTATTCCAGCCCGCATTCTTTGCTGCTCTTCCCTCCAAGCCGCCCTCACTTGCCCTTGCTCACACTTTCCCGCACTCTCCTGCACCAACTCTCCATCTTGCACGTGTTGGATCTGAAGTCACCTTCATCAACAAGACCGCTTGCTTACTCGCTTTCATGGCATCACCAGCCCCAACTCATTGCCTGCCAAATGTTATGCTGCAATTGTATAAGGTGTTAGTGCGGCCACACCTGGAGTATTGTGTTCAGTTTTGGTTTCCTTACTTGAGAAAGGACGTACTGGCGCTGGAGGGTGTGCAGAGGAGATTCACTAGGTTAATCCCAGAGCTGAAGGGGTTGGATTATGAGGAGAGGTTGAGTAGACTGGGACTGTACTCGTTGGAATTTAGAAGGATGAGGGGGGATCTTATAGAAACATTTAAAATTATGAAGGGAATAGATAGGATAGATGCGGGCAGGTTGTTTCCACTGGCGGGTGAAAGCAGAACTAGGGGGCATAGCCTCAAAATAAGGGGAAGTAGATTTAGGACTGAGTTTAGGAGGAACTTCTTCACCCAAAGGGTTGTGAATCTATGGAATTCCTTGCCCAGTGAAGCAGTTGAGGCTCCTTCATTACATGTTTTTAAGGTAAAGATAGATAGTTTTTTGAAGAATAAAGGGATTAAGGGTTATGGTGTTCGGGCCGGAAAGTGGAGCTGAGTCCACAAAAGATCAGCCATGATCTAATTGAATGGCGAAGCAGGCTCGAGGGGCCAGATGGCCTACTCCTGCTCCTAGTTCTTATGTTCTTATGTTCAAAGCCCTCCGATTGTGGCTCCGATTCACATGCCAGTGATGTGCCTCAAGGCATCGCACTGCACTAAAGGTGCTACATGAAGGTAAGCGGTTGTTACCAGTCCATTAACCTCTCGGAGTTCTACCTGAGGTGCCACATCAGATGAAGACGAGGAAGGCACTCAGCCAGTGTGTGTTCAGACCTGATCACCAGGAGGAAGGAGGCAGGCTGTGAACTGAGAGATTAGACCAATTCCAAGCCCGGGGACAAGGATTCAGCTGGAGCAAATCTGTGTACAGAAATTAAACCACGTGCGGCAGATAAGGAGGAACGTGCGGGAACTGCAAATGGTTTTCTCAATGGCCACGTTGGTAAGAAACGTAGATTAACCATCTCCTATTCAGCTCCTGCCTGCTTCCTCTTCTCCTCACACAATCACACCTGTGCCAACTCTTCCGCAGATCATCTTCATTTGTTCCACTTCTCTCTGCTCTCAGGACTAAGGCTGATATCACTGCCACACAGCTTCTCAGTCTTGCTCAATAAAACAAAAGGAACAGTTGAATAATAGTTGTGTTGCTGGATTTGCAACCCAGAGATTCTTGAGCTGACTGAAAGCTACCAAACTGCCAATGATGGGGTTAGTTCAAAGAAGGTAGAAATAAAAAGCCGCAATCAGTTAATATCAGCGTAACGTGTTAGATTATCAGAAAATAGCAACTGGATCATCAATGACCCTTTAGGGAAGGAAATATGCTGCCCTCAACTTGTCTGGACTGCAGACCACACGGCAACACAGTCTGCTAGCCCTCTGAAGAGAGCAAGAAGCCACTCAGATGTAGCTGTCCTAGGAGTGTTTGATGGGGACAATGTGGAGGGAGCTTTACTCTGTATCTAACCCCGTGCTGTACCTGTCCTGGGAGTGTTTGATGGGGACAGTGTAGAGGGAGCTTTACTCGCTATCTAACCCCATGCTGTACCTGTCCTGGGAGTGTTTGATGGGGACAGTGTAGAGGGAGCTTTACTCTGTATCTAACCCCGTGCTGTACCTGTCCTGGGTGTGTTTGATGGGGACAGTGTAGAGGGAGCTTTACTCTGTATCTAACCCCGTGCTGTACCAGTCCTGGGAGTGTTTGATGGGGACAGTGTAGAGGGAGCTTCACTCTGTATCTAACCCTGTGCTGTACCTGTCCTGGGAGTGTTTGATGGGGACAGTGTAGAGGGAGCTTTACTCTGTATCTAACCCTGTGCTGTACCTGTCCTGGGAGTGTTTGATGGGGACAGTGTAGAGGGAGCTTTACTCTGTATCTAACCCTGTGCTGTACTTGTCCTGGGAGTGTTTGATGGGGACAGTGTAGAGGGAGCTTTACTCTGTATCTAACCCCGTGCTGTACCTGTCCTGGGAGTGTTTGATGGGGACAGTGTAGAGGGAGCTTTACTCTGTATCTAACCCCGTGCTGTACCTGTCCTGGGAGTGTTTGATGGGGACAATGTAGAGGGAGCTTTACTCTGTATCTAACCCCGTGCTGTACCTGTCCTGGGAGTGTTTGATGGGGACAGTGTAGAGGGAGCTTTACTCGCTATCTAATCCAGTGCTCTGTTTCACACAAATCGCATTTTCACCTCGAGGTGATGCTCTTGGGAGTTGCTAAGAGGAGGACAAACCTTTTTAACAGAAATTCATTTTCTGCCGGTTTATTTCATAATTATGGGGCTTTTAATAAAATGGAATGAGAGAAATTGTCCCGGCTGGCATGAGGTTCAGTATCAGAGAACCCAGATTTAAGATAATAAGATCATACGATACTAAAAACTGAGATCAGGGGTGGACCATTCGGCCCCTCGAGCTTGCTCCACCATTCAATAAGATCGTGGCTAATCGGACTCCATAACTCCACTTTCACTGGCAGATGAAAAATATATCTAACTCGGCCTTGAACATGTTCAATAATACAACCTCCGCAGCACTCTGGCAAGAGAATTCCAAAGACTAACAACTTTAGTTGGGATGAAATGCTTCTTATCTCTATGATAAATGAAAGAGCTTTTATTTTAAATGGTAGCCCCTAGTTCTAGATTCCTCCTTGAGGGCAAACACCCTTTCAGCATCTACCTTGTCCAGCCCCTTCGGAATATTATATATTTCAATAAGATTACCTTTCATTCCATTCAACTCCAAAGGGCCCAATCTGTTTAACCCTTCTTCATTAGGTAACCCTGGGCGGCATGGTGGCACAGTGGTTAGCACTGCTGCCTCACAGCTCCAGGGTCCCAGGTTCAATTCCAGCCTTGGGTCACTGTCCGTGCGGAGTCTGCACGTCCTCCCCGTGTCTGCGTGGGTTTCCTCCGGGTGCTCCGGCTTCCTCCCACAGTCCAAAGATGTGCAGGTCAGGTGGATTGGCCATGATAAATTGCCCTTCGTGTCCAAAAAGGTTGGGAGGGGTTACTGGGTTACGGGGATAGGGTGGAGGTGTGGGCTTCGGTAGGGTGCTCTTTCCAAGGGCCGGTGCTGACCCGAGGGGCCGAATGGCCTCCTTCTGCACTGTAAATTCTATGAAATGCCAGAATTATTGAGGATGTGCAGGTTTGGTGGATTGGCCCTGATAAATTGCCCCTTGGTGACAATAGGTTAGGTGGTGTAACTGGGTTACAGGGATGGGCTTGGGTAGGGTGCTCTTTCCAAGGGCTGGTGTAGACTCGATGGGCCGAATGGCCTCCTTCTTAACTGTAAATGCTTTGATTCTATGATAACCCCTTCATTCCTGGAATTAGCTGAATGAACCTTCTTTGATCTGCTTCCAATGCAAATATGTCCCTCCTTACACCAGGAGACCAAACCTGTACACAATACTCCAGGTGTGGTCTCACCAAGGCCCTGTACAGTTGTAGCAAGACTTCCCTACTTTTATACTCTACCCCTTTGCAATAAAGGCCAACATTCCACTTGCCTTTGAATTACCTGTTGTATCTGCATTCTATCGTTTTGTGATTCATATACAAGGCCATCCAGATCCCTCTGTGCTGCAGAATTCTGCAGTCTCTCTCCGTTCTACTCTTCCTGCCAAAGTGGACAAGCGCAAATCTTCCCACAATATACTCCATCTATCAAATATTTGCCCACTTATTTAATCGATATTCCTTGGGGGCCGGATGAGCTCATTTGGCTGGACAGTTGGTCTGTGATGCAGAGCGAGGCCAGCAGCGTGAGTTCAATTCCCGCACCGGCTGAGGTTATTCTTGGAGGCTCTGCCTCCTCAACCTTGCCTCCCCACCTGAGATGTGATGTGGTCAGGTTAAACCACCGCCAGTCAGCTCTCCCCCTCAAAGGGGAACGCATGTAGACGCCCGTCAACCCATCCTCCCCCTCAAAGGGGAACACAGCCTGTGGTCATCTGGGATGATGGTGACTTTACATCAAGGGTTTTCAAATTCAGGGTCGCAGCCCGCAGGTGAGTCGCGCGCGGATGGGTGTCGGGAGGGTCGTGGAGCGATCAGTTATGGTGTTTCTGATCATGTAA
The DNA here is from genome assembly GCF_902713615.1 of Scyliorhinus canicula. Lineage (NCBI taxonomy): Eukaryota > Metazoa > Chordata > Chondrichthyes > Carcharhiniformes > Scyliorhinidae > Scyliorhinus > Scyliorhinus canicula. The sequence goes on from NC_052161.1 coordinate 7,322,918, forward strand.
AGAAGTCCCCGATTGGTTGCGGTGTTTGAGGGGGCGAGGTTAGGCTGTGCTGGTCACCAAGCGCAGAGCACTGGGGGAGGGGTAGGATGGGTTGACGGGCGTCTACATGGACGCGATGCTAACAGTGGTGTCCCCAGCTTGGAGCTCCGCTCTGGTGCTCGTCCTTTGTGTGCTGCTCAGCTCGTCCCCCGCCACCGATCAGCAGTATGCAACCTGTGGCTACTTGATCAGTTCGCTCAATGGCCGACACAACGTCCGTTTGCACTCCCACGACGGTAAGTACTGTTCGGGAAGTGTGAGGAAGCTAAGCCAGGTATCTAGGAATACTGATTAGCCGAGGCCAGTCAATAGGGCTGACATATGTGAACACTGGACGAAGCCTACAGTCATCACTTTGTGTCGACATCTCTGGAAACCAGGAAGTCAGAGCTTTTGTTGAGAACATAGCAGGAGGTAACATGGATGTTTGGGTAATGCAATGCAGGGGAACCAGTAAGAAATAGTGTGACAGTGTGTGTGTTTGACAAGTTACTTCATCACCTTTAAAGTCGTAGTTTGTAAAGTAAAAAGAGTGTACTTTTTTTATATTTGGTTAAATTTCTAAAGAAATGGGAACATATTTAAGACAAAGGTTGTGTGTAAATGTAAAGCTGCACATGTTCAACTGAAGCTAATTTAACTTTCAGCAGTAAAAAGTCATAAATTTGGAAAAATTGAGTATTAGAAATAAACTTTCAAAGTAAAAAAAGGAACGGCAGCTGTTTAAATATGAACGATGAGTCTTTCCAGAGGCAGCGGCAGAGAGAAGGTCACGCACCTGGCACGTCAATGCTTTGGGCGTAACATCATAGAGGTGAGATTACTCCATTTTGTAGCTGCCAGTAAGGAGGCAACAGGACTGTGTGAAGAACTGAAGATGGGTCATTTTGTAATGAGGTAGAGAGGGCCAGAGATACAAACAGACCAGGATCTCACAACTGAATCTGCTGGAGAGTGCTTCTCAGGAGAGTCCACGGTAGGACAAGGCAGTGCTGGTGTGAGCTGTATCGAGCTCCAGGGCCTCTGGTGAACAAACAATTAAGAAGAAAGTGAAATCGGGAACAAAGCAGCGTAAAGATGATTTCTTGAGTTATGGCACTAATTGTGCCAATGCAAAGTAGGATGCAAAGCCCATGTGTGTTATATGCAGGGAAGTACTGGCAAATGAAATTTAAAACCCTCAAATCTTCAAAGGCATTCGAAGACTAAGCATGGCGAATACAAGAACAAGCCTCTTGAATTCTTTTCACAGCCTGCTGAAGTCCTTAGCTGAAATGCAACAGTGAATGACGAAGCAAGAGAAAGCGTGAGGACTAAGCAGGACCATCTGCCACATCAAAGGTAGGCAATAATGGTATGTCGTGAAGGCCGGCCAGCATTGACCGCTAACGTCAGCTGGCATGTCTCGCGAACGTCAGCCGGCATGGGTCCCAAAGGTCCGTCGGTTGGTAAAAGTGGAAAAAAGTTTGAAAAACACTGCTTTACATTATTTACTCTATTCCTTTTGCAGACTATTTATAACCTCCTCACAATTGGCTTACCAGATTGTATCATCAGCAAAATTGGCTACAAGCAGTTGGTTCCTTCATTAAATTAATATCGATCATAAATAATTGAGGCCCCAGCACTGATCCCTGTGGCACGCAAATAGTTACAGTTTGCCAAGCTGAAAATCACTCATTTACCGCAACTCTCGATTTCCTGTTAGTTGGCCAGCCCTCTCTCCATGTTAATAGATCACACCAACACCCTGAGCTCTTAACTTGTGCAGTAACCTTTTTATGTGGCACCTTAGTGAATGACTTTTGGAAATCTCAATACACTGCATCTACTGGCTCCCCTTTATCCACCCTGCTTGTTACATCCTAACTGACAAAGAATCCGGAGGGGGGGGGGGATGAGGAGAGCTTTTTTTATGCAGTGTTGTGACCTGGAATGTGCTGCCTGAAACGATGGCGGGAGCAGATTGAATAGAAACTTTCGAAAGGGATTTCGAAATAGATAAAAAGCAACAAAGGTTACAGGGGTACGGGGAAAGAATGGCGGGTCCAGGACTGGCCTTTCAAAGAGCTGGCGTATGAAAGATGGACCGAATGTCCTCCAGCGCTGCTTCATTCGAGGTAATTAGTGCTGTCACCTCTGATAATTTCTCAGTGCAAATTAAGACTCATCATTCCAAGTTGACAGGGGTGAGAGTGAATCCAAGAGGAAGTAGATTTCTTGTAACCCTCTCTTTATTTTGGATAAATCCACTCATGGAAAGTTCAATTTTCTCTGAGATTAAACACACATTACATTTATACATGCATGCATCTGCAAAAGTGCGTATAAGAATTAAAAAAAAAACCTTTAGTGGCTGTCTAAAAACCTTTGCTGCCTGATTTAGCTGGTACCCAGATAATATTGTGAGAGCCTCCGACACGATAAGGAGAGGGCTTTATAATCTCCAATTAGTGCCAAGACTGACTCAGTTGTCGTTTTGGTAATAAATTCTAAAACTGGGACACAGCGGCTGCACAAATCGACTTGTGGCAGGTGGGAATAATGAGCACTAGGAGATACTTGCATCAAAACATTAATCTGCTCACTGAAAACCGAGAGTGTGTGTGGACCGCGTCTTTATTTATCTTTGAAATATAGAGGGGGGGGGGCATGCTTTGAAAGCGTAAAATGTCGATTTATCTTTCAAACAGGAGCTCGAATGTCCCCCCCCCTTTGCCTTCGGTGCCAACTCTCTCCATTGTCACCCTCCCCTTCACTGCTGCTTTGTCTGGGTGTAAAACCTGACAGAGCGAATAAGAGGACCATTTGGCTTCGGGGGGCATCTCAACTCTGCCCACTGATTGGATTGTTCCGAGAGATTTCACGGACGGCTCTGATTGTCCTGCCCCCCACACACAGTGCTGCCATTGGTCACCCGACGTGTCAATCCCATGGTGATCCCGCCTTGAAACAGCCAATCGGAAATCAAACTCTTCATTCCTTATTGTCAATCAGCCATTTTTCCCCTGATTCCTATCTGAATGAAATGAAATGAAAATCGCTTATTGTCACGAGTAGGCTTCAAATGAAGTTACTGTGAAAAGCCCCTAGTCGCCACATTCCGGCGCCTGTCCGGGGAGGCTGATACGGGAATCGAACTGTGCTGCTGGCCTGCCTTGGTCTGCTTTCAAAGCCAGCGATTTAGCCCTGTGCTAAACAGCCCCAGCCTCAGCAAAGAAAATGAACAACCAATTATCTCCAAGCCCCGACAATTTCCCCCCCTGGGTTTTGCACAGGTAGTTTTGCTGCATTAGTAATCGGCTGGTCATCAGGTTGAGGGGTCTGGAGATGTGAGTTAAAATCCCACCACGGCGAATTTAAGTTCAATTGATTGAAAAAAATCTGGAATGCAAGTGTCACTAATGGTAAGTGTGAAACAAACTATGGGTTAAAACCCCATCTGGCTCATCCATGCCTTTTATGGAAGGAAATCTACCGGTCTCACCCGGTGTGGCCGATATGTGACTCCAAACCCACAACAAAGCGGTTGACTCTTAACTGCCTTTTGAAATGACCGAGCAAGCTACTTGGTTGTATTGACCACCACCTGCTCCAGGCAATTAAGGGTGGGCGCTAAATGGGATGGCCATGCCAGCCATTCTGTGAATGAATAAAAATCGTATCTTGGGCAGAAAAACATAAGAACTAGGAGCAGGAGTAGGCCATCTGGCCCCTCGAGACTGCTCCGCCATTCAATGAGATCACGGCTGATCTTTTGTGGACTCAGCTCCCCTTTCCGGCCCGAACACCATAACCCTTAATCCCTTTATTCTTCAAAAAACTATCGATCTTTACCTTAAAAACATTTAATGAAGGAGCCTCAACTGCTTCACTGGGCAAGGAATTCCATAGATTCACAAACCTTTGGGTGAAGAAGTTCCTCCTGAGCTCAGTCCTAAATCTACTTCCCCTTATTTTGAGGCCATGCCCCCTAGTTCTGCTTTCACCCGCCAGTGGAAACAACCTGCCCGCATCTATCCTATCTATTCCCTTCATAATTTTAAATGTTTCTATAAGATCTCCCCGCATCCTTCTAAATTCCAAGAGTACATTTGGAGATGAATCTTTGATCCCTGGAGACTCCAGGAGCAGGTTTGAAAGGTTGGTAGTCCTCTGTCTCAGAGTTCCTGCAACGACGTTTTGGTTAACGTGACTCAGCGTAGGAATGGTGAGAGCTGGAGTATTCCACTCTTAAATGCTGACCGAAAATGTCAGCCTCTGAGTAAATTAGCCTGAATCAATTGCTAATGTTCCAGTAATTACAAACACAGGCATCAGTCATGAATCTTCCTAGCTCTGGGAGCTGGGGGAAATCGCTGATGAAGACAACTAACTTGAGATGACCTTCACAGTACGATGTTAGTACGTTATTAGTGAGCTATTGATTCTAAAAAGCACAAACACGCACACACAGCATGAACATCGTCTCAGTTTACCTTCTACTTGTCTTTATCAATTTCAATTTTCTGTTTTCTCTCAACAAAACTAATTTTAGGGCAATTTTCCCACCACCACTTTGAGCTAATCTTACATTCAAAGCCTTGTGTATCCACCTAACTTCTTTCCTCGTAGGTCCTTGCTTGTTAATTGCCTTATTGGATTTTGACTGAGAGTTAACATGAAACCATGGCCTGACTATAAGAAGCACAAATCAAACTTGTTGTGTCTGGGTTACACCGCGAAGCGGATGATGTACGATCAATTGCACAAAGGCGAGAGTTGAATACAACTGAGGCTTTATTGCACTAAGATGTGTGGCCTCCTACAGCAGCTGGTGAAATGGCTGCTGTACGGGGAGCACAGATATTTATACTCCGCCTACTGGATGGAGTCAGCAGGCAGGGACTACCCCCGTACCTGTAGTACAGGGCCTTACCATACATACCCTAATATATACAGCAGTGGTTACTACCACAGCGGACTTGAATAGAATGGCTTAAACGGCACAAAAACGTGAAGGCCCATTGGCTCAGGCAATGCTATAGGCTTCCCACAGACATTCGGCCTCTTGCATATGTAAATAAAGGTTCCAAAACCCTTCTTTTAGGTTCACTCTGGGAAACGGGTTATCAAAGAACGGGTGCAAAGAATCTGGGACCTTCAATAGTGTCTGCGGCCCAATCAATGACTGCCAGAAAAAGTATTCTTTAACCGCAAAATTAAAAAAATCTTGCGCAAGCAGAGCAGAGAGTCTACAGGCCCTCACTGGACTCCACTGAATTCTGACTGCCTGGGGGTTCCTCCAACGTTTTGCTCCCGGCAATCTCTGCGGGAAGTAAGTCATTCATGCCTGGAGACTCTTGGGCAACTCTGGAGGGTTGACAAACGTACAGCCAATCAGATTTGGCGACTCTGCCCCAGATACGCCAACTCTGGTGAAATTATCACAAGATTCCTCAGTAAAGTTAAGCCTCTCTCTCTCTTTCTCTCTCATGATGCTGGGAGAGGGTTCCTAAGTCCCAGATTTTGGAGTTTGAACAGCAGAGCGTGTCACTGTGGTACGTCATCCGTGAGGTTGACAACTTTCATGGATAGCACTGGAGTGATATAAGCAAAATGAAACATATACTGTTCTGGGTGGGATTAGTGGGGGATTGCTGGGAGATTAGAGGACTGGGAAATCTTTAGGGGGCAACAGAAAGCTACTAAAAAAGCTATAAAGAAGAGTAAGGTAGAGTATGAGAGTAAACTTGCTCAGAATATAAAAACAGACAGTAAAAGTTTTTACAAATATATAAGACAAAAAAGAGTGGCTAAGGTAAATATTGGTCCTTTAGAGGATGAGAAGGGAGTTTTAATAATGGGAAATGAGGAAATGGCTGAGGAACTGAACAGGGTTTTTGGGTCGGTCTTCACAGTGGAAGACACAAATAACATGCCAGCGACTGATAGAAATGAGGCTATGACAGGTGAGGACCTTGAGAGGATTGTTATCACTAAGGAGGGAGTGATGGGCAAGCTAATGGGGCTAAAGGTAGACAAGTCTCCTGGCCCTGATGGAATGCATCCCAGAGTGCTAAAAGAGATGGCTAGGGAAATTGCAGATGCACTAGTGATAATTTACCGAAATTCACTAGACTCTGGGGTGGTCCCGGTGGATTGGAAATTAGCAAACGTGACGCCACTGTTTAAAAAAGGAGGTAGGCAGAAAGCAGGAAATTATAGGCCAGTGAGTTTAACTTCGGTAATAGGGAAGATGCTGGAATCTATCATCAAGGAAGAAATTGCGAGGCATCTGGATAGAAATTGTCCCATTGGGCAGACGCAGCATGGGTTCGTTAAAGGCAGGTCATGCCTAACTAATTTAGTGGAATTTTTTGAGGACATTACCAGTGCAGTAGATAACGGGGAGCCGATGGATGTGGTATATCTGGATTTCCAGAAAGCCTTTGACAAGGTGCCACACAAAAGGTTGCTGCATAAGATAAAGATGCATGGCATTAAGGGTAAAGTAGTAGCATGGATAGAGGATTGGTTAATTAATAGAAAGCAAAGAGTTGGGATAAATGGGTGTTTCTCTGGTTGTCAATCAGTAGCTAGTGGTGTCCCTCAGGGATCCGTGTTGGGCCCACAATTGTTCACAATTTACATTGATGATTTGGAGTTGGGGACCAAGGGCAATGTGTCCAAGTTTGCAGATGACACTAAGATGAGTGGTAAAGCGAAAAGTGCAGAGGATACTGGAAGTCTGCAGAGGGATTTGGATAGGTTAAGTGAATGGGCTCGGGTCTGGCAGATGGAATACAATGTTGACAAATGTGAGGTTATCCATTTTGGTAGGAATAACAGCAAACGGGATTATTATTTAAACGATAAAATATTAAAGCATGCCGCTGTTCAGAGAGACTTGGGTGTGCTAGTGCATGAGTCACAGAAGGTTGGTTTACAAGTGCAACAGGTGATTAAGAAGGCAAATGGAATTTTGTCCTTCATTGCTAGAGGGATGGAGTTTAAGACTAGGGAGGTTATGTTGCAATTGTATAAGGTGTTAGTGCGGCCACACCTGGAGTATTGTGTTCAGTTTTGGTCTCCTTACTTGAGAAAGGATGTACTGGCGCTGGAGGGTGTGCAGAGGAGATTCACTAGGTTAATCCCAGAGCTGAAGGGGTTGGATTATGAGGAGAGGTTGAGTAGACTGGGACTGTACTCGTTGGAATTTAGAAGGATGAGGGGGGATCTTATAGAAACATTTAAAATTATGAAGGGAATAGATAGGATAGATGCGGGCAGGTTGTTTCCACTGCAGAACTAGGGGGCATAGCCTCAAAATAAGGGGAAGTAGATTTAGGACTGAGTTTAGGAGGAACTTCTTCACCCAAAGGGTTGTGAATCTATGGAATTCCTTGCCCAGTGAAGCAGTTGAGGCTCCTTCATTAAATGTTTTTAAGGTAAAGATAGATAGTTTTTTGAAGAATAAAGGGATTAAGGGTTATGGTGTTCGGGCCGGAAAGTGGAGCTGAGTCCACAAAAGATCAGCCATGATCTAATTGAATGGTGGAGCAGGCTCGAGGGGCCAGATGGCCTACTCCTGCTCCTAGTTCTTATGTTCTTATGTTCTCGGTGCTTATAGCTCTGGGAACGATCCCGCTATCTACCACCATTCTACCTTGTTTCCGTGCCTCGGCAGCAAATGGCCCCTGAGGCTGCACTTAGTCGCATTTAATGCAGTAAGGAGCTCCGACGAGTACAGCTCCCCAGTACAGGATGGGATCAGGGGTCATTTTAAAATGGCTTTCCAATCACACAACCACCCCCCCCCCCCCCCGACCCAACTCACGGAACCCCCAATTCTCAAATCCACCCGTCGGAGGGTCCTCAGGCCCCTTGTGCACCACCACATTCAGGTCGGGCACCTATGTCAGCGTGGCACCTTAACACTGCCAGTCTGGTAATGCCCCTGCCAACCTGGCAGTGCCACCTGGGCACTCTGCCCAGAGGTCAGCCACCGGAGTCTGCCGATCGCCTGGGAGACTCCTCCTCTGGTACCATTCCACCTGGTCCCCGTCTGTGGGGACCAGCACTGAATGGCCCCCAGCTGGGGTCTCCTCGGCGAGGCCGCTAGATGCCACTTGATCCGGCGAAGCCAGAGGTGAGTCAGCTTCTAAGCCGACAGCACTCTGCGAGACTGGATCCCACCCATTGTGGTGTAACGGCTGTCAGGTAACCCGGGGTAGGCTCCTACTGGCTACCGGACACGTACGCCCCCATCGGGGGCAACGCAGACGGTGGATTGCTCCGCACATCTGTCGATGTGCTCACCCCACAGTTTAAGAATAGACAGGGCGAGAAGGAATGGGTAGCCAATAGATAATCAAGGCAGATAGTGCAGCCGTTCGTCTGGGGCATGCAGCCAGAGACAGGTACATGGTGCTAACTATATCGTGGGCACGGGGAGAAGTGGCGTACTAAGGAGACTGGAAGAACAATAGGAATAGTTTTGTGGCTTCAGACATGGATCCGGATGGCGAATTGCCTTCCTGGTGCCAGGGTTAAGGATCTCACTGAAGTGATACAGAGCACGCTGAGAGGTGAGGGTGAACAGCAAACTGAATTTGTTGGCAGTTGGAGACAGGGAACTACGGAGTGGGCACCTCTTAATTCGGCCAGCAAAAAGACTGGACAGGACGGGAGCTGCAAAGTGGCCGGTGTCCTAAAGTATAAGTTACAGTCCAGATAACCAGGGAATTGAGACAGAAAGAATGTCCTAAGACGACTGAAGTTAAGAGAACAGACACTGGGTGCAGTTCAGAAGAAACCAAGGAAGAGTAAACAAAGTGTTCTGAGTTAAAGAGGCATATTTAAAATGGCAAAACAAGACTTCAGAGGTATTTCAGAGGTTTGATGCCATTTTGATAGAGTCTGAGAATCGAGAGTTAAAGCAATGTGAAGTTTGCACAGTAGTCAAGACAAATGGGGTGGTGTAAAACCTGCATACTGGATTCGCTGTTAAAAGTGGCGTGGAAACTTAGCTTGAAAAAGTAATTTGAAAACCTGGACTGGAATTCGGAATGAAAACCGAATTAGGCCACACTTGGAGTATAGTGTTCAATTCTGGTCGCCACACTACCAGAAGGACGTGGAGGCTTTAGAGAGGGTGCAGAGAGATTTACCAGGATGTTGCCTTGTATGGAGGGAATTAGCTATGAGGAGAGGTTGAATAAACTTGGTTTGTTCTCACTGGAACGATGGAGGTTGAGAGGTGACCTGATAGAGGTCTACAAAATTATGAGGGGCATAGATAGAGTGGACAGTCAGAGGCTTTTTCCCAGGGTAGAGGGGTCACTTACTAGGAGGCATAGGTTTAAGGTGCAAAGGGGCAAGGTTTAGAGTAGATGTACGAGGCAAGTTTTTTACACAGAGAGTAGTGGGTGCCTGGAACTCGCTGCCGGAGGAGGTGGTGGAAGCAGGGACGATAATGACATTTAAGGGGCATCTTGACAAATACATGAATAGGATGGGAATAGAGGGATAGGGATCCCGGAAGTGCAGAAGATTTTGTTTAGACAGGCAGCATGGTCGGCACAGGCTTGGAGGGCCGGAGGTCCTGTTCCTGTGCTGTACTTTTTTTTGTGCTTTTGTTCTAAACCACGAATGGATCGCATTATTGTGAAAGAAGATTTTAAAGAGTGTTTTGCGAGTAGAGTTTGGAAACTCTCATGCGACAATCATCTGGGGGGAATTCTGAGGAGAAATCGACAGACAGTAACTTGGGTTCAGAGTGGAGAGTGTATTTGATCACAGCCAATCTGTGTGTTTAAAGGGCCTTGGGCTGCATTCTCCAAACGTGGGGCTATGTCCCCATGCCCGCTTAAAAACGCTGGCGTTTCACTCTGGACTTTTCCTTAAGACACGGGGAGAACGTGCAGACTCCGCACAGACAGTGACCCAAGCCGGGAATCAAATCTGGGACCCTGGCGCTGTGAAGCCACAGTGCTAACCACTGTGCTACTGTGCTGTTCCATCTGATTCCTGTTCGTGGAGACCAGCATCAAATGGTGCTCCGCCAAAGGTCTCTTGAGGCGATGGGATTGAATCCTAAAGCGTGGCCACAAGATCGCGCCCACAGTCTTTTAAGCCAGTGTTCCATTCTGGAACCTTCCCGTCCCGTTATAACATCAACTTGGATCGTCAGACAGGAACAATGGTTTGGCCTTGTTTCCGGGCTGGAACCCCCATTTACAGGAGGACTCGTGGCCAGCTCACTCCACAGTTCCTCACACGTTTGCAATTTCCACTTAGATTGCCTTCAACAAATGACGTTGCTGTAGGGGAAGGATGCAAGCGTGTTAGAAACTCAAACAGGCTGTGACCAGGGGTGTTTCCATGGCAGCCGGCTGGTTGACTTGTCAATATTCTGAACTCAGAAAGCAAAAAAGCTTTCGACTGAGCCAAGCTGACAGCTTCATGTGTGTCACTGCAGGGAAATAGTGAGCTGAGGTATCCCATGGAGAGAGAGATAGAGACAGAGAGAGGAGGGATAATAGAGGGATGGAGAGAGAAACGGAGAGAGAGCGAGAGACAGTGACAGAAGAGAGAAGAGATGGATAAATAGATGAATGAATAGATAGATGGGTAGATAGATAAGAGAATAAAGAGAGACAGAGAGTGACGCACAGAGCGATAGAGTAAGAGAGAGAGATAGAGCAGGGGACAGAGAGATTTAGTTGAAGTGCATAAATTACTACCTCTGAGCCTGAAAAGTTCTCGACTCACAAGTACAGTATTTTACATGATCATCAGTGTAAAGAAATGTGGTTCACATTTTGACAGTCGTAATTCTTTGTCACATAGACCTGTTGATATTGGGAAAGCTTCGCCGAATTTCGTTGTGAATACTGAAAATGTAGTGACCTTGAGAAGGCTCGTTGGAATATAATGTGATTTTTATGGACGTATTGTCTGATATTGTTGCTGGTGTTCATATTTTTAATATTGTGCCTACGTACTGTACGGCAATAAACACGAATAAATGCTGCACGCATTCAGGTAGAATGCCGAAAGAAGGACAGAGTGGTGGGGGGGGGGGCAGTGTGGGGGGGGGGGGGGGGGGGGGGGGGGGGGGTGGGGGGGGAGGTGGTGGTGTGGGCAGTGTGGGGGGAGGGGGGGAGGGGGGGGAGGGGGTGGTGTGGGCAGTGTGTGGGGGGAGGGGGGGGGTGGTGTGGGCA